>NW_027176340.1:6913807-7430865 GCF_023349555.1 Cebidichthys violaceus | reverse complement strand
ACAGAAAGAAAAGGGCAGATCAGACAGAAAGACCAAATTGTGTGAAAAAAACCAAAAAAAACACATCAGCTCAATTTGTGCTCGACTGTAAGCTGAACGCTGAGAGGAGAAATAAAATAAGGGATTTAGCTGGGAATCATGTTAAACCATGCAAGTGAATGAGTCCCCGGAGAAGAGTGTTCCCTCTCTCGCTTATGATGGACTTAATTGCCTCTATCAGTGTTAAGATATAACATTCATCTCAGGTTTATTGCTTTGCTTTATGGTCTTGTCCATCACACTGAAGAGTTTCGAGAGGCTGGCCACTCCTCAAATGGCACCTTAAAATAATGAGACAGATTACAAAGCAACGAGAAGGAGAGAGAGAAGAAAAAAAAAAAGCATCATTTATATCTGGAAAATGAGAGCATTTTTACAAGCAGATCTGGTATGTGAGCGAGCCGGCAAAGCAGAATGGTTTTGATGGCATGCTGGTTGGATTACTCTTTTGGGTTCTGGTCTTTCAAAATGCATGGTCCATCGGGCCTAAAGGCACACACATCTCCCCCACCTCTGACCCCCGAAAGCTCTGGGTAGGTGTAGGGTTTCAGATGGCCACACAATCGTACATTGTGCTCCTGTTAACACAATGAAAACAAAGCAAACACATCGCTGACATTCAACTCCCCCCGGCTCCTGCCTAACCTTGACTTCCAACACAACTCAGGTGGGACACACGAATGGATAATCAAGCAATGCAGAAATCCGAAAAGACCTCAGAAACAAGATATTACTGTTGGTAATGTAAAATCAAATGCAATGGATTCTGTCTCCACATGCACCGAACAACCAAGAATATTTAACATAAAATCAAAGCTTAACACGCTACTGGAGCAATGCGACATTGACATGTCATTTCATTTCTTTAAGATGTGGTTCTGATCTCCTAAAAACAGGCTGTTTCTCATCACATGAGGGCCTTGAGAACATGTCTGCATGTTCCATTAAATCTATTAAATCCACTTGCATTATCTCATAGTGCTTACCACACAATAGGAGCCTTTCAAGGGCAGTCCCAGAGGAAGCCAACAAAGGGTCCTCTCTTTCAGTCTAGTCAAGTATTTCGGAAAGAGCCAAACATGATTTTTGTGTGTGTGGATCTTCTCCACCAGACCCACAAGCAGTAATTTCACCAAGTCAAGAAAAAAAGAAATAGAGTGGAAAAAGAGAGCAGCAAGTACCTGTTTTTTTCCCCCCCACAACCTTATTTAAAAAAACGTAGGGTCTGGTGATGAAGTGTCCTTCCCTAAAAGAGAGAGTCTCTGAGACAGAAGGAGCACAGAAATGCTAGGCAGTGATTTGAGTGCAAATGAAGGCTGTTTATAATCAATAAGTATTTATTTGTTGCACATTTGTTACATTCACCACAGAGGTAATGTTTTCAGTTCTGTTTGTCTCTCTGCCTAACCTTTTCACGAATCAAGAATCTCGTTATTGGACGATTCTGCAAGACTCCCGATGTTGCTTAACAAAATGTCTTTACGTTCAGTTTTCCAATATCTGCCCATTGGCAACTGTGATGACCTACGCTTAAGTTTAAGAAGAGATTGTGATAGTGGAAAATAAGCTAAGGTTATAGGGTGCTACATTTCAAATTCAGAGGATATCTAGGATTGAGGGATTGTCTCCACACGGCTGTCAACATGGCAACGGGTGAGCCGGCAGCAAGCAGCTAACAGCGCAAAAAGCGATAACAGTGCTGACAGAGCAAGCAGCGTTTACCTGAGGGGGAACTGGAGGGTGGGCGTTAGACTTCCGCGACAACATTGTAAGTCGGGTCAATTGATTCATCATTTTACAAGCGACAAAGCAAAGCAAAACATCCACTGGTCCCAGCTTTTTAAATGTGAAGATTTTCAAGACATCTTATACAATATTTCAATATTTTCTGACATTTTGTAAACAACATAATAAGCAAAATGGTTGATAATAAAATAATTATTTTTGGCCATTTTTGGCTTTTATGGCCATAATTATGGTCATAAAGCTGACGCATTTGTCTGCTAAGATCTGACGCATTGGATGCAAGATTACATTCTTGCATCCAATGACATTTACCTTCTCCTTTCAAATTATAACGATTGTCTCTTGCTTCCTTCTGCAGCAGTAAAGCTTAACTTCAGCTGTTTAAGAACTGTTTTCCCAGGAAACTAACCCAGTGTGCAAGTACAGTAATTGAAAACGCACAATATAGCACCACCAGGAAAAAAACAACAAAAAACTCCTTTCTGTATTTGGATCTCACTATGTATTTAAATCTAAATACAGCACCCAGCACCATCTACTTCTGTCGATAGGGCTCAAAATAATTCACTGTTCTTTCATTCACTGCCATGCTGACTCCACATCCAGCCTCTGCCACTAGCATATCAGGCAGATTTTTTTATTACCAATCTAATTGCACATTCCACCCTGACAAGAGCTCATTAAACCTTAATTATACACATGTTGTTTTCTACAAACATCTCCATTTGGGTCTCTCTGCCTTGTAATTGTTCAGCAGGGACAACCAGTTGAGATATCGCAGATTGAGAGTGAATAAGAGAGAGCGAGAAAAAGAGAGGTGAGGGAAAGAGAGAATGAGGGGAAGAGACAGAAAAAATACCAGAGAGAGAGAGAGAGAGAGAGAGAGAGAGAGAGAGAGAGAGAGAGAGGAGAGAGAGAGAGAGAGAGAGAGAGAGAGAGAGAGAGAGAGAGAGAGAGAGAGAGAGAGAGAGAGAGAGAGAGAGAGAGAGAGAGAGAGAGTGTGTCTGGAAGTAGGTCATGCCTCTCCATAAACAAGGCATGGTTTCTAAAATAATATACCCATCCAGTGGAAGTAATGCCAAACAAACTGAGCGAATGTGGAGCTCATGTAATATTTACAGAGCACTAATACATAGATGGCAGGTCTTTTTCTCAGCACCCCCCCCCCCCCCCCCTTCCCAAAGCCAGAGGTTTCTTTTTCTTTTTTCTTATCACTTTTTTTTCCCTCGAATTTCAGAGAAAGCCAACTACATTGATATATCTGGTAGGGAGGGGGGGATTGGGGGTGTTAAGATGTTGAGTTTCCTCACTTTCTTTCTCCCTTCTTTTCTGCCTCTGCTATCTGTTCTTAGCTCTCTCTCTCTCCTCGCTCTCTAAACTCTCTTTCTCTCCTCTTCCTCTCCATTGTTCCCTCCACATTGGCTTTGGCTGTGATGTTTTTTTCACACATTTGTTACATTTTAGCAAGGGAAAGTGGGCCTTAATCCAGAGTCTTTGAGGCATGGGCGATGATATTACTGTGGAGAATCAGCCTTTTAAAGACTTCTTTTAACTCCAGCTGGTGCTGTAAGGTCACCAAGCACTTGTTCGACGTTGGGCCCAGCAGGATGCTTCTGGGCTCGGGACTAACTGGCTGTGTGGACTCCTGGCCGGGCTTTCTGGGGCTTTTGACAGGGGCTGGCAATGCTACTGCAAGAGGAGAAAGACTGTAAAGGAAGACCTCTTCCACATGTTCTCCAAGTCCTGTGAGAAAAAGATTTTTAAATGATAGTAAACTAATTGTTGGCCAGAAAAACATGACATTTTAGAATATCACTTTGGAAATGAATGCCGTATTTCATTATTTTTGCTAAACAATAAATAATATAAATTAAATAAAATTATTATTATAAAGATAAATGTATCAGAAATGTGTATGACGTAATGCATGATGTAATTTGTGATATACAATAAAGCAGAACAAAAAAACATTGTTGATATTCTGATATCCATTTGAGCCATGTCACCTCACACTTCTACATTGATTTGGGATTACAAAACAGCCGCTATAACATATGACATGTGTTATTATGTTTTCAAACTGTGTTACTGAGGTTTATGTTCATGACACCTTAAAAACAGATGCTTTTTGACAATCTGTAATCATGAAATGAGATTTCTATCACAGACCATCCGGTGTCACCGCCACTTGGCACCCAAAAAAGCATCAAGTGTCCACACTGAGCATCTCAGTCATCGCTACAGGGACCTTCTCAGCCTGTCATTGTTGACACTTGCTGTATGCATCATTGATACTCGCCCAGCAGCAGAAAATAAATAGCCTGCCGTCAGATCACTCCTGCTTTGCAATATCACAATTATCTTGGCAATGTTTGTTGTTTTTTCTGGGGGTTTTTACAGCAGCCATTTGTTT
This sequence comes from Cebidichthys violaceus, assembly GCF_023349555.1. Classification (NCBI taxonomy): domain Eukaryota; kingdom Metazoa; phylum Chordata; class Actinopteri; order Perciformes; family Stichaeidae; genus Cebidichthys; species Cebidichthys violaceus. Next base: position 7,426,667 of record NW_027176340.1, on the reverse strand, counting down.
TGTGTCTCTGTTTTGTTTGTTTATTCAGTTAGTTAGTTAAAATATTCCATTCTGAGCACAATTACAGTGAAACATCACTCAGTTCTCACCAACATCAAGTGCGCTGACTGTACAGCGTGATGTGAACCTTGTCAAATAAACAAACATGACATATTAAACAGGAAAATGAGTCACTCTTATTATCTCACCAAAATAAATCTGGAAAACACTAATTATAACAACCTGTGTATGATTCTGACTGATTCACCCCTGCTCTCTGGCTGTCTGTTATATGTATGTATGTATGTACAGTGTGTGTGTGTGTGTGTGTGTGTGTGTGTGTGTGTGTGTGCGTGCGTGTCTGTCACATTCTTCTCCTGCTTCTGCCTTAATAGGCAGTCTCTTAGATATTCGCTACAGAATAGCGCTCATGCAATATTAATATCGCACCAAAATATGGGAGCCGGAGCCCCCACTCCATCTCTCACTCCCTACATAATTGACTATGCAAGGCTCCAAATCAGCTTGGAAAAAGGAGAGAAAGACGCAGAGAGACAAAGCAGGAGAGAGAGAGGGAGGGAGGGAGTGAGAGAGAGCGAGAGCCATGTAGAAACCAAGGGAAACCGACAGAAAGAGAAAGAGATAGTCCTGAAACAATCCTGTCTTCTCTGCGCTATAGCAGATTCTGAACCTTCCCCATAAGTATCAGTGTCAAAGCAGTGGAGCTAAAACAACAATAACAACAACTACAATGGTAGCTCTAACAGTTTGACTCCCTGCAAAGAATACGCTGATGCTTATCCAGCCTGAGCTAAAACAAAGCTCCACTCGAGCAGCTTTGAGAGATTGTTCAACACTAATTGCATTTCATTATTTCATTTAATTGTACTGATTCCTGTAGTTCCATTACAGCTGACAGTAAACCTTGAACACATTACACCATGCATGCAATGTAGTAGGTAGGTAAACGGGATTTAGCTTCGTGGGTCATCTACTGCAAACTCACGCTGTGCTGCCAAACACTGTTGAAACCCACAGAGTGTCATATTTAAGTGGATATCTCCAAAGATATCAAATTGTCAGGGTTATACAAGAGGAAATGGGTAAAAGCGATGCACAAAACACATTTCCATTTGATAAAATGGCACAGCTATACTTTAAGACTTTAAGACAATGTGGAATAAGGAAGTTATCTTTTACAACTTTAACACACTTAAAGGTTACATGTGGTTATAAGATGAAGAAAACCCATTTAACATGTTTGTTTGACCTTAGCAATACACGCAATGCAATTTAGCGAGATGCACTGAATGTAAACAGAAACCGTTTACAGGGCACCTTTAAGACTGGATGTTAATGGGTAAAACTTGTAGACATGTAAAATGACAATTAGTAGTTTTTAAGGGAGTTAATGTATATGAGTATGTAAGTATTGACAGTTGGTTGGTGGATTCACTGACTTAACACACATTCATATGAACACTTTACACTCTGCACTTGGGATTTGGAAGAGATTGATTCACATTTGTAAAAAGAATTTATAAAAAACAAGAGCACTGAGAGATTCCCTTCAAAGCCACTAATACCCCCCCCCCCCCTTTTCATGAAGTTGCAGGACTTGCAGAGATACACTGGGGTCAGGCCCTCTGCTCTGAGCATCTAAAAAAAGAAGAATTGTAGGCATTTAGAGCCATAATAGATGTTGAAAGAAAGCAAAGGAAAAGGTTGCGGGGGCAGAGCCAGTGGTTGGGGGGAGGGGGAGGTGGGCAGTGCACCTTGACAGGAAACATAGAGGTGAAAAGCAGGAGTTGGAGGTTAGTTTGACAGAGAGAAAAGAAGTGGTGGTGGTGGAGGGGTGTGTGTGTGTGTGTGTGTGTGTGTGTGTGTGTGTGTGTGTGTGTGTGTGTGGGGGGGGGGGGGGGATTGCTGCGGAAGTGCCAAGCCCACTTTTAACTGAACCAAGGGTGGTGAGTGGTGGTGGTGGGAGGGGGGAGACAGAGATAGAGATCAGGGGGAAATAAAAGGGGTGTGCAGAGGAAGGAAGAGGGGAGGAAGGGGAGGATGGGTGAGAGGAGGGGGGGGGGGTGCAGGGACCTACTGCACCTTGACACTTGCTCTCACCACAGCACCTGATAAGTGCAATGGAAAAACGTCTGGTTTCCTCCTGCATGTTAAGTGGTTTATATTCTCCTCCTCTCCATGCAGCCTGTAGCTACATTCTGCTACTGTACCGATGCTACACCCAGGTAATAACAGACAAAAGGATATGACAGAAAGGCAAAGGGAAAAAAAGCATTTATTGTCTCCTTTTCTATTGTGTTTGGTTTAATGATGAATTATAATCCGTGTGAGAGATGTAATCTTGCAAAAAACAACTAGGCGATTTAGAAATTGTCCTTCCCTTGCATTAATGTTTATCCATCCTTTTAAACATGTCCCTCTTCTTCTCAAAAACAATTTCTGGATAGAGATTTAGATGCAGAGTTTTATTTGCTCAACAGAGGATCAGATGAAACTGGATATATAGCTTTACTACCTCATGCATGTACTGACAAGGAACTCATTCCCATGATTTGTAAGTGGGTCTCTCTGCAGAACAGCATTAACAATATTCACTTTAGATAACGTATGATTCCAGGCCCTCGGAGAGGATGGGTTTCTTAGAAATGCTTTGTTAGCACTCTCCCCCTTGATAAATGATTGAGGACATGTGGCCTGAGACATCAATACAATCTCTGTTGTAATTAAAAAAAGGTGCGCACCAACAATATTACACAGCGTTCACTTTATCTGTCTCTCTCTCTCTCTCTTTCACTCCATCTGTGTCTCCCCCTCTCTCCCTCGCTCACCCACTCTTCCTCTCATTGAGCCCCGGAGCAGAGAAGAGATAATTCAAAAAGCACTTGCATGGAGTGAAACATGAAAAAGGGAGACATATGAAATTAAATTCTCTCTTTTTGCTCCATTGTTCTTTCATTTTCCCTCCTTTGTTACATAAATGCATAAAAGCAAGGCAAGCTAGATTCTAATTATGATTTTCACAATACTAAATGATTTATTTTTTTATTATTAAAAAATGAAAGAAAGGTGTCACAAACAAAGCAGACTTACTGTTCCAGCACTTTGTCAAAGTCAAAGTACTGCAAGTGCTGCATCACTAAACTTAAATAAACTCCTTTCCAAGCTTCCTCACAAAACAATCCTATAATAAAATTATTGAAAAAGTAGACTTGATGGTGCAATACATCTGCAAAACAAAAGAAGGGAAAATCAGCTAAATATTTAAATTTTCATATTTAATCAACATTTGCTTTTTCTTTATTTACAACCAAAAATGAGTCAGAAGCATTGTATCCAGAAAGCCACTGCATGCCTTTGTTCTGTGCAAACACAAATATAGAAGGCAGTTGGTTGGCCTATCAGCTGCAGCAAAACGCTTCTGTTAGAAGCTACTAGGCAGATACCACACAAACCACCAAGTCAGATAGGTGCTTTCTCGGGAGCCTCGCGGTGGCCAGTGATGGTTTGAGAATGGGGCACCGAGCAGGTCTATCAGGGTGAGCGTGGAAAGAGCTCATGAGGTGAGACGTAGTGGGAGGAGGGGTTAAAGGATGAGGAAGAAGTCGCGGTAGTTGAAGAAGATGCCGAGTTTAAAAAACTATGGCTTATATTGTTTCCTGGCCATGATTTAAGTCCAGATATTGGTAATTGTCTTAAACAGTTGTTTCTACGCAGAAGCTTTCCATCACAGGATCAAGTCAACTTCCCGGCTGCTGTGAATCCAAGGGGCGCACACACACACACACACACACACACACACACACACACACACACACACACACACACACACACACACACACACAAAAATTCAACCCATGAAATTATGTCTGCACTGCTTCTGAACTGCCACTCCGATGCTGTGTTTGGACAGTCTTGTTGTGCAGATGAGGGAAGGCCTCTTTGCTGGCCCTCACTGTTTAGATAAGGGTATGTGTTTACATGTAGGTATGGATGAGACCTTGGGGGGAGGGAGCAGGGGGGAGGGGGGGTGGTTCTTACCCCAGTAGAGGGCAGTCTCTTGCCGTCAGGGTTTGGGCGCATGGGAAGGGAACTGTAGAGCCTCACACCTCGATCTGCAGCACCGTATCTGCTCTGGAGGAGGAGGGAGAGAGAGACAGATTTTAAGTATGTTACCTTGCTTTTTGTAGGGAATTCAGCATGAAACGTCCAACACAAGAATAAAATAGAAGATCCAGATTTGAATTTAATTAGTTTCAAAGTTTCTAAAGTTTTATTTTCCCATCCGAAGTATATAGGGTTCATACATACTGCAGTTCTTTACATGGTCCTCATTTTGTTTTTTTATGAGTGCTGCTTTCATAAATTTCCGCCGAGTCGGAGAGCCTGCCCATTGGCCGCCGTGTTAAATCACATCACTGCATGGTGATGTACCACACATAATAACTGGATAAGGTTGGCTCAGAAGCGGCACTAATGGAACTAAGCTGTTGTGTTCAGCAGCCAGAAGACCCTGTGCTCAGCTACACTGTACTCTACTGACTCAATCTTCCTATATATATATATATATATATATGTTACATACATGATAATTAGAGTGTGCTGCCGGCTCCTCCCTGTTCTTGCCTATGTGGGTTTCAACAACACAACCTGATGGAGTGATGGTGGCAAAACCCACAGTAGTTGGGAAGCTAATGATTCGCAACAAGTGGTCCCAGCCAGGGAGAGACAGGGAGTGCAGCTAGGTGTGGTTCACACCATGGTCCACAGCCTCAGCAGCGATACATCCCAGGATTCACAGCTCCCCTCCCTCCTTGTCTTCATCTCTCTCCTCGCTCAACCACCCACATCCCGCTGCACCTCTGTGATTCCTTGATATTCTGCCTTTCTTACATTAACATCTCTCTTCTGTAACATCTGGTCAACAGGCTGCATGCTGTTTCTGTCATTTGATTTGTTCAACAGGGGTTAATTGATAAAAATAAGCTCCATCCTTTTTTTTCCTCTGGTGTTTGAGTCTTTTTTAGCTTCTGTGCGCTGCCTGCTGTTAAAATAAATGCTGCCACCGGTGATGTGGAAACTGGTTTCTCATAAATAAGAGGATAAAACCTGAATGTATATTTGGTAACGGCTGCTTGCTATGTACGGTGCGTAATGGCTTTGCCACACTTGATACATACAGTCTGCTAATGAGGATGTAGATTATTGGAAAACACACAGCGCAGCAATCTAGAGCAAATATCACATTATCTCTCCAGTACTTAATCGTTTACTTGCTTTACCCTGTCTCGCCTTCTTCTTTTTTTAGCCTTCATTCTTTCACCTCATCCACACAAAAACACCCAGGCACACATGTAATCACACAGACACAAATACATTCAAGGGCAGGCCTTCAGATTGCAGTATTTTACTATATTTAACAATTGAGCGAGAAAACATCCCTAAACCAACCATAGCTGGCTCTGCCTTTCACTTCTAGTCAGTCACATGGAGCAGCAGGCCTCAGCTTTTACAGTGGAACCACCATAAACGCACCTAGATTGTGTTTATGGGTCCAAATGCATCATGATTATCACGCAGTGAGACCTGCAAGCAATGTAAGCAAAACAGTATGTAATACACCACCTATGCAACATATTGGAGAAACAATCACAGGCTCAAAGAGCATGATTTATACCCTAGAAGAAGAGTTCTATGAAGAACAGTATACAGTACTAACTGTATGCTGATCTAATGGCCTATTACAGACGGTATACAGTGGCAGGCTATCCCCTGAGGCAGTGCGAGTACTTGCTGTGTAAGGTTTTGATTTCCTGTGCTCATTATGAAAGGTGAAAACAGATGAGTAGACAGCAGCGGCCATCTCATCGATATGGCTTGCATAATGATGACGCAGCGTTATTAAAGAGAACTCTCATTTACAACTTTTCTCTGCGCTGCACCGCCCTGACCAGGGATGCACCAATCGCACTTCCTCAGTCCCGAAACCGATACCTGGGCTTTGGGTATCGGCCGATACAGAGAACCAATCCGATATCAGTTTTCGATTAATAGGCTGTATGCCTCACTGTGTGGAAGTGACTGGGATCACTTTAATGTGTAAGGCAACATGAGACTTTCCTAACTTTGTAAAACAAAACAAAACCATTTAATACATTTACCAAATTGCTATTTATCATTAAATAATAAATGGTACACCAGCAACTTGGTAAAAATAAAAATCTTCGAAATGTACAGGAATTACAAGGCATGTGTAAACCTTTTAAATGTAGCAACAAATTAGTCAAAACTTACACAAGTATTAACATTCCAGTAAATTATGGATCTAATTGAATAGATCAGCCCATTTGTCACAATACCTTAACCAGCTATCCTAAAACCCACAAAAAATGACTCTTCTGGATTTGCAATATGTTTTCTTTTATGTGGATTTACAGTTATCCTATACTAAAAATGTACATTGATTTATATATCCCAATTTAGGTATTAATTTGCTATTCATAGCTATTTTTAGGTCCTAATCAGCAACATGACCCTGGTATGTTGGGCCTTCATCCTCTAGTCAGACATTTATTTTCCTTTCTACCTTCCAGAGGAGCTACTGTACACTAACTACATCCCTCAATGGAGACTTTTTCTTTTGTGGCCTGTTGGATAGCTTGCCAGCATCGCAGCTAAATGAATGCCTCGCAGAATAGCTGCTTTAGCCAGCGAAGGAGCCACAGTAAGTGAATGTTTGAGATTTCTCCAGTGTGCCAGGCTAATCTGGCCCTGTGGCATGCCATTACGGGGCTAATAACAGCTGTCTGCGGCCTGGAGGGGACACAAGCAGGCCTGGCTACGCTAACTGGCCCTGACAGACTCATTAGGAGTGCTGGCAACAAGAACAGCAACAGCCAAACTCCTCACATTTCCTTGCTGGCTCACAACAGTTTGCAAGTGCAGAAGCATTGTTCTCTACACTTGTTCTCTAACACCTTTCTTCTGTTTAGCTAGTCCTCAATTCAGACGCTCTCACCCCTGTCACCTCTCTTTCACTTTCTGGCTGGCTTTAGGTTTCTCTGATATTTCTACCAAAACCAGATGCTGCCAGCTGTTTACCATCTCTGCCTTTTTTTATTTATTTTTTTATGCCGCACACCCACACTCTAGTTCTGACCAAAATAGAGCAGAAGGCAGAGCCACTTGTTTTGCTCACGCTACTGCAATCCTCTATGAGAAAAGTAAAAAGGTGAAATAAATTAAAAATGTGAATAAATGAGTCTGTAATTCACTCACAGTTTTTAACTGACTTTGGTGTGGAGCCACAGGAAGATGCTACACCGCACCAGGAAGAGGCTGGCATCCTCTGAACTTTGTATCAGTTACTGTAGCTGCCGGCCCGTTCAGGGACAAGAGGGACTTCCCCAGGCAGACAGCAAAGCAAACATTGTCCTGTCGCTTGGCAGAGTGGAGCCAATCAGTACAAGCTGAGCGGGCAGACAATAAACACAGAGAGCCAATGACGGTTGTCTGGATGTAGAACCACTAACAATGGGGGGAAGGGGGTGGGGGGGTGCACAATTTGGGCTGTGATATGCTTTCACGCACGACTCCTGCCATGTGACTTTAGACTTCAATGCTCTCGTACAGATTGACATGATGCTGATTATACACTGATGTATAGCTGCACGTGACAGCTTCAGATTGTCAATCATGTTGAAAAAGTGTATTCGCTAAAATATTTAATTTTTTTAACAACAATGAGAGATTGAAATGTCTACCACCACATTATAAAATGAAGGCCAACTGATACTTATTATCGACCAACATGTATATTGTTTGCAATATATGTTTAACTGGCAGCATTTTTGCACATAAATGACTTGCAGTTTATTTTTCATTGATATGTCTGTATTTAGTTATTATTTATAGTTATTATTTAACCATATATAAATATGTCATCTCTTATAAAACAGAAAAGATTTACTTCCGCTGTAAATCATTTATGATTCAAAATAATTAAAGGTGAAGCAAAAAGAATAACAGCTGATAGATAATAGAGCCAGACAGATGTTAATGGATACTGAAAATAATTAAAGTCTGATGATATAATACACATATTCATCATCTTTATTTTGCTCCAAATCAGCAGCCTGAAGCACAGTAGATGCCACGACACATCTACTCATTAGATATCAGGGTTGCTTTTTTTATAGGCGGGGGTGGTGGGGCACTGCAAAGCCAAAGGCACAGCTGTGGGGGTATAGTTACCTGTAACGTTAGCTGTTGCATGTTATATTATTTACGCAGATCTGGACTTAATGGAACACATGTGTGTCTGCAGCCGACATTCTTCCCAGATTAGCTGAAAGGCTCGGACACATCAGACTCCACCGATGAGAGGAATGCAAGGGCCTAGACCGGCTTATGAGGAAACCCTATCACTCATCTATAGCGTACAGTAATGTATGCACACACACACACACACACACACACACACACACAATCAGTTATACATTATGGTGCTCCAAACTATATGTACAGTATGCACACAACAATGCATGCACACTGACACCAGAAGATCAATAATACAAAACATTACTCTCATTCCAAATTCAGTCACTACATTGTTCAATTCTGCTCCCTTTGGGACTGTTCTTCCTGATATTTCAACTGGGAACGTACATTATCCTGTCAGTTCTGTTGTATAAACATATTACATAACATCAGTCGGATTTCTGGCTGTGGTGGTCTGACAGTCAATAACAGAGTGTGAATCACTTTTTCAGTGGTTTTTAGAGACTTATGTCTGAGACAAAAACCAACTGCTGTGTGCAACATTGGTTTGCATATTGCGATGAATCACCTTCCTTCATATGTTTTGCATTGAATGTGATTCAATTTCATTTGAAGACAAATGATTCAGGTATTTTCAATATTTTCCACCGTGCTTTACATCAGATACTTTCACATACTTCTTAGCTTTAGATTTTAAATCATAATCTGAATTTCCAGCTCAGATCTGAAGGGTGTACAGTACTGTATGTATTACAATCATATTAGGATTTTATAACGTAAAAGAAATGTGTTTGCTAAGCCAGTACTTGTGCGAATATAGTGAGTCAATACAAAGTATTGATTACTAAGTGCTGGAAGCTACAGACCTGAATTGCGAACACATATTGATGCATATTGTACATACCCCTGCACACGTTTACAGTGAATGTTTGTTTAGATATTTCTGTTAATGTCTGTAGAGACTGTAAATCAACAGATCTGTCGCCTTCCATTTGGTTGTATTTGTATGTATTATTTATCTCCAAACACCTGCAGTGAGAGAGAAAGACAGACAGATGAGTTGTGCGTGTGCGTGTGTGTGTGTGTGTGTGTGTGTGTGTGTGTGTGTGTGTGTGTGTGTGTGTGTGTGTGTGTGTGTGTGTGTGTGAAAGAGATGTCAACTGAGGCCTAAGCAGCTCGACCGTAACCAGGACATGAACCCGGGGGCTACCTGCCTCGGGCCACTACTGACACTCAAACTACTGATCACACCATTGGGAATATCCAGCCAACACCAGCATTTGAGCCGAGGCTATTTATAGCTGACCGCAGCTTTTACAGCGGCTCTCCATCCGTTCCCCGTGTAAACTCCTGTGACTTTGTATGTACGTACATGCTCACGCTTGTGCTTCAAAGGTGGGAACAAGTGACTATTGTTGAAGTGAACATTAGTTGAACATAGCGTAACACAAACGTGATTTGTATGACGATTAGTTGGTGCCATTGGGATCAGCTATTTATTGTCTATCTATTTATATATTTTCCTTTGATTGGGACACTTGTAAACCCAACAGCATTATCAATATTGTGGTAGCTCTTTACCTTAACCTACCTGTATTTGTCAAAATTTCACTCTTACCTAAACTGTTTCTGTTATAGACAGCTAAAATATTTTGCATATTTTACAAAACTACACACACACACAATTAAGAGTAAAAATGGAGGTTACATATCTGCAACACAGTTTGGGCTTTGTGCTCATTTCTCAAACTTTCATGTCACTCTGCTGCTCTCCTTTCTCTTCCTGCGACTTTTTCTTGTTCTTTGAAACTTGACTTTGTGTACCTGCAGCTACGGAGGGTTGTCACAGAAAGTAGATTCTGTATCTACTGGAACAACAATGTAGAGCTTGGCTGCATGTTTTCAGGCTGGTAGATAGGAAATTCAAACAGCACCATCTAAAATTGCAAAAGCTTAGATTCAAAGTGCAGTCGGCTGAGTGGATTATTGAGTGGATTAAACTTTGCATTTTTTTTTTTAACTCTCCACACAGGAAAATGGAATAAAAGTAATAGATGTAATTAAAGATTTTTGCTGCAGTCAATAGTCAAGTACAGTTTGTTGTAGGATTTATCAAAGTGCAAAATTAAAGTAGCATTTATCAAGCTTTATCTGTACACCAAAGCTGTGCGTCAGTGACAAGCAATCAGTTGATGAATTATGTCTCTTATTTACATCAAAGCCAGTTTTAAAGATGCCACATTGACCTCTATCACACTACACCTTTTACAAAGGATAACATGTACTGGAATAACTGCTGAAATGTGTTCGCTCTCTTTCTGCCCTTTGTATTATGTTTCACACAAAAGACATCAGAGATGGAGCGTGTTAATAAAGTACAGTCGGTGCCCTTGCTCGCTGTGATACAGAGGAGAAACAGGGAAACTTTTAATTTGCACAAATCTGTTCAGAACCCCTCATCCTTTGACGCGGATTCCTGAAGGCAAAACAACATGATGTTACAACATCACGACCAACAACTGACAAGCAGAGCCAGCGCCTCGGCTGTGCGCTGGCCACAACTATTGTGTTACAGGCAGAAAACAAGTGGTTGGGAGAAGATTTGGCTAACACAAAAAGAGGGGATTTTCTCTTTTCTTTTTTTTAGATTAGGTTAATGCAGGCAGAAGCTGAGGAGAATAATTCCTTCACAAATTGGGATTTCTGAGGAGAGCAAAGACTCCCGAATGTCAGTTTGCATTTGTCATCTGGTTTCATGAGAAATTCTGTGACTGTGATATAAATGTTCTCCTGTTTCCTTGAAGAGAGCAAATAAAACACCTTCTGAACTGCCTTATAAGGATTTTAGCAACACAGTAATGCAGATATAAGACAAGAAAAGAAGCAGTGCTGAAACGATTAGTTGATTGGCAAAAGAAAAGTAGTGGATCATTTTGATGAATGCGTACACATTCTCTGATTCCAGCTTGTCAGACGCACGGAAGCCCTGAGAGGCAAGGGAGAGAAAACATTGTGGTGATCCATTTTCTCATCCAACTCGTATCTAAATTGTTGTCTCTCCTGTGTTTGTGACTTAAGAGCAGTTGAAAAACGGGTTTCTGTTTAAAACATTCATCTGTGAATTAGGAGGGAAAGTTTTGCCAGGATCAGGTTTTATCAGGCAGTAATGTTTTCCTCACGACAGATTAGCACCAATTAAACTACATTTCTAGCCAAACTAGAGATTATCTTGCAATGCGAACACAACAGCCACAACACCGAATCGGGTCAGGGTAACTGCACTTCTTACCACCTTACTTTCGGGAACCTTACTCTGACCACACCCATCTTTGAACTCAGCCTACTTTTTTATCTCAACGACACATCTGTACATGACAGTAATGTTACATAACTTGCTAACACAAAATTGCAAGTACCTTGCATTTAGAGTTTATGAAGAAATTAAACTCACCTGGATGAAAACATGAATGCTTTTAGTCCTATTAAGTTATGTATATCCTGACAACACTTGTTTCACATGTTATGAAAAATGATAAGTCATAAACAAAAGAGAGAAAATAATTTAGATCAGACTTTTAAATAAAAAATCTCACTTGCTTCTCAGGGCTACCACACAATTGTGAAAATGTGCTGCTTTTCTTTGTTTTATGTGGTTCGGAATTGAATGTTTTTGGATTTCCGGACGGTTGGTTAGACAAAACAAGCAATCTGAAGATGTAACAGATCAATCAATAATGAAATCAATTGTTATTTTCAGCCAGAAAGTGCCAAAGGGTTCAAAAGCGTAATGAGAGAGTGTACTATCTTATTCACATTACTCTGTATTCGTATTAAGAACCTAAACTGAATATGGCTGTTAATATAGTAGAGTATTATTTGAAATGGAACGGTAAGTTAAAATATCAACACATTTTTGGTTTTAGATTTAGACTTTTACGAGATATGAGCTGCAGAGGAAGTCACTTTCTATGTTAGCCAACATTGTACAGTAAGCCAGCTTTAGCAACATATTTACAAGTTCAATCACACATCGGAGGGGAGAGAGAGAGAGAGCGAGAGAGAGAGAGAGAGAGAGAGAGAGAGAGAGAGCGAGAGGGGAATAGGCAGCAAACACAGGGTGGAAAGAGTGAGAGCAGTAGAGCAGAGAGAGAGAGAGAGAGAGAGAGAGAGATCGAGAGATAGAGGGAGAGAGTTAGTTGAGAGTTGATATGCTGACTACAGGCAGTTGATTTGGTTTCAGAGCATTGTTATGGTGCTTTGAATTAATGCCTCCAAAGAGTCCAATTGTGATTCTTGGGCTGTGCTGACAGAAAATTTGACAGCCCAGGGTGAGCTGCTGATCTCAGCTGAATCCTCTGTGTGTGTGTGTGTGTGTGTGTGTGTGTGTGTGTGTGTGTGTGTGTGTGTGTGTGTGTGTGTGTGTGTGTGTGTGTGTGTGTGTGCGTGTGTGTGTGTGTGTGTGTGTGTGAATGCATATGGTTGATACACATTCATACACCTACACATGTTCAGATATGTGTGGATGTGCAAAACAGTCAAAACCCACACAAATATGTGCACAGACTCCCACACTATCACACACATTTGACACACAAAGACAGAGTGGACTGCATGTGATACCGAGACTAAAATGAACCAACACATAAATCAAATCTTAAATGACTGTTAACTAAGCGCTAGCACACACAGAGACGCAAACAACCCTCATATGCAGCTCAATCGAGAACATTCATTTAATCAAGATGAAACAGTTTGACCAAAGCTTTTCCCTCCTGGACTGTTGAAAGAATAAGAAAATTAAAAAAAACATTCACAAGCCCAAATGTATCATTGCAGTGATGGTAAGAAATAAAGACACTCTATCAAAATAAAAATGCTGCACAGTACTGGTCCAGTTTGACAGCACCACACATCATAAAACATCATTTGTGAAAACGTGCTACACAAACCTGCAGATACGGCAAATATATTAATTGTAAGTCTCTTGACACTGAAGCTACTTTTATCAATTACACTAAAAATGTGATGCAAGGAGATGGATTGTAGCTTAAGCAATGCAGACATACAAAAACAATATATTTAAAATGTTAAAAAGTACAGCATTAATTGGCAAAGCCTTAAACTGTACACAAGCCTCTGTACATATAACTGTAGTATTCGTAGTGTAGTTCATTTATTTGACATCTCATTATTCACCCTCATTCTGCAGAGGATGGTAATAATGCATTTGAATGCAAATGTGTTGTTGTGAAAAATTGTACATAGCCCATATTTTCTTTAACGTCCTTTCAAGGGAAAATGTGGTGCTTTCCTCTGTTGAACACCACTATAAATTCAATATGTCTTTTTTACTGTTGGTTGAAGCAAACAAAAAAACTGAAATATCATCTTGTCTTTCACTTTTTTTCTGGCTTTTTATAGACAGAACAATAATTCGATTGATAAAGAAAATAATCAACACCTTAATAACAATAAATAATTGGTAGTTGCATCCCTACTTTAAATGAGGTCAACTGACAATTTACTTGTGACTTGACTTGGATTAGCACTTGATACTTGAGAATCTTGGCTTTGACTAATTGCACCAAGAGGAAAAAAACAGCTCTGACTATAATATATCCCATAGGAAATTCCCATAATATATCAGGCAATGCAAAATGATTCAAAGTAATGAAACCATCTTAAATCATGCAAAATGAAAAACATGTTCTATGGATCCTTTTCTTGGAAAGCTCAGAAGCCGCTACTTCCCTAAAATTAACTGGATGAGGAAAAAGCAGGAGGCAGGAGACTCGCAGCCAACTGAAGAGTATAATTGTGATGCAGGTGTTGATTTCTTAGATGGATACTCATCTTCCAGCCCTCTCTCTCTCTCTCTCTCTCTCCAGCTTTCGTCTTCTCCCTCTGTCTCTACCTCTGCTATCTGTTTCCAGCACCTCTCTCTGCCTTCCTCTCTCTCGGCCTTTACATCTTTCTCTCCATCTTGAGTGCTGTGCCTCACCCTAATTAGAAATCCCCCCTCCGACCAACTGAAATTGAATTGCCCATCATTTGCATAATGATAGCTCACCGGGCTGACGGCCGATTTACCATGAGATGAAATGTAGCAATCACTTAAGAGAGTGACCATGAGGGAGTGTGGGTGCATGGGGAAGAGAAGGAGAGAGAGAGAGAATGTGAGGATGAAATGGGATCACAAAAAGAGATGGAGGTAAAGAAGCACGGGGAGAAGGAAAGAGAGAAACCCGACAGGTATTTAGGTTATTGTCTCATACAGCAATAAAGCTGGAGGGAAGGCTGTGTCCTCAATATGACAGCAACTGGACACAACAAGGACACATAAGGACGCTTATGTAACACTGTTCCCCTTGTCAATGGAAGCACTTCTGTCTTTCAACTTCAATTATCACCGAGCATGTTTCATACAGAGCTACTATTCTGTCACAGTGCCGCAGAAATCCTGTATCCCCATAATCCTAAATTATACGCTGATCTTTACCCTCACACTTTTCTAATATTCCCAGCAGCACAGCGGAGACAGGAATGATCCAGAGGTTTCCTCTTTTATTTCAAAGTAGCTTCTTTTCTAAATGCAATCAACTACCGAAAGTCTGTGAAGCTCGGTTAACAGCTAGCTGGCAGCTCTGTAGCTAGTTGGTCAAGGAGCATTTTCCTTTTAGAATTAACTCATAAGATCTATGTGCCTTTTTAATTTTCCTACTGATAGCAAACACTCCTCTTTAGGAAATAAATGATGAAAATGTTGATCATTTGGATATTTTTGTTTTACTCTCACAGTAGGAATAAAATACTTTAAAACAATTAATGAATGCCAGTGACCTTTATTGTAAGATATTAAGCTGCTGTGCACTATTGTTAGTCTCCTGAGTAGATGTTTGGCAAGTTCAGACTTTGAGATCAACACCAGGAACTCCTGAACCACCCACGGTTTATAAAAAGTGGTCACTCAGACTGTCAACTGTGTAGCTGTAAGTGAACGCCCTATGAGTTCCTCAACTTCCACACTGTGTACAAATTACTGTAATCAACGGTATTATAATCATCTCGTTGTCTCGCTTCTTCTGGGGCATCGATTTCACATTCCGCCAGGCCGGAAAATTTGATTTGTAAAAATCCCGATAAATCTTGTCTTGGTGAGGTCACGTAACTGCGGGCAAATCAAACAGTGCAGCGTGATGTGGCAAAATGACTAAATTCTTAACACAGAGACAAACTTGCCACTGGGGGGTCCTTTCTTTTAATCAAAATTGTTTATTCAAGAGTGTGAGTGGGCTGAAGCAAGTGTATAGAGGTCATATTTGCTTCTAATAGTCAGAGCGATATGTTGGGCTCTCAGGTTGGAAGCTCTGCCCAGAGTCTGATAAGGCCAGTGTTTATTGTCTAACTTCCACTCTTTAACCTGAGGAACCTCACACACACACGGTACTTTCCACTCCTTAGCCATTACCTCAACGTGTATGCGTGCGTTGGCGTGAGAGAGTCCTTGTGTGTGTGTGTGTGTGTGTGTGTGTGTGTGTGTGTGTGTGTGTGTGTGTGATCTTTGGTTTCCCTCACAAGTCTTGGCCTAATTAAAAAGTCCTGTCGATGCTCAATAAGTGACAGATCAACAGAAAGCACCCAGAAGTGCACACACTAAGACGCGCAGCAGCGCACACACATCAGTTCTTGAATCATTTATTCAATTCTTCAATCTCCTCTTCCCCCGTCCATCTCTACATAAATGATCAGTGATCACATGTCGCATGTTAAAGTCGGCTGGCCCAGACAGGAGGGAGTTAAGTCCCTTATCTCTCCTCCCCAGAAGAAATTCCTACTAGAGGCCTCGCTCTGCTGGTTTCCTGCCTTCTTGCCCAATGCCCTATTTTTACTCATCGGCTCTAGAATACCAGGGGCAGCTTTTTCCTTGTCACTAACATATTTCCTGCCATTCTCACTTTGACATTTCTCCTCACTGCACGCTTCGCTCAAATCGTTCCCCCTCTTTATGGGTCATAACCTTTCAGTCGGAGCCGTTCATATTCAAATGTACCGGCCAATGCCGGAGCCGCTTCGAGCTCACCCATCATTTAGGTTGGCCTTTTTTTTTTCTTTTTTTTTTGATGTTCAAAGGTTTTTAACGTCAGCTTTTATGAGGTGATAATTTGAGATGTTTCTGAGTGCTGCCAGAAACTACCAGGTGGCTCCTCCACAGAACCATAAGCAGTTTGGTGTCTGAGGCTCCAAATTAAAAGAATGTTCTGTACAGTATAGATGGGACTCTTTCTTTATTCATTCAAACTGATCTGCTCCTTAAGAGAAAAAGTGAATATAATTAACATGAACATCAAACAGAATTTTCAATTGTTCTCAATATACATTTATGATACTGCAACTATTGTACATATTTTATACGACAGGATAAAGCCATTTTGGACATAGTAGTGGAAACAACCGTCTTAGTGGATGTTTCCATGCAGGCTACTGTCGATGTTATGTCACACGACGCTACACCGCCGAGTCACAAGTGGTTTTGTTTCCTAAACCTAACCGCTTCGCACTATCCACGCCCGAACCTCCAGCGTCAAGATGCTACGCAAAAGGTTGCCCCGGCGTCACCTATACAAATGACCATACTGTCACTTCAAAGGTCATGTAATCTCAGCACTCTGTGTGTTAACTTTGTTCAATCAAAAGATAGAATAACTAACGGAGCCATGAGGTGACGTATAGGCACTCAAATCACTATTGGAGCTAAGCAATGGCTAACGTTGCCCCCAGCTGGTTAACTGCCTGCGTGGCCGTAAGATTTTAAGTATTACAAATTATATTTTGTGCCTGTTGACACATATTGAACCCACATATTACAAGTGCCAACATTGTCGGACCAACAAATTTACACCATCTGGAGAACACTTTTTTTAAATACTTCAATGTCCTCTTTTTTGTACACAACAAACAGATTACTGGTTTAAACATTACTGGCTTTAGTCTTTTAGAAGCAACTCTTAAAAATACTCTCAACTTTTCGAAGCTCCAATATTGTATTTTGACAGCTGGAACCATCCTGTCAAAGTTGTAAATCACGATCTAGATTTTCTGGCTCTCAACTTTACTGCAGCATTTTACAACCAGCCGGAATGACAAGTTGAACTCAAATGTACTACTTCACTCACAAGGCTCGGCAGTCCGTGGTACAGAATGTGCAGTCAGAGAATTCAAAGCAAGAGGCCTAAGGAGGCCTGAGGAGGCGAATGAATGGCAGTTTAATGAAAGCCTGGGGAGACATGATATCAGTGACTGGCTCTTTCACTGCAGCTTTCATAGCATTCATACACCAACTTGATTTAAATGCAGGTGGATCGATGCTGGTTGAAAAAAAATCTAATGACAAACAAAGAGAACATACTTCGCTACTGTGTGGCTTTCTCGCCAAGGTCTGATGACTCATAGACTATTAATGGTATGCAGTTCTCAGCAGAGAACATCCAGCCAGCTACAGGTGAAAAAAAAAGCTCAGTTTTCAAAATGTTCATGGCTACTTGTCTTATAAAACGGTGGCACTGACTTTCCAAATAAAGATGGGTTTTCTTCTCATTCATATTTGCGATAATAAATGTACTGAGATTTATTCTGATGAGTGGGATATTGTGAACCAAAGGCGTTAGACACCTGTGCTTGTCTTTTATTTTTATTTTTTTCCCTTTACTGGGTACATTTATGAATATCAATAATATTCCCCAGTAGGAGGTAAATGGTATTGAATGGTTGCCAGGCTGCTGGAGGGGAGACCGCTCAGCTGACTAAAAAAAGAGCCATTCTCCATTTTATCTCTCAATCAGTGTGTATGTGTGCACAAGTGTGTGTATGTGTGTGTGTGTGTGTGTGTGTGTGTGTGTGTGTGTGCCCGTGCCTGAATGCCATCCTACTGCCGTGTGTATGCGCACACGCGTGCTTGGTTTTGACAAGGAGCAGAACGAGCTGGAGCTTGCTGCACCACTAGGCCATGTGAGAAAAGGTTCACGTGATGCAGGCAAATACAGCCGGTCTTCAGCAGGATGGAAAGACTGTAATCAAACCATAAATCATAAATCACTGAACTGCCATCCACCCACCCTCTTTCTCTTTTTTTTCTTTTTTTGTCACTACCCTCCTACTCCTCTCTGCAGAGCTCCCTAGCATGTTACGTTGCATACAGCCATGCATATAAACTGCCACGGAGGAGGTGAATAGCAGATCAATGAAAAATGCATTTTCCCCACATCAAAGGTTTTCGTCACAAGATGCCTGAAATCATATAGTGAGCGAAAAATCCAATACTTTTTTTTTTTCAGACCAGTGACTTTTTCTATAAGTTCTGGTGTTTTGGGCAGTGGTGTGTATTAAAACCATTTCTATACCTTGAACAAACAGCTCTGCAGTTGTGTGTGTGTGTGTGTGTGTGTGTGTGTGTGTGTGTGTGTGTGTGTGTGTGTGTGTGTGTGTGTGTGTACATTTCCTGACTACTCGCTGAACACACGCAGTCTACATTTGTCTGGCCATGACTTTCATAGTGAGCCACCTGGTGTGCTGTAATATCAGGAGAACAGTGGGGTCATTGTGAAGGAGCTGTGTGATATCAAGGAGAGTGACCCATTTAGAGCCCAGCCACAGAGCTGACAAGCCTCTGTTATGTCTAGGACATCTGGAGGGCCGGAGCCGCCTCGCTCTCCGCTGTACTCTCCACGTATGAGTCAATCCTTTTCCAAAGAGGAGAAAGACATCTTACATGGTCACGGATATTTCACACGCTCACCTATAGCACATGTTCAGGAGGTGGGGCTGTAAAGTGGCAAGGATCTGTTACAGTACACTGAGAAAATCTGGAAGGGATCCAAACAATATCTGAAGCTGTTTTGGTGATCTTGCCGAGATTTTAGAGGGCTGGAATAACGGTGCTACCTGCTGCTCAGCAGAAGTGCCCTGCAAAGATCAAGTGATCAAGGGAAAAAAGTTCTATCTCATTATTCAAATGAGAATTACTTTTTCAGGAGCTGATTCAGTCCAGTGATGTTCAAAAGGGGCCTTGTGGATTCTGCAAAATACCGGTAGCAGGAGAAACTGACTGCTTGAAGTAGAAGTAAAGAGAAATTCAAAGAGAAGAAGTGTTAACATTCATGTATCATACACAATGCTGTCTAAAACGACTGAGATTTGTCCAATGAAGCTGCAGTGTTGCGCATTATATAAACGAATACATGAATGCATAATGAGAGGCCAAAATGAGCCAAGGAAAGCACACTGACTAAATCCCCCGGGGGAAAGGAAATTATTCAGAATAGACGAGGACACAATTCATAATAATATTGGGAAGGGAAACTTTTTTTCTCTCTTTATTTAAAAACCATGCTTTAAATGTAAAACCAGACCCTACACGTATTGAGTGGCTTACTTTGGCAGCCAGATAAGGATTTTAAAGGATCTGTATTTTATTTACACTCAATTCAAAGCCTCACTTTCAGATTATGGCATGAAGTAAAATTGCTGAGATGACATGTAATCAAACTACAAGCTAACCTAATATACTGTATGTACGGTTCAAATGTAAGCAATTGTGCACACCACAGCTGGAACAATGCAACAGCAAAAACGCTCTGATTATTCAATCTAAAAGAATCCCACTGTCATTTCACTTTCTATTGCCCAAACAATAATTCTGTATCATGAGGTAATTCATTTTTGGGTGGAGAGGCAATTGGCTGCAAAAATTGAATCATCGGCCCTTGTTTCATTTTCCATGTAATTAAATCAGCTTCTGAAAAACGATGTACACTGGCGTACGATTTAGGGAAAATTAGCATTTTTAATCACAGTACATTACTTTAATAACTCAATAAATCTGTGGCAGCTGGAGCATCTGAGAATGTTGTCACAGCCACTTAGTTCTGCATTTGCAACTAATACAGGCTGATGAGAATCAGCCAGAGAGAGAGAGAGAGAGAGAGAGAGAGAGAGAGAGAGAGAGAGAGAGAGAGAATAAAAAGAGAAAAGAGAAATCCAACAGAGTGAGACAGAGAGAATCCAGGGAGACAGAAATAACAGCTTGGCAGGTGAGAAACAAGGGTGAACAGAACCAGGAAAAGAAAAATATCACCGCAGACTTTGGCACAGAGAGTGGCTCAGCACTCGTTTCACCTCTTTCAGTTATTAACTGTTAAGCCCCAATTAGCTCATCCGTCACCTCGGTGTCGTACGCGAAACCTGCTTACCCCTCGTGCTGCTTTGTTGCTTGGGTTTGTTTGTGCGGCTTAGCAATAGTAGTTGCCAAATACACTAAACAAGCCTGAGTGACTAAAGCAGAATCTAATTGTAAAGGGATGTCGAGAATGCATACAGTACACAACAAGCTGACGTGCAAAGTCCTGACCCAGCTGAACGAGCGCGGTCTCTTTTAAAGTGAAGAGAAAGGCTGAGATGTTATTGTAATGTGAGAAAAGCTGGAAGTGTTGCTGAAAGGTCAGCCACTGGTTCATGGATTAACTCTTCTTAATCTGCATTTTTTTGCAACACTGCTTCACTCTCTAAGAGACACCTTTTTGTTCCAAACCACAATAACTTCATAGACCTCGGCCCTCTAGAAACTGATCTGACTGAGCGGATTAAAACGGCCCCAATACAATTAGTGCTGAACTTAAAAACAGTGTTTGGTTCACACGAAAAGTAAGAAATAGGACGACATACAGGTGTATGGTTTGCATCTCGTCTCCGACCCATAGGCCATTGATTTATTTTAGGGCTTTTGTTATCAATTATTGCTATCAATTCATCTGTTGATCATAACTCTGTTTATTAATAAACAGTTCAAAAACACTTTGAATAGCTTGTCCAACCAACAACCCAAAGATATTCAATTAACAATTATAAAAAACTGAGAAAATCCCCTTATTTGACAAGCTGAAACCAGTGAGTATTTGACACATTTTGCTTGATATATGACAGAGTTGTTGCCTAAACTTATCCATGACTTGACCCTCAACGCTCAATTGGTCAACTTTGGACTGCACTGACAAACAGCCTACTTTGGTGTTTAGTTGTGGGGACTTGTTGAAATTTACCGCGTGATCACACCGTGGGAGGAACACCGATGTTTGATGTTGGACTGCGTTCACTCTGCCGTAATGAAAAGAACAGTGAGCGCCAGCAGGTGCATGAGCACAAATGAAAGTGAGGGCTGGCTGGTGTTCTGTCAGCACATGCAGGCCTGGGAACGAGAATGTGTCGATGCTAACGTGTGGTACACGTACGTCCATTCTTTTCTTTTCTTTTTTTCTTTGCAAGTTTGCAGAATTGCTTATCAGGCCTCTTTCTCTGACTGATAAAGCTCCATCTCTCCATCTTCTCTTCCTCTCTGTCGGATGTTTGTTTTCTAGTTCCTCTCGCATGTACAGGGCTATAATAGTAGAACCCTGCATCATTTTACAGCTTAACAGAGTATCCCTAAGTCTGGGTTCTCACACACGCGCACGTTTACCCGCGTCTTTTCACATCAAAGTATCTGGCAAGGCACACACACACGGAAAGACAACATAAAAAAAAAAAATCCTACGCCTTATTGAGATACGACTTTACGTTCGACATAGGCAGGAGAGGCACATAAAAGCGCTATGGCATGAAATCAATGCCCTGAAGGTGTATTGGCATGCATCTGTGCCCGTTCGTTCTATCTTTGCAGTTCCATTGAGGAGACTGAGGAGCCTTGTTTCCACTGATACGCAGCTTTTTGATTCACTTAGCAGGCTTTGTCGTGTGCATGTTGGATTAAGCCTCTGCCTAAAAATCAAGCATGCCGCAGCAGCACCCGCAAACCCGCAAACAGCCATTAGCAGGGTAGTGGTAGACCCCGCTAATTAGCTCATCATCTCAACACCTCGCTGCCTCGCTCCAGGGATCTGGTTTCAAAGTACACTTCCCAAAAGTGTCACGGTGTAATGAAAGCATTACAGTGTTGGACATTCAAGTACATTTCCTCGTGCTCTCTGGGGACAAGAGGCGACACACAGGACTTGTAGTTTCCTCTATCGACTGTGTGACTAACACTAAAATAGCACCCGGAGAGGCTAAGTTGATTTGACAGGACGCGTACAAGGAAAAGCTATTATAACGCCATGCCAGGCTGATTTTGTAAGAGCGGCTCGGCTGGGCAGCTCGATCCATTTGCAGATCAGGCAACAGTGGATCAGAGGCAACTGTTTTTTTTTTTAATACTCCACAACAAGCTCACAACAACCTAACAGTTCACATGGGTCTGAATTTGTTTGTTCCTCTTTCTTTCTTTCTCTTTCTCTCTCTCTCTCTCTCTCTCTCTCTCTCTCTCTCTCTCTCTCTCTCTCTCTGTTTCTCTCTTAATACAATTGTCGGGGCGTTTTCACACTGCTGTGACTTGTAAGAAATTGCTGTTATTATTCGGCCTTCAAAATGCTGGAAATGAAACCCTGAAAGTTCTCTTGAGCGCAAACTGTACAGTTTCAAAAAATCTCTAACATAAATCTGAGAGCATTTGTTTTCTTTTTTGTGGTTCATATTGCTCTGAGGTCATTCGAAGAAGAGGAAGATCACTTTGTACGATCACTTTGTACTTTGCGAGTGCCAAAACAACCTCAAATGTCAATTACTGTTGGTCTTTACGCAGCTAAAAGGAAGGAAGTGATAAAAACATTTGGGTTTTCTTATTCTTCTTATCTTTTCCTCTATTAGTCATTTTGGACATGCAACATGCTTTTGTTTCAGTCTGTTACATCGACTGTATATAAGAAGTGGATGTCTTCACCGTGACATCACACTTTGCTTTGTGGACTGCTGTTTGAAGCCTTGAGTTCAGCAATTTGATTATCTACATCTTGGGTTTTGTCCGTCATCATCTTGGCGTTTTGCAACCAGAGTCAACACGAGAGGGTAGAGCTAAGTGCAACCGAACACTGAATAAAACATTTTTAGGCGACCAAAATGTTACAATTAACTTCCATGAGCTGAAAGCACACTGTAAAAGTATATGTATAGTGACACTATAAACTCACGTTTACAATGTTTACTGAGGTAATACATCAAGTGAGAAGTGGTGTCATTTTCTCATAGACTTCTATACAATCAAGCTTCTTTTTGCAACCAGAGGAGTCGCCCCCTATTGACTGTAAGAAAGAATGCTAAGTTCAAGGCGTTTCCTCATTGGCTTCACCTTTCAGACCCAGTCGTTGACGCCTGGTACGTTGACAGGTTCATTCATCTAAAAACAAATGTCTAGTGTAAACTAAAGATAAACCACAGACTAAAATGTCCAAAGTGTAGATAGAACATTTGCAGGCTTTGAATTACAACTGAATTACAACTTTCTGCAACAGCCTCAGTACTTACACCTTCTAATGTTTGAGTATAATTCAGTTGGTCATTAATTTCAAATTAGAACAGCTGGTAAAGTCTGTAACACGTCTCAGTATGGATTGGTTACATTGTGCTACTGAGGAGCCGCTGAAAGATTCACACACTCTATATGGTAAACAGCGGTCTTGTACAGTTTCATATGTAGACTGGGACCAACAACTGGAGTTTACATGTGACTGTATATAAACATTATTACAAAGTCTGTTTCTGCACCATGGCCTCGTGGTTTCTGATATGGCACAGCCAGTGAAATGGCAGAGAAGCCAATTTACAGTTTATAACTCAACCACACATCAATAATAGGAAAAAAAAATAGATTACAGTAAATCCATGGTTCAAAAGCTGCATACCTTTGAAATGTCAAAGGGGAAACCACAATGGATAACTCATCTCAAAACTCATTTGAACTGCACAGTGCAAGCTGTATTACAAATATTCAACAGCCTACTGTTCCCTCCAGGTATTTTTCAGCAAAACACTCTATACATTTTCATTTGAGATGAGAAAAAAAAGGAATATATTTTTTCACTGGCAAGCAGCCAAACCAATTTAATTGCATTCCAAATGGGCGCAATCTCCACATAGCAACCAGCCCGTGTTGTATTTCTCAAACTTCAACAACCTCGTTGACTTTCTCAGAGTAATTGAAATATTCCACTTTTCCACCTTCTTCATTATGCGGCGCTAAAACTGAAACTACAACAAACCAAACCAAAAGGAACGAAGAGATCTGGCTCTCGAATGAGCAGCTTCAGCCAATTTGTAACTTCATCAGCATATCTTGATATAGTTTCTCTGAAGTCAATTAAAAGAATATTAGCTGGTGTGTATCTAGAAAGAACTAACGCCTTTCTCCTGCCAATGAAGCTGGTGGATAACCATGACTGGTGTCAGCAGAATCCTGTCAAAGTCGGATGAGAGGTCGTCGCTTTTCATTTTGGATTCATTCTTCTAGCCTCGAGCCATGTCCAAAAAAACAATTCTTTTGATGTGAAAATATTCATTTGAAACCTATTTGAATGCAATGCTTCTCCATCTGAAAGATATCAAACTTTGCAAACAACTGTCTCCGGTGCCAAGAGGTAACCTTTTAGTACAAACAAAGTGGTAATTAAGAGCACAACTCTGGATAACACAGCAATTTGGAAATAAATAAATGTTTTCCATTTTTAAATGTTTGCTTCAGCATTCACATCACGACAGAGATTATGAATACATTTTTCAATTAATTTTTTCAGTGCTTGATAAAACATCAAAAGATCCTTTAAAAGAGCTCACTGCCAAATCATTTAAAGTGTCTCAGGCTTTTTTTTTTTTTTTTACTGCAAAGACAAACTATAATCTCAGAGAGGTCCTCCCATCTACCCGGTGGGTAATTATGGGATGGCAGGCAAATAAATCATCCATCAAGAATGGCAGTAGTGTGGACTTCTGCGTATACTACATAAGTACATATAATACAGATATCCCCAAAAAAGGTAATCTTCCTTTCTAGACGGAAAAAAAGAAACAAGTTTGAAAGCTTTAATATGTGACATCTTATAAGCAATTATCCCGCTATTTATGTACACATGCCCATAGCTCTCTCTCTCTCCTCTCTCTCTCTCTCTCTCTCTCTCTCTCTCTCTCTCTCTCTCTCTCTCTCTCGCTCTCTCTGTCTTTGTCGCTCAATCTGTCTGAGAGCCCAGCCACATGCCAGTGCCTTTGTGTCAAAGATTAAGTGAAACCAGGAGTGCCAGCAATGCTGTGTTTGCACTGCGAACACACTCGCGTTCAGCTGCACCAACACATCACACACTGATCATCGTACTAACAGACCTGAAGCACCGACTGTAGAGCCATAATCAATATACAGAGGGTATGAGAGACAATTCTTGAAAATCTAAATTTAACTATAACACCAAACTCCTGTATACACATTACTGAAGCATTATTCTGCGTGTGTTTAGATGTTGGAAGAAGCAGGGAGACGGCAATACCAAAACAGATTCAGCACTGATAGGCAAAGAAGAAAAGAAACACAATTACATCTACATTCAAGTACAGGGTGCAGTTCTTTTGTAAGATTAAGTGCTCTTATTTGACGCTGTTATCTTGGTTTAGCAAAAACTGACTATCAACACACAGAGATTGGAATTCCTGGAAAGTAAAGCAAAGCTACAATGAAAATATTATGAACAAAGCCCAAAAGTGCCAGAGGTGGTTTGCTAGACTGAGGCAAAAATGGGGCCTGGGGGGACTGTGGGTTTGTAGTGATAGGGAGGGGAGACACACACACACACACACACACACACACACACACATACACACTTGGCTCAGAGCAGCATACAGACACATACGGCACACAGCAGAGGACCAATCCTTGGTGGCCAAACCAGCTAACTAACTTCCTGTGCAATCCTGAAGTAATTTAAACAGGATATATAGACATTAAACACATAACTAGTTTCAAAAGTTTTCACTTTATTGTGTTTTTCTTTCTTCAATATCAACGATTTAGCAGGCTCCATCAATAATAATGTCACCCTGCGATGAGGTTATGCCCACATCTGACTTATTTTTTCGTGAGTTGAAAGAGCAGGGCTTGTGTAGGAAGCGACAAGACATTGTGAAACCAAAAACATCTAAGAAATGAAGCGTCATTTCCGCTCTAAATAATTAAAGTAAAACAAATGTCCCAACCAGAAATCTTTCACCGTTTACTAAATTACTGTACTTGTTACTGTAAATACTAAAATATTCATACTATAAAGGACAGTAATCACTCCAGCAGTGGGTCGAGCAGTTGCACGACAGCATTTTTGTGTGAGCTTGTGTTTATTTATGCTATGCGAGTGCAGACATGCTTGCATTTGCATGTATGTGTGTGTGTGTGTGTGTGTGTGTGTGTGTGTGTGTGTGTGTGTGTGTGTGTGTGTGTGTGTCTACCTGCGAGAGAGTGCGTGTCTCTGAGAGTGTGTACTCAGTGGGTCCGTGGTCTCTGAATGTGGGCCTGAACCAGCCATCTCCAGTTCTATTTGCACAGGACATGCCTCAGGAAGCTAAGACAACTGTTCATGTTTGCCCATGTTGCGAACACCCGTGTTAATACACCCGACAGCTGCGTTCATCGACGGCGCAGACACTATGTTTATCGGTGTTTTTATACATTTATCCTATGGATCACGCCACCTTCGAGACGGAATTCTCAGAGGAAACGCCGATCAGGAGTGGAGCCGGGGGATTGAAATGCCAACAAATAAGCCGCATGCAATGGTTCAGCTCTAAAATGCTATATCCTGTACCTGGATCATCTGTTGGTCTGCCATTTAACACAGCGAACCTTCTGTACAACAAGGATTGAGTCAACAGTGGTTCCTTCACCGACTTACTTAATGTTGACAGAAACACTGTCCCTCCCAATCCTGTGATATCCATGGTAGATTGTATCATTCAGGTCCACAACCTGTCAAAACTTCCCTACTCTGATATGTCTACACACCCCAAAAATCACCCTCACCCCCCCCCCCCCTCTCCTTCACTTCTTCCTCTCCTTAGTGTTTCATTTCCTGCTAATAGACTAAACGGCAGTCTCATACCATTTCACGTAGAGCTTTTACTGGGGAAAAAAAAAAATCAAAGTACCAAAACATAGGCTGTAACACACTATTCCCAGAGAGACGAAAATGAAAAACAAATTGTTGGGTGAACTGTGAGATCTTTGTAGAGTGTGAAAGTCAGAGATGATGAGCTCCGTCTGTGCTTATGTGAAATGTTGATATGGTTTTCTCATACAACGGTTACGCTAATTTATGTACCAAAGCCTGCTTAGCACAAATCTGCCAAGGCCAATAACTGCACTCATAATCTCCGGCATCTAGAATCATCACTTTGTTGTCTATTTGTTTACGAATGAAATGAAGCAATTATCCTAATGAAGATCGGCTTTCTTGCTCTGGGAAATTTATGACACACCAAAAAATGCTTCTGTCTTTGTTTGCATCTGTCTCGGCTGCGCTGATACCTGAACTGTAAAACAATAGGAACGCCCAAATTGTTTGAGTATGATAATTAAGGACACGCGGTTCTCAGCAGGGATGCTGAAACTGTTGCAAAAAAAGACTGAGCTGCACACTTCCTGACCTTAAGTCAAAACCACATGCATGTGGATGATGCTAAATGTCAGCATCAACAATACGTTTGGTTGTTGCCTTTGGTAAACCAAAGATATAAAGTTACATAACAGAAGGTCAGAGCAGTTTGAGAGTCAATATTGACTTTGGTTTATTGTTATAATAAAAAACAGGCCCTACCATGCAACATCTTTGTGATTTATTGTCTTGCTGCTAAGTATGTTTACCATTCTTATCTCAATTGAAGCCTGTTACACAGTGCTTTTTAGTCTATACTTTCCAGAAATTTCAGGGCCACATTCTGTAGATATCGAAAGGGAAACATTACTGAACGGCTTGTATTATATCCTATTTGTGCTCTGATATAAAGAAAATGAATGTGCTTTGAAATGATACTGTAGCACGGTGAAATAAACTCAGTTTCCATTCTCATCAGCGGGCAGAGCATAAAGCACAGCACAGAAATGGTTAAATAAATCACATAGAGCAGATGTCTCTGTCTCTTCTCTCTCTCTCTCTCTCTCTCTTACACACACACACACACACACATTCATTAGTGAAATCCATCAATCAGCATTTCATGCAGTTTGGGTTTGAACCACACCAAATGCACTAAAACAATAAACGTCTGTCTTTCAAGTCGCTATCTGGACTGGAACACATCTGGTGGCAAGGCTCGTTTTGGTTTCCACATCGTTGAATGACATTACAGACTCAAGGGCGAGCTGAAAAATAAAGTACCCCTAAAATCTCTCTCCATTTTCCCTCCATCTGCAGACCTCTCTCTCTCTCTCTCTCTCTTTTTCTCTCTCTCTCTCTCTCTCTCTCTCTCTCTCTCTCTCTCTCTCTCTCTCTCTCTCTCTCTCTCTCTCACACACACACACACACACGCCCCAAATCTACTTCCCCCTCCCTGCACAAACCGGCTAACCTCTCAAATGCTATTCCACCACCCCATCCCCCAACCAATCAAGAACTGAATATAAAACAGCACAAGGAAACTGGGTGGTGGGGGCAGACAGACAGGCTAGGCTATTGCTGCTGAGGAGCCAATGGCCTCCCGAGGTGAAGACAGTTTAAAGCGCCTCGGCACATTGGACGCCTTTACACACGTCGAGGGGACGAAACACACACCCGACATCCAGCTGAGGAGTCAGGAGTCAAGCCTGACTGTAGTATTTGGGTTTCAAGGGGCAGTGACGATAATTAGGGTTAATGTGATTTAATGAGGGGCACGAGTTCGGCTGGGGCCGGACTCCTTTGATTCGCACTCAACGTCAAAATTGGAATCACTCTGACACCTCGCGATGCGGCCGCATTTCGCATTACGTTAGAGTTTGCCACGCGTGTCACCAAGCCTGACAACTACCGCTATCAGTCTTAAACCCTACAAGCAGTCTAGTCGTTTCTAGTAAAGCCACTTTCTGGCTGATCGATTGCAATGTGATAGAAGCGTGGAAATTATTTGGATAGCAGTGGCATATCACAAAAGTACATTGGGAAGAGTTTTTAAAAAATGCACTGTCATGACTGAATTCTTGGCAGTTGATACCATCAATCATCGGCATAAATAGCCTGTTTCAGTGGACCTAGGTGATTAAGTAGCTAACCAGGCAGGATAAACTAGACTATCTATTTTCAGCCATACATGACTTATGACCCTCTTAACACCTCTAGTAGCTCTGAGTCATGTCTGGTCTAGATTATAAAGTACCCATCAGAGCAAACCGGAGTGCTGCAGAGTCTGGTTGAGGCTTTGTTACCCTTACTGTCTACCCTGTAGGTTAAACTGAAGTCCACTGTGGTAAATGCCTGTACAGTATCCCATCGCCTGTTCTCTAAACAGTCGCATGCTGTCCTCGAATACCCCATGAAGTCCTATGCAGCTGCAAAATAGAAACTACAGTATCATTGATGTGGCGGCGCCAATGTGGGTGTTTTTCCTATGTTTTAACATAGGTGAACAAAACATACGCAGATTAGAAGGAATGTGCAGTTCTGTATGCAACTCACCCACCCTCAATGTATCCATCTGATTCTATTCATAATCAACATAGTCCCGTATTTTCCTTTATTTTGTATTTTAAACAAGTGATCAGAGAAAGAAAATCATAAATAGTGCCGTTTTCTACTACTGTAATAGTCTGTGCACAGAAAACAATCCAAGCCCCACTGCTCCAGAGAATAACACTGTAGCTACTTATCATTAACTCAAAGACACAATCAGCCCCAGGCGATCCGGCTTCCCTCCATAACCTTTTGACATTGCTGCTGGGAAGGTAAATGAGAGAAGAAGTTAGACACAGAGAGGGGGAGAGGTGGGGAGACAGAAAGACTTGATTATGTGTAGTGCCAGGAAGTGGTTAGACCAAAAAAAAAGTAACTTACTGAAGGTTTTTGTTCTTTTTTAAATACAAAAAAATAATGTTCATTCCATGACTCCTTTATGTAATCTATTATTTGCTCTGAGTTAACTGCCTGGAACTGCATTAGAACAATAAACTCGCCACTTTAAGTATTCCCAGGTCCAGCAGCTGCAGACTGCGTTCTCCCCTCTGGTGTGCATTAGAGCCATGCATGGGTTAACATTTTTCCCAATGAGAACGGTTGGGATATTGCAACTCGGACTGGCCAGTCAGCAGAATGTTATGAATGGGCACAATGAAAAACCCCAAGTCCACGCTGTCGACCCAAGAATGCTTGGCTCCATGTAATTAACTTCTCTCTGTGTACAGAATGAGGTACTGCTGGAATAACTCATTTCTTTTTTTTTCTCTTTTTCTATTACAGTCATGTTTTGAAGAGAGAGCGAGAGAGAGAGAGAGAGAGAGAGAGAGAGAGAGAGAGAGAGAGAGAGAGAGAGAGAGAGAGAGAGAGAGAGAGAGAGAGAGAGAGAAAGAGAGAGAAAGAAGAAAAAAAACACTTTAACATGGAAAATATTTTTGCCTGTCCACACTTTGAAGTATCCCATGACTAATACAGTGATTTGGATAGTGGGGGAAAATGGAACGGAGCACTTGAAAAGGGGCGGTACGTGCTCTGCAAAAAAACTGGCCTCACTGCTCTTTGGGTGGACAAATGTCAGCTGCTTGTTGCACTTATATGAAGATGTACAATGAGGCATGACAAAGTATAACGTGGGAAAGCTTCTATCAATGATTAAATCAGGGTTTTCTTGTAAAACGCGTTACATACGTCCCGCCTGGAGGTGTATTAGCAATTAGATATGCACTGCACTCACACACATGCACGCACATACAGTCAAACGCGGTAATGCTTTTAATGAGATATCACTTCTGTGAGTACCGCACAAACTGTGCATCAATAAAGCGTATGCTCCGCACTGCGGTGAAAAACGACTCGGCAGCATATATAAATAACATACAGTAACTTGGAACAGACTGCAACTTTGTAAAGAATAACATCTGCGAACCATTGGATTATAAACCTACAGAATAACTACAGTATAATTACTTGAGAGCCTCTCTCTTGGGCACCGTGTTGTTAGAGGGAAGAGGGATGAGGAGAAAGTGGAACAGCTACAGTAATCTATCCAACTTCATTTCAACAGAGTGATTCTGCCCGGGGGTATGCACAAGTCATAATGCATTTGACAAATAGTCTCTCGCTAAAACAGGCATTTGCGAAGAAGTGGCCTTCAGCGCTGGTATACGCAGCTGAGTGTACACTGAACAAACAAGCCTCCCACTCAGTGAGGAAAGATACAGAGAGGCTTCAAAAAGATTAGGAGAAATCTTGGGCGAAAAGTAAAGATGACTCACGGTGATTGTGCAAGTGCAGGACAATGCGAGTTGGATGGAGTTGAGAAGAGCAACGGAGCCGTGGGGTTCATAGCAAAAATACAAATCAATGCTCCTCTCATGTGTTGTTCTTTGCGTTGTTCTGAAATGTGGATGCACAGGCTGTTTTATCGAGGAATTTACAATGAAACGGAGAAGAGCACAATGGCATTTTTGTCTGACATAATCCAATCATTCTTTTGTGTTTGAAAAAGGGAATAAAAGCCTTAAGTACATCAGACCTTTGATTCGTACGTTTATGATTGTTACATACTGTATTTTGCTGATGTCTAATGTGTAATTGCAGGCGAACCATTGTCTAAATTTAAAGGTCAAGTGCATTCACAGATTCGAGGTATTGACGTATCCTGTCAGGGTGATCCATAGACTGGCAGGCATCAATCCATCATCAGTCTGAATGTGGCTGATCACTTCGAACCAGTTTCAGCTTACACATTCTTTACGTTCCTCAATTATAAACCCTTTCAGGTAGACAACGGCATGAATACCTACACACACATACACACACAAACACACATAAAGTCAGTCTCACAAAGTCTGTTAGTCAGAAATAGATGTGTTTGAGTTTACACCACGACAGGAAGTGCTGGGCTTTTATATATATGGACTGTCCCACTTAGTAATAATGCTCACTTCCTGGTTAGTGTATCTTATACTGTTCAGTAATGCATAACCACATTAGTGAGTTTATATATATATATATATATATATATATATATATATATATATATATATATATATATATATATATATTTATATATATATATATATATATATTTATATATATATATATATAAACTATATATATAGGGTTGTTTCAAGTGTAAACTACAGTGAATCAACTGCTGCCAGGAGGCCTCGATTGGGAGGGTTTTAGCCTTTACATGCCCTGAAAAAGTGCTTCTTAATACAAAGATTAATAACTTAGAATCATTTCTTTCAAATTCCTGTGAAATATGCCAACAAAAACACACTGAAACCATGCATGCAGTAGCTATAACTAACTACATAATGACAGTGAAATACAAAAAAGATATCCTATTTTTTTATCATCTTTGCAAGCTTCCCTGAAATGAAACCGCCATAAACGTCACATAAAGCCCCTGCATCATTATTCAACAGTTATGTGTAGCGGCGGCGGTGGCGGCACAGCACAGATAACATGTCACTTTACATCTTAGTCGCAGCCGTTACTTTAGTAATGACAATGTTATACGACTCTGTCCTTGAAACCCAAACCTGCTTTGTACCGGCCCAACAACCCCTATGCTCGCTGAATCATGATAGCTAGTGCGGCTCATTGTGTTAACGCTACGACACCAGAAACATGGCCTTGGTCGGAGGGCCACGTCTCGTTGTGATCTTAAATATAGGTCCTCAGCAGCTACTGTGCGTATGCCTCTATGTGAACTAGACTTGGCAACACACACACAACCGTGAACATTGTAACATTATCACAAGGAAAGAACAATTACACAAAACCCTTATATGTGACAATATTTTGCTAGAGCTCGCTTTATTAATAATTTAAGGTGTGATTTAAGCTTAAAGTCAGACTAAGGGTTTATGTCAGAGTGAAACAGTTGAAGTTGATGTTACAGTAGGTTAGGGGGTTGAGGAATGACTGTAGTCTCATGTATTGTAATTCAAACCTCTATGCAAGCGAGTGCGGGTGTGAGAGAGTGTGTGTCTGCGTGTGTTGTTCGTGTATACATACAGGTGACTGTGTGTATGAACAGGGGAGATTAACAATTCAAACATTGCACTGTGCTATAATGTTTCACTTTGTCATCAGCAAATGTGAACTGCCTGCTGGCTTCCTTCCAGGTGCTAAGGCAAGCAAACCTATTTGAATGGCTGTGGGTATATTGCCTTCTTCTGGCTCTGCCAAATGTTTGAACAAGTTTTACCCAGACCAAATGAAAACAAAAAAAAACTGGCATTGTTGCTTGTGACTTGTAATCTTGGACTATTTGGCAGTTTTGTAAATTTATAATTTACCTAAATGCAAAATCTTTACAAAGCATCAGCACGCCTGTACATAACATGGAACGAGTGGAGCAGTGGAAAAGTGATCTCCTTACAGGAGGCCCCATGACATTTAACAGAAATATCAAGAACATAATTCAGGAAACTTGACAATGTTTAGCTCTCCAAAAACGACTGGTGCTAATATATTTTATGGTGCTTTCCTTCAAAAGGAAGCTTGTCGATGACAATTCATTTACAGCTATTCCCACTTCAATGTACCAATAAAAGTGTCTGACGTTCTAGTAATACTGGATACGATTCCGTGCGTAAAAACGCACGGTGATAGAAAGACAAAGGCTGATCATTTCCAATATTTCATCCTTTAGAATTACAAACAACAACGGCTGATTTCTTTGTATATTGCTAATGAATAATTAATTCCAAAAAGTTATTATCTAGGTACTGACGATATTGGATGTATGCGCAAAAAGATGTTAACCAAAGCCTGCGCAACATGCGAGTCCATATTCTTCATGGAAACACTTTTACCGATCAATGAGAAAAAATAGGAATGAAATGAAATGAAAATACAGGCTGGTCAGTTACAAGCTGCAACTATGTACACATTGGAGCATCACAAATAGCCCCGATCGATAACATGCTGTCACTGTCACATTTAGACACAATCTTGATAGCTGTTTATTGGACTAATTGCGCATTGACCCATGTGGGAACCTGCGTGGAGCAGATAAGATAGCGAGTTTCCGCACTTAGGTCGGCAAGGTTTAAATTATACAGGGAATGGTTTTTCTGGTTTACATGTATTCAGAGGGGGAAAAAAGCCACATATTCAGTTTGTGAGCATTCAGCTCCAGTGCGCTGGAGAGAGTGGTGCGCTCCAACTCAGCTCACAGGACAATGTACCCGTAGTTTATCCAGATTAACACATTAGCAATTTCTAATTAAAAGGAAGCGCGAGTTTAGAACAGGTGTCAGGTGTGCTTTTCTGCTCTGTTCGAAGCAATCTGCACATCAGAAATAAAACAAAGTTCAGTGATAACGCAGGTTGTGAGCTCATTTCGATCTAATCCATCCAAAGGGAACTGAACGAGCAGCACTCGCCACTAATGGTCTTCCTACACATTCTATACATGGACAACACATGCGTAAGCAATGTTGCTGTGCGCGCGTGCATCATTACACCGAGTGCTGGGCATCGGACTGACTATAATAAGCTCGTAAAGTAGACACAATCGTTACCTTGTTGGAGTGGTAATAGTCCAAACCGGAGTCAGTCGGTAACGTACATGAACCCACGCTTGAAGGGGGAGCTGGATAAAATCTGACGTCCATCTCAGAGTCCGCAAGACTGACGGCATGAAAGCTTAGCTCCAAAAAACCTGAGCGACTTCTCTCTCTCTCTCTCTCTCTCTCTCTCTCTCTCTCTCTCTCTCTCTCTCTCTCTCTTGCACTCTGTTTCTCGCTCTCTCTTGTGCGCGCGCTCACTCTCCTATTCTCGTGTATTAAACCGAACAAAAAGTAGTAGACGAAGAGGATCGAGTCTCTCTAGTAGTTCACTCTTCACATTCGTGCTACACTTTCTTCAGCACTGTCTGGGCATTCAGCGCGGTGATGCTCTGATATACCATCCCAATAAAGTTCACCGGGAGAGAGGGAGAAAGAGAGGGGGGCTGTCCGCTTTCAGTAATCACAAGCAAACAAAAACTCAAACGGTCACTGAAGTTGTTTGACAGCCGAGCCGAGCTGCAGGTAAAGATGCAGAATGGATCTTATCGATGGGTTCTCCCTAACAAACAAACAAAAACGCCCCGTGGTCCGTTCCTGGTTTCCAGGCGCGCTGTAGCTTTGTCATGTGGGAGCGCTCAGTTACATCCATGCGTTCCCGTCCGCAGAGAGACTGCTAGACTGCGACCTCTACCGGTCAGAGTCGGAACAGGCGGAGAGGAGGGTCAGCGGGACTGGGAGGATTGGGAGGGGGGGGGGCTTGTAGTGGAGAATGAGTCCTCTCAAACTGTCCCCTCTCGCTTTTTGTGTGTTCTTATTGGCCACCGTAGTTCCCCTCCACGCTTGGCAAACTGGAGAAGTTTCAGTTGGTTGCAATCTATCACCTCACCTTTAAATGCAACTAAATCCTACACACTGGCCCTTTAAGTAAAAGTATGAAAGTATATGCAAAATGCATTTAAAGTCAAAAGTAAAAGCACTTAATGCAGAAACATACCCCTGTGTGTGTGTGTGTGTGTGTGTGTGTGTGTGTGTGTGTGTATTATGCTACTGTGCTATGTTTTTATTCTATTAATATATGGAATATTATCACTGACTTTACTATCGAGGTTGAGCTAGATTATTTACTATTTAGTGCTGTAAATCTCAACACGCCATCACTTTTTATTAACTGATAATATGTTTTCAACGTAAAATCTTAGTTGCAAAGAATCATATGTAGTCATTAGATAAACATATTTCTCTTTGAATAGTCATGTGTTCATGAGTTCAAGTAAAAAGTGGCCCAAAATGGAAATAGTCAAGTAAAACCACCTCCGAATTGTACTACAGTACTTAAGAAAATGTACTCAGTTACATTACATGACTGGTCTACTACAGCATGGTACTTCATGTTACATTTATATGAAATAAATCCTACAACTCAAGAACCAAAAGCTTCCAATGATAAAAAAATACAATCAAAAGTATGTCAGGCTGAATTTTAAAGATATGTGTATGAATGTAAAAATTTAAAACATTTCCATCAGATGTAATGTTGTAAATATCAGATCACTAATATATCATGTTGTTATACAATGTGGATAAAACACTTTTGTAACTATAAGCTATTCAAGGAGGAAAAAAGGTTCCAAGCTGCTAGAAGCCTCATTTGCTTTGTACGATTGGGGTCTTCCTATAATCTAGACAAGAAAATCTGACATTTTCCTTTTGTTTCTTTATAATGTCACTGAGTGGACTGTCAAGGATGTCCATTAAAAGAGCTACACGTTGGATGTTAGGAGGGCCACAGCTGAGAGCCAGTGAGGAATAACTCTACACTTTTAGAGAAGCAAAGGCCAAATAGATGTGTAGTTTGTGTATTTTTAAATATAGT
This sequence comes from Cebidichthys violaceus, assembly GCF_023349555.1. Lineage (NCBI taxonomy): Eukaryota > Metazoa > Chordata > Actinopteri > Perciformes > Stichaeidae > Cebidichthys > Cebidichthys violaceus. The sequence goes on along the minus strand of NW_027176340.1, from coordinate 7,389,954 downwards.
CTTTAACAGGAATGAAATATGACTTCCTGTTGGTGATAATCATAAAGCAACACAATAGGGGTTTAATCATAAATGCATGAATTTGTGTTTTGCTTTCCCTTTCTAAACCTGTAAAACACGTCAACACCACTTGTTATGATGTGTAATTCTGCCATAATTTAGGCCATGAACTTCATGCTAAACTGTCAGTTTAAATTCAATGCCTGCAGCTATTTCGGTAATTGACTTCTTTTCACTTTATTTCGTTTTGATGCCTGTCTTCTATCCGGCAGGCGGTTTGAATACACACTGAGAATAGACCAACTTCTCATGGACGCTGAGATAATATATATTGCTATCGTGCTCCAGCTTTGACCCTTGCATACACACAGCTGGACAAACATAAAACATACGCACGCAGTGGTCGACACAACAGGATGTAAACACAGAACAATGTCCAAGTGGAGCTTCAAATAGGTGCGGAGAGGCAAAATAACACCACTCACAGCCAAATGTGTATCACACTTCTCACAAGAATGGGGTGGAGTGGTGTTATGTGCTCACTCATACATGTTGGGAAGTATCATTAATGTGTTTCTGCTTGCCAATGTGTGTATTTGTCTCTCTGTGCTTTTGGTACATGTGTGGGAGGTTGTTTTTTTTTGGTGTGTGTGTTTGTGTTAACCAAGCTGCCATTGTCATCCCGGTGGGTGACTTGTTGGCCCCCTTAGGACTGTGCCTATGTCTGTGTAGATATTACGCAGCATGGTGGCTCTGGCCCTGGGGTGTGAGCCTGTTTTAATACCAGGCACAGATGGGTCGCACCGTGGGCTCGCTGTGGAGGTCTGCCTTCAGCTGCCAGCTCAGGCTGTCCTGAATCCAAGCTCATAAGGTTAACTGTCACAAAGATGCCGATTTCTCCTCACTCTGTACCTCTGTGTCGCTGTCTGTCTGATTCTTCTCTGACCGTCTCTCACTTTCTCTCCTACTGTCACTTGTTCACTCGTCCTCTCGGTCACTGCAGAATATACAGTACACAGGGGTGTCTGGCACGGGCCGACTCATGGCCTCATGGGAAAGGAATGTGTGTAGTGTTTTGTGTTGCAGCGCTGCGTAACACAGAGTGTTGGCCAGACAGAAAGGGAATTATGCCACAGAGAATGTTTGATTTTTCTTCTTTTTTTTGAAGCGGGGGTGGGTGGAAGAAATTTGATTAATGAAAAGAAAAAAGAAAGAGGTGAGACACAGGTTGGAATTAGTTGCGGGGTGGAGGGACTCAGACTGGTGTAACATGTAAATAAAGGGTAGATGACACAGGGAGAGAAAAGTCACACACACTTTAAAGATGTGACATACTCAAGAACAATTTCTTTCCAACGTGGGATGCAAATCACATCGTCTAGTCTACCATCTTGAAATGCACGCATCCACTCAGAGCAATTAGCAAGAACAAACACTTTTTATTGCCTCGGTAAGAGCTCCTGTTCCACCAGGAAATGAGAAGAAAATATTAAACAATATTTTCCATTAAGTGTTACGACCTGGCTGGTACTTAGATGATGTCAGCAGTACTGGTTTTATAACTTCTTCTCAGCTTAAGTGATCTTACTTTTCAAAAATTGATTACTAATTTTCGTTTTGGATGAAAGATAACTTCGAGACGCGGTTACTCTCGGTCCTCGAAATATTTCAGTTCTTAAAGCAAAGGAACTCAGTAATGTTCCGTAATGCTTTGTGCTTTTACAGAATTGGCTTCGGGGAGGAAAATGTCAGTTTTATTCAAATTGGTGTACAATTTAACTTTAAAACAAAATATTTACGAAGAGTGGCACAAGGCAAAGATAAATACATTTCTTCCATTTCTACTCTGCCACTTAGATTTCTCCTCTTGCACATAAGTGAGCTGTTAATTCTTCTTCCACTTGGAAATGTGCACTTATCACCACAGATGAGCAATAAACAACACCAGAGAAATAATTCCTCCCTTTGTCTCAAGACGCAGTCTGTCTGGGTATTTTGCTAATTTTCTGCCTTTGCTTGTTTGTTTTATATCACTGTATATCATTTAAAAGTGCTTTTATCACACTATGAGATATTTCCCACTTCTTTTGTCTCAGATGTTTTTAAAGCAAATGTTAAACAACACATATTTCAAAGAGGAGAGCACCAATTGCTGTGATTGTTATGTGGACTGATATAAAAGTCTTTATTATGAAATGCACAAGAAGCTTAGCGAACGTAACTTGCTTCAATATGCAACGCTATATAAACAAGATCATACCATGTTACATTATATATTTAATATTTAAAGCTTCACAATAGCATTCTAAAGATTCATAGTAATGTGAATGGCAGACATTCACAGCGATAGATCCCTTTTACTAAATGTGTGACCCTGGCATTAGTCTCCATCTGCAATCTGGGAGGTATTGAGGTAAAGCTGTTTCATTGGTCAAAATATCCGGAAGGTACTCTAAATATGTATAGTATCACCTTCCTGTCACATTTTAAAACAGTGTTTTTCTAGTGAATTGACCCTTCAAGAAGTCCTTCTCCTCGAATGCAGACTGGCCAATCATAGTGTAGCATCTGCAGCTCTGACGAGGCTTCGATAACTATCCGGCTGTGCTCCACAGACTCGCATGCAGTCGTTTCATCTACACCAAGCTACTGAAGGTAAACTGAATGTGTACACATGCTGCTTTTGCTTTTTAATGATTGTAACAGTGAATAAAGACCTGCCCAGCTTTACAGGAACAGTGTTGTTGTTGTTACCTTATTTCATTGTCTTTTATCTTGATCACCAGGTGATGTGGTCTTTCACTTTTACACTGTGATATGTAGTTTCTTTCTTCATCTTTTTTAAACTGCTTTCCCCGCTGAATCAGTTTAACATCCTGGATATATCCTGCAAACACATGTGGTCTACAGACCACATGAGAACCTCACGATGGCATTAGAGAATAAGTCAAGGGATCACCAAAGTTTTGGATGTATCCTCTGGGAACCATGCATATCTGTACAGGTTTTCACATCCTGTAGTTGTTGCGATAATTCTGCCTGGACCAATGTGGAGGACAGACTAGCTGACAGAGTTACATTGCCGTACCACAGCATTTGCATGACAAAAAACAATAGCCACCTGATTTCCCCTGATTGGAATTATAAAGTTTTATTTTTGTCACAGAAGGCAAATACTTGGAAAAAAATAAACCGTTCAGTCATACTGTGTTGTAATACACAAGTCGGTCACATAACTGGTTAAAGAGGTAGAACTTGGTTGCTCATCCTTTTTTGAAACCTTATAGAAACAAGTTTGGATTAAAAACCTTTTATTTTTTAGCAGATAGTGAACCTAATCAAAAAATGACTTCTCAAAGAATAGTGTCAAGTAAATAACACATTTGGTCAGGAATTTGATGTCTCTGACCAGGCTGTTCTATTACAGTGCTTGTAACTATACCTAAAATGAATGCATTGTAATTCGTAAATAATAATAATCAATTTTGATGTAATTAACACAATCATGAACAAGGAAGTATAAAGGCCACAATAACCTGCACAACACGAGTGGGAGAGGTGGTGGATGGGTCGAACAAAAAGCAGTTTTTCCCTAATGAAGTGAACGGTAGTAGTAGAATGACATGAGCATGGGAGTTTGCTAAAACATCTTTAACTGTGTTGCTTGCATGTGAAACGGCTCTAAATGATTAATAATTCAAAGAATGGGAAGTGGAAAAAGAGAGGTGTCAACAAATAACGTCCACACTGTGTATTTAGAGGTCCTACTGTACACTAATTCAGTATTTCTTAAGTGGCATCCTCCAGCTCCGCACGAGAGAATACACATTAGCCTATTTTCTCATCTGTAACAAATATGCAGAGTTATGCAAGTGTTATTTAATGTCACTATAATAAGACCTTCAGTTCCCCACTACTTATGGGAAGTGAAGCTGTCAAGGTGCAGTTTCGTCAGACACAGCAGGACTTTGGTTGTTGGTCATTTTGTGTAAAATATTAATGCTTATTCTTTTGTAAAACAGGTCAAAGCTTTCAGATTCAGAATTAACTGTCAGAAGTTTTGGAGGTCAAGGAGTTTCTTAATTAACATCATAGCAGTACAAGGTTATTTTTCACATGTATGCTCTTTTCCTTTTAGACTAAATTGGTAGTCCTAAATGTTGCTACCTTTCCCTCTGATTTAATTTAGCACTGATGTAAATGTTGTAACAGCATTGCCTCGGTCTACTGGTAGCAATTCCATATAAGGTTGTCCTGAAAGAAGCAAACAGCAAAGTGATGGTAAACAGGAAATAGTTCAATAGGTCCATTAAGCAGAGAGATGATTCATTAATGACCCAAATTTACACAGGAAACACACAGTTTTTCGCAGAATTGCAAAGAAGCAGCAAATATGTGAACAAAAGTAAAAGCCCATGAAAACAGATCATGTTGGAAACACTCACCTTTGCTTTGATTTGTGTAATTTGTGTTCTGTGGACCACTTTGTGACAGAGCAGCTTGTAAAACCGCTTGGTGAATTACTTTGCTTTTGACTTTGGTTCTCATACAACAAATTTCCCTTTATGCCAATTTAAACTGAATCAAACTGGTACTCGGGTGCTTAATTTTTCCCTTTCAAATTTCCACTCGTCTCCAGCTGCCTAAATATGTTGAATGAAAAGCCATTCAGCTCAGTTTGGCTGTTTCTCCTTCAATCATGCATCAAATGAGTTCTATTATTTTGTTTCAAAACTACCGTGACCATAAACAGAAGACAAATAAATTAATTAAAATAGGACTCTGAGGAAGTCTGCAGACAAACAATGGGCATGATGACAAGACAGGGTTTGGTGGAATGCAATTCTGAGTTAACAACACATAATGGCTTCAGACGCGACATCCAGACCCTCTAGACGCAGCGAGTGGCTTCACATTGCCTAAAACTATCCCACTGACCAATGCCTTACAAAAGACCCCATTCTTGTCTGGGGATATTTTGGTCCCGCTGACCTGCAGTACATTTTTATTTGCTCGCCTGTGAGATCATATTTCTGTATGTTCTTTCAGAGAGCACAACTGTATGCAAGCAAAGACGTACTGTACATGAAAACCTGAATCTAACTTCACTGGGAAACATTTCCTAGCAGAGCATCAACTGAATTAAAATGTGCAAATAAACTAAACTATGTGTGACAGTTCCAGAATGACAACAATTATATACCGAAAAATACTTTGCAGAATTTGCACTTCTCTTCCACCAAAGCACAGTTCAGTTTCGTATCAAAGTGAGTGTGAATACATTTTGTGTGAGGCCGTGGCAGACTCGCCACAAAGGGCTGTTCAATGGTGAACCTTTGCTAACCTTTTCTAGCCACTGACCTTCAATAATGAGACTATGTTGTCTCTTGTTTCTTTGGACAATCGGCCATTGAAACAACTGCCATTCATGGAGTCCGCTCCACCCTCTGCGTGACCCTTTTCCACACTAGTAATTAGCTGCTGTTGCATTTCCACCAGATACAAACCAACCAATCACAATACTTGCTATTCATATTCGGATATGACATTTTATTGAATTATATATTATTTGCTGTACCATTTCCATGTGAGCAATTGGTGGTTTCGGTGCATCAGAAACACAAATTATCCAAATCAATCAAATTATCTTTGGAAGTTTTGACTTTTTATTACAGTTGTGAGGGGGAAAAATGTAAAACAATTTATTTCTGATTGATGCAAAACAATTAAAAATAGTTTATTTTTATTTAGCCTTCAGATTTGTTCCTCGAAAATGTAATTTCAACTCATATTTGCACAGCCCCATCATCCCCTCATCCTCCCATTCCACTCCTGAATAAACCCTCCTCTTCATCATCCTCTCATTCCCCGACCTTCTACTTATGTAGCACATGAGAAATGAGAGGGGGATGGTAGGGAAGATGAATGAAATGAGGAGTGTGGAATGAAAAGGGGGGGGGGGGGGGGGGGAGAGAGCAAGATTGGGAAAAATGCCCTTTGACTGGATTTAAAAGTCTGTGGCATTTCATTTTCAGAGAGAGGGGAGCTTCATCTCCTTCAGATCCTTTAAGGGCCAACCTAATTGATTAATGTTTCCATCTCATTGAGAAGAGGAGGGGGACCATTTGAAGCTTAACTGGAGCCTTTCACATTCCCAAGTCTTAAAACAGAACCACCACAGAGAGAGATGATGACAGAATGAAAGACCGAGTGATGAAACAAAAGTCTAAAATTCTCGTAGATGAGTGAAATATGCTGAAGGTCGAAATTGTTTCAATAATATACTGAACATAGAGAAATGGGGACGTGTCTTACCCACTACTATAAGATCTCCCTGTCATGAAATAATGTACATGGTTTTAGCAATGAGGTATTCGGTTTTCAAAGAGGCTGTTTAGGTTTCTGCACCTGTCACAGGGAGCCAGCAGCAGGCACTTTATGTGATTGGGAAATCTAATGCAAGAAAATGCATCGCCTTTCCATGGAAAGTGAAGTCTGAGGGAGGAAAAAAAAACATGCTTGACATTAAATCTGTGGTCGAAAAGGGAAAATATATATTTATTTCTGGGAAATTTAGTGCTTTGAACAGGTGGCGCTTTCCCCGATAACACAAGTATTTTATTTTTCAATTCATGACACGTGATACGTAAGGTCTTACACTAATTTCCAGCGTTGCATGCCCTAGACTTCAGCTCACAAGCACACAAAGCTGATCATGGCGGAATGGAAGTAACAGGAATTAATGAGAGGAGAAACTCACAACGTTATTGCTGTGCATGCTCAGGTGCGAGCTAATCAGCCTGGCGTGATTAGAAATCTCAAAAATCACTTACTGAAAACGCACCATGATTACTTGCCCTTTGCATGTTGTTGACAGCAACATGGAAATATTTATGTATCGAAGAGACTGTGGGCATTTCCAATTGCACAACAAAACCAGTGGAGAGAAGCCAAAACAGTGCTGACCTTTACCCAACATGGTATACTAAATATGAAAGGTCAGCTTGCATGGTGGGGGAGGGTGGCACCAAAGTCTAGCACATAGCAGCAACAGACAAAATACTGTAATATCTATCAGGCAGATCTCCATGCTGCCTTCAGAGGTCATTTGAATGTGAGGGGTGTCGAGGCAAGAGGGAAGAAAAGATACATGGTTCAATCTCTCCTCTGTATCCTCGTGCTGCTCTTGAATTTGAGACACGCTGCTCTGCAGTATATTGGCTGTTTTTATAAACCTTATTAATCTTGCAGCTCTTAAAGCTGGTGTTAAAATCTGCTCCACTTCTTGAGTCAAAAATATTGTAATTTAAAATCATTTTTGGTTATTTCTTAACTAAAAACTGTGAAACTCCTAAATAACAGCCATGCAAATTATTTCTTTTCATCATAATTAAGGCTCTGTTTTATAATCCAAATGTCTTCCGAAACTGGAGACAATTTAGATGCCAATCACTCTGCTTACTGCAGAAAGCGTTCACGAACAAAACAAAAATAATGACCTCCCATGCATTTAGTTGTGCTCTCAGAATGAATTACTGTTCAAGTAAGTTGCAGCTTTCTCAATATTTGACTTTAATGTTAATACCATATCTTTGAGGGAAAACCTTCCTTTTTGGCTATAGTCTCATATTCAGCATGTTCTAATATAACAAAGGGGAGACATGCATTTATGTCCTCTGGAAAAAAAATTGCCTCCCAGTTGGATCGAGTTGAACATTTGTATGTTTGAAAAGAGAGAAACAGTTTTGTATACTCACGTGCTGTGACCATTCAAATACAAAGTTTCCATACACCATATACATCTCACATCAGCCATTACAGTCATATAATAGACAGCTGGCAAATGTTGCACCAGATAATATTCAAAAAAAGTATGTATATGTACTAGTGCTGGCCAACAATACAATTTTTTAATCGCAATTAATTGCATGATTTTCTGCGATTAATCGCATTGTTATGCGCAAAGTTCAATAACAAATTCAAAAGTAGTGTATTGCGCACTTATATTTTAAAAGTACTGCTATATGAACAAAAGTGCAATAACATTTGGTTTGCAAACACTTTAAACAAATAAGGTGCTTTTTAACAGCAGTATTCCCTTTACACAGTAGCAGTTATATTTCTTGCACTATCTGTGCTAAGTGTGCTGACTTTATTTGAAACGTTCCACTGCTGTGCAACATGAATAAAATGTTCCACGCACATTTCAGAAAAATGTCTGTCTTCAGAGCATGTGATTGCAGCTCCCACTGTTCATCAATAGAATGCACTGTAACTCCGAGGTGATTATGTTTGCCCAGCGATGTCCAGTAGTGAGAGCAACAGCTGGTGCACGTTGTAACACCATCGCTTTTGTAGTCCTCTCCTTTTCATACAACTCCTGTATTCTTCTTGTGATGGTGCGTCTTGAGGGAGTCTCATATGTTTTGTCATTCGTTGCGATCCTAAAGGTGAACGCACCTAAAATAATTGTTAATTCATTATTGCGTTAACGTGACAATAACTTGTTAAGTTGCCCAGCACTAATATGTACATATATACTTACTTATATTTGTCAAATGAATAATCTGTGATGAACATAGTGTCTTGGCTGTTTTTTTTAAGAACAACAGTGTTCATACCTGGCATCCATTATTTACATCCAGCTGGGGGGTTTTCATTGGTCCAGTTCATGTGATGCATGATAACCATCTTCACCAGATACCTTGTAAATACACCGTAGTCATATGACAAGGATTATCTGACCAAGCCAATAAACAACTGATTGGATCATATGGGATAGTGAATAAAAAAGGAGGAATTCCTAATAGCTTACGACCATGTAAACGCATGCATCCACGCGCGCATGCATGCATGCACACACCTCCCACAAGTGTCTACAAGAAATGGTTCATGGGTTATGAAAGGGCCAGGGCTAAAATGTAGGTGCCTTTTTGTCACAGGCGATTGTCCCTGCCACACCCACTTTTTTGCAAAAAAACACCTCGAGACCCACACAATTGACCTCTATGCCTAAGTATAGAGGGAGAAAAATGTGGCCGCCAAAGGATGGGGACATTATTGTGGACTGACCGAGTGTGCTGTAGAGCTGCTTGGCACAGCTAAAAATACACTAGTTGTGTCCTCTAAATTTAAGCAAAATATATTGTTTTTGTTGACATGTGGACATTTTGAAATGGAACTGGCCTTGGTTCCCATTCTAACATAATTTGAATTGCTGACTGAGGTGGATCCTGAGCTTCTGAGTTGGTACACAATAACTTTGATTATTGTTTCATAGTTTCCACCACAACAAATGGTAGCATACAGGAAGCAAAGAGCTCAGAGACTTCCTGCCTTACAGTATGTCTTGCCCACACTCAGGACTTTGTTAAATATGGGATTTTGCATTGCTTTCGAGAAAAGATTGATAGACATTTGAAAGAGGAGCTACAGTAGTGCACATAGTATATGGACCGTATGGTTTTTGTTTTGATGGTGAACAAATCCCACACTAAACAAACTCCATCATTATCAAAAACAATCACTCACTACTATAGATCTACCAATATCACTGAATATCAAAGCACTAAAATATAATTTGAAATTAAGCATACACTGCTGTTCAAAAGGGCTTGGAAAGTTGCTTTCATAAGCGGACTGGCCATCTGGAGAGCCCGGAGTTTTCTCGGTGGCTAGCCGACCTGTGGGGCAGGCAGAGAGCCAAACAAGGCTGATACAAAAAGATTTTAAAAGCCTGGTCTGACAGCTAGAGTGGCAGGGGAGGGAGGCTGAAATATGAGGAGAAAAAGATCAAAAGAGACTTAAAGTGTAAAGACAGATCCAATTAAAAACCACAAAGTGGTTTATTTATATGGTAGCCTAGAACAAGTAGTGCAAAACGTGTATGGAGATACAATAATAATTACAAACAATCATGTAAATTAAATATCACCTATAATGCTTAGCTATGTTTTACTGTATGTCCATATTGTGAGGGTCAGGGTGTCTGCGCAGCAGCATTTGTCATTGTTAAAATGTTCTCTATTACCTTCACAATAATAGAGAGTTATTTTAGGTATTGATAGGTACATTTATAAACGTACGTTCACAAGAATCTATTTAAATTCATAAGCATCTTTATCCTGAACATGTTTGATTTAATTTTAGTATAAGAATATAATTATGGATAATATAATTAATAGTCAAATTAAGTTTTAAAGTAGCGTTAGTTGCTTTTTTGGCCACTTGGGGGCAGAAGAAGTCATTAACATGAGAAACAATCACCCCTGACATATTCATTAAGTTGCTATGGCTGTTACTCTCCAGTTGCCTCAATTAAATTTTATTGCATGTTTTCTTTTTCATTAAAAGTTCTTCTCAAGCTGGATACATTCCAAAACAAACTGTCAGCAACAATTTGCTTTGTGAGTCTAACTTTTGCTATTTTACCGGCGAGCTCACTAAATGTCGACCATCTCGGCAATTACGGCAGAATGGGAAGAACAAGAAAACCTCTCCTTATTCTGACACGGGAGTGTTCACCCATTATTCTATAATGGTCACCCTTCTGCTGGTCTTATAGCCACATCACTTAATTAGCCTAGACTAGCTACTTCTGCCTTATTATGTAGTTGGAGCATGTTTAAGCAAACAAATAGTGTATTGCTCATTTTTAATTAGCTGAATCAATTGTATGAGTACTAATATTGGGTTTTAGATACATGTTGCCACAGTTGACACTTCTGTAGTTCTTTCACCGAGTGGGAAATATCTTTGCTGTCACAAATCCCAGACAACTGGAATTACAATAGGAGGCTGATGCGATGATGTTTTCTTGGCTTGAACAGTGTGACCGTGGCATTACTCCCTTCATCCCTTCACATACTCTTTTCTCTGTCTTTTTGTCTATTAACTCACATTACCATCTAAAGGTCTTCCAGGTTGACTTTATCTCAACCTCATTCCTCTCAATTACCAACAGGAGGCAATCCCTAATTATCTTAATTAATCTTTACAAGTCCAATTAACTGTGCCTGTTCCCCCACCAACACCAAACTCTATCTAGAATCAGAGCGGGCTGTGTTTCTCACTGATGTGTCTGGGTCCATAGTTCAGGCTCTGATGGAGTCCTGGCAAAACTACTTTACTATCTGTAAAGAAGTCCTTCCCTCCGAAATGAATTCAGTTTATAAATCACAATAGGGAGAGGTAAACAGTCCCTTCGGCAGTACGCTTAGGTCTATGAATCTGAGTGAATGGCTTTGGGTTATGTAATGCTGGGGTAACAACAACTCATCCAAAAGCATTCAGGATGACAGGTTTATCTCGACTATATTTACTCCCAGGGAGGGTGGTGTTTTTTGGAGACCAAATTTTTACAAATTATTTGGCAAAATCTTACAGACAGTTTAATCCGTCCCTGTAGTTCTGTGAACGACAAACAATTGTCATGCTCTACCGTCAACAAAGGACTTTTCATTCCCTGTGTGGTGACTTGGAAAACATTAATTTTGAATGTCTGGAATAAAGAATATCTTCATTGCTTTTCTCTCTGCATTTCACTCGTGACAGGCAACATTTGCAACTAACACTACACTGCATTACATTAATTGTGGTTGAAAAAAAGCAGATCTGTGGAGACACAATCCACTTTAGAAAAACTAATCTCATGCACGATAATCAAGAATATTTTGTCACAGACTCTTAAGCAATTTCCATCAGCACAAAAGATGTACCTTGGTTTTTTGATAAGTGGAAAAGAGGAGAGGATCCACAGATTTATACCATCTTGTAAAGTTACATAAGCCACTCTCGGCTCATGACATACTTAAATAAGCAAAGGTTATGTAACAGCTCTATAACTGCACTTTGCCATTGAGTAACAAAGCAAATTAAGTAGGTGCACAGGAATTTACAAGTGTAGCAAAACATTGAACCAGATTCCTGCTTTTGTTCTCTGTGTGCATTAAGCCGTGTTTTCACATAAAAAATAAAGGTACAGCTGTAAAGTATTTCCTTCACTGGTGGTGACTCACAGGAAGTTAAAGGGAAAAGTGAAAAAAATAAGTCAGAGCTGTACAAACACCGAGCACACACATGCGCGCAGCAACGCTGTGTGCTAGTGTATGAGAGAGAAACACAGACAGATGTGGCTGCCTGTGTTGTGTACCCATCTATTAAAAGAGAAAGGGGTGTGGCTGTGAGAGCTGGAAGAAGTTATTTATCACTATTCTGTGTGACCGTGCCCTCTTATGAATTCAGAATAGCTGCTGTTATGAGTAAAGCCTTTCATGGAGTCATTAATATTTGACAGAAAACATGGCTTTTTTATCAGACGAACATTTGCACCATTTCTTTTCTCTTCTCTTCTCTTGATGTGAGCCCCGTGTCACAGTGCATTACAGGCTTTTGCTTTTATCTCGCTTGGTTCTGTTTCTGAATCAGCCACACACCTCCATGCATCCCATTCCTCCCCTCTGAGATCATGAATTCAAATGTATACTTGTGTAAAAAGACAAAGCATTTAGTCCACCTCTTTGATCTTAAATTCCATCCGCCTCGGTCACCCTCCTCCGCAATCATAAATGTTTCCTTTACTGTACCTCTATTATCACAACATTTACCGCCACACCTCTACTACTTCAAACATCTGCATCATTATCATTAATTCAAGTCCATCATTGTGTTTATTCCCGCTCATACTCGATGGACATGGAAGGGGTATTGAAAACAGATGCAATCAAGTGAATAACAGCGTTACAGGATGGCGTTTCCTTGTGTTGTTAGAAGATGTAAACAACCTGTCCTGTTTACGGTGGTGTGTTCATGCTCCCTATAAAAGTAATTTGGACGAACACAGGACCTACATGAAGGGATGTTGGGCATTTTCATCAAATATGAGCCACTCTTACACATCGTAGACACTTTTTCACACACACTGTAAACACAGCATTGGAAATATTCAGAACTGATTCAGGGTAACATTTTGGACACAGTCTGCCTTTGTATTACATCAGTAAACTGTATTATTGATACTATACAGATTGTATTAAATGGGCTTTTATAATAGCTTCATGTTCATCACCAGTTTAGTTCCAACAGGCTACATATCTAAGCGCAACGCGTAATGGTGTTATCATTAATCCACAAAGACACGTTAACAGTAAAGTACCTGACATATCTGTTATGTTTTTGTGTAAATTGAATAACATGTTTCTGTGTAATTATAAAACATGCACATGGCACTGGTTTGGAATGCACATTAAGTGAAATATTCTGCAGGAAAGTGTGTATACAGTACACAGTATATGTGCATCTATTTAGGTATAGATCGTAGGAAATAGATCGTGAGAGATTGTGACACCACAATCTGTGCAGGAAATGATCATCTTTGCAGTGATTAACCAATCCATAAAGCTGTGATGTTTTAATTATGGTTAGGATGTTAAATTATACAGTCACAGATCTTGGTATAGGGAGAGTAAGTAGTCTTAGGACTTGACATTATAAGACAAAATTACAATGTCCAACCAATGTCAACATTTAAAAAGGTCACATTTTCTGTTAGATTTATTATTTTTGCGTTGGCAGCAGATTGATGAGTCAACTCTATTCTGCCACCAGCAGTTAGTTTCAGTTGAAAATGTTGTTGCTATTAGCAACCAGCACTGACACTGTCCGTGGCAGTTTAACTGACATTGTTACATCGACCCTTTTGTCCAGGCATTTACTATCATCATTATCTGTGTAACCATTAATCTGTTTAGTGTCTGATCGTTTAATGTAGTTTTCAGTTTACTGCCAGCCAAGCTCGCCACTATACAAGCTGTCTGAGGCTAATGTGTTGCATAAGTAACTGTTAAGTCACTGTTGAGATAAGTGTTATGCTGTTATGACTGTTATAAATGATGTTACTTATGGAGACATAATGTTCATCTTTCACTGGTTTGTGTCGTCGAAGTCAGCAATAAAAATAAAATAAAAAATGCTTTCAACACCAAAAGCTTTCTCTGACACGTCCACCTGTTTCATGTAAAATAAAGCGTAAACGTATTTTTATTCTTCAACTGACAGTTCGACTACTTTCAGTGCTTGAACTTCAATTGACGGCATCAAGTGGTTTGCAGATATTTAGGAATAACAACATTTTTTCTGCCAATGGGATCGTCATACCCATTGTATTGATAAAAGATGATGAATGGTGCACTGAATTTAAATTTAATGTGGAAAAAAAGAATAATGGCAAGCCAGACTTAATGTTTGCTAACTTAACAAATAAATATCCGTATTTTAAAATTAAGCTAAAAAAACATGAATAGTATGACCGCCTCTATATCCTGAACACCTCCTGAAACCGTATTCTATATAACCAGCTTGGTGAATAAAGCAGCATCAAATATTTATTACAAATAGCTGTATTAATCATAAATATTCATTGGCATAGGACGGTTATGCTCTGTATTGACAGAGCAGTCATAACATTCTCCAATTATTCGACAGAGCAGCCAGTGTACCGGAGAGAAGCCTGTCCTTACCACATCTTATTCATCTTATACATCTCACTGTTGGTTCTGATCTAATATTCTCTGTTTGCATCTCAGCTCTGGTGCCCTTTCCACAAATCAGGTGTTTAGTTTATATCCCAGTGGTAAACAAAATGGGAAAAAGTTCACAATGAAGCAATTTATTTGAATGTCGGCTTTCTCCATTTGTATCGCATATCCAATAGTTTGTGCCATTGCAGTTTCTCATTCAGGTCTAAGAATATATTTATTTTGTTTGTCTTGTAATGGTGCATTAGGAAGAATACGAGCTCAGATTTTACCATCATTGACATGTAGCAGAATAATAAAGCAATTCTGAACAAGACAAATGGAACGTACAAGATAACTGATTGAAAATCAGGGGGTTCTTTTAATGATAGAATAAGATCTCTAGTCATTTATCTCATACTACAAATGATACAACAAAAATGAAACATTTGTTATCCAGCCATCGCTTTTGTTTATCAGCTAATTCATCTTGCACTGTTATATATATAAATCATTTCTGTCATCCGTGAGAAACAAAATATACTCTCACTGCTGTGCCAACAACAAACAAACAATGTCTCATGCTCACATCAGCAACAGGCTCACTGAAACAGCCTTCAGTCTACTATTTCCATCTATAATGTGCACAGGTGCAGCTTAATTCAATTGGAAGACGTTGCTGTGGTTATACACAAATACATCCCTGTGTTACCAGTAAAGCCGTTGTCATGGAGATGATAAGGCTTATATAAGCTCAAATGTATTTTTTGTTCAAAACGAGGGTATTGTCTTGACTGTGCTCATTTCATTAGGATTTGTTTATACCCACACATATAACCAAAATTGATTCGACTGTCACTGTCTTTTTTCTTCTTCTTTTTTTCAGACAGGCAGAGAATAAAGCAATACACTTTGAGAAGCATTTATTTCTTTTGGATGGCTAGTAAGGCATGAAGGATCTGCTCTCAGGCAGACATTTTATGCCATCTGCAAAGGTTGATAACAGGCATTTTGCATTTCCCCTCAGTATCACTTTCATCAGTATCACTGTCACAAGCAGAACTACAGCCTTGATGTTAAAAACTCAGATGTCTGGTTTCACGAAAAACAATGAGATCCTTACCTTTCAGCCAACTCTGCTCCGACAATGGAAAATGCTCTTGCTGGGTGGGGGGTTGTCATTCACTTTACCTTTAACCTCCTTCCTGCCTCTCGATCCAGCACCCACCAGCTTTCAGCAGAGGATTAAACAGCTATTGACAGAAGGGTGACGTGATTGACAAGTTAAGGTTTCCTTCCTTGTCAGAAGGGCCTCTGTGTCTGTCTGACCCATGTCTTCCCAGAACTCACATTTCACATTCCTACGTGACTTGAACAACTTCTGAATTTCTCTGCTGTGAAATGCGAGGGAAATTTCTGTAGGCCCGCTTTTCACACAGTTTGTCTAAAATGACTCCTGTACACCGACGTTGGGGGAATAAAAATTCTTGAATAAACTAGTATTTGAGTGTTATGTAAAGCTCTTACTTTGCCTGTTTGCGTGCCGCGAACAGGGTTTCTCTCACGGTGCCTGTGTCCAGTGTTCATCAGTGCAGCAACACCTACAGTCTGCAGCAGACGCTCGTCTCAGATGAGGGAATTTTCAGCCTCGGT
This sequence comes from Cebidichthys violaceus, assembly GCF_023349555.1. Taxonomy (NCBI): domain Eukaryota; kingdom Metazoa; phylum Chordata; class Actinopteri; order Perciformes; family Stichaeidae; genus Cebidichthys; species Cebidichthys violaceus. Next base: position 7,373,788 of record NW_027176340.1, on the reverse strand, counting down.
GAAACATGTGGGAGTAGGTAGTTACTGTATATTCATTTTAAGCCTTTGACTGTATATTTCAACTGAAAGAGGGGCAGTTGGCAGTAGGTATCGCCTCTCGTGCTAAAACAACTTCAAACGGATAATGACAAAAAAGTTGTGAATAACCTGTTTGGTTATGATTTTGTCTGGAGAGCCCCTACACTCACAGGTACAGCACTCATGCTTTATACACACAGCACAGTTGCACGATGATAAGCATTGTGTTTCTTAACATTTTGACAGCTAAAGTAGAGAGAAAACAGAATGCTGGAGGAGGGAGGTCAGAAAATGAACTGACGTTCCTCCTAATGTTCTTGTCAGATGATACAATATGTATGGCAGGTAAGTTAGCTCTATATCAATAAGGAGGGACAGAGAGTAATAGCATGAGGCGTAAAGCTGGGAGGACTTGTCTCTCTGTCTCTCTCAGTCATCTGGACCAACCTGTCCGCAGTCAGAGCCCCGCAGAAGATTTGCTGCCGGTTGGGGAATTCGTGGCTGAACGATGCGTCAGGGCTTGTCATATAAAATGTGAGTGCTTTCCCCTGAGTAATTTAATCACAGACTTTTATGGAGGCATACAGCCAGCATACTGAGAGACAGAGTAAAAGGATTGTAATTGGACTTCTTTCATTCAAAGTAATATATGGAACATGTGGTGTAATTACAGCGCCCAGTAATGGTCCGTGGACGACTGAAAAGCTAACGCACAATGATTGGTTTAATGTGTGCTCATCAGGGGGAATTTGCACCATATTGACTTGAGAATTTTCTTCGGTGGTATTTTGTTTAGGCTTGTCAGACGTTATCGTGCGGCTTTCACAACCTCCCAACGACTCATTGCCACCATCCAAGATGATAGAATGATGGAAAACTTTGTCTTCTCAATAAATGAAACTTAGCAGAAATGGTCTATAATGTGCAAAATGAGTAATTTGCGTAGGCGATATCTAAGGTCAACTCTACCATCATTAACAAGCTCTTCAATAGTCTGTAAACCCTCTCCTGCAACTGTGCTGTTTGAATAGAAATTGCTGTCCACTTTATGGCTGCATATTATATTGTTGCTGGAAAGGAAGAATTCATACCCTAACTGAAAGAGGTGCAAGAAATGTCATCAATGTTCACTGCATGTTGTGTTGCTCCATATTACGGAGAGAGATAATTACAGTTTGTCAATCTTTAGAAATCTCACAAATAATAAAACTATTGTTTTTCTCATGATATAGTGAAATATTAGTGTATACAAAAAGTAAATCTCTCTTTTTCAAATTCCTACATTTACTGAAATAAATAAAAAATTAAAATATAAAGTTATGTTCTTTTTTATTAATTTGTCTTGTTACTGATTGAAGTGCTAATTACTGTGTTTACTATGCATACAAACAATCAATATTTCACTGTGTGTGGTTTACCTCCTAAACCACCGTAACACCTCACTCCTTGTTCCTGACAAATCGTACATCAAACAGTAAGTGCATTTGCGCTGACAGAGAAATAATTCTTTTCTGGAAACCAGGCAGTTCCTGGATGGCTTGGGAGTTGTCATGCTGCATGCTACATGTTTACGGTACCTTGGGCCTTTCAATTCACATCAACCGACTCATTTTTCTGTTTCTCAGCTAAACCAATCAGGTGAATCTGCTGTTCCACACAGCCTCTATGCAGCGTGTGTGTGGGGGCATGTTTTACCAGTGTTGTGGGGACATAAATCTGTTTACACAGTCACCCTGTGGGGACTCGCCTTCCTTATGGCAACAAAATCCACGTTCCCATAACATAAATTATTACATTTTAGTTTGAAGACTTGGTTTAAGGTTAGGGTTAAGATAAGTCTCCAGGAAAGGAATGTAAGTCAATGTAATGTCCACAAAAGTCATGAAAACACAACTGTATATGTGTGTGCCAGCAAAAGCATCGTTGAAACCATAAAGCATACAGCGTATTTTATGTAACAGTTATAGAAAACTCAAAATGACTGATGAGTGGTGATTCTTATTTCATCTCCTCCACATGGACTTGTCTAAGATATTTTTATTTGTGTCATGTGACCTCATCTAGATAAGCTCCAGACCTCTGCTCCATATATACAAGGAAGAGGAATGCATTTTGCCTAACAATTAGCAGTGTAATGTAACCTGATGACGGCGCCACCCAAACGTTCCAAACATTAGGCCTAGTCACACTTTCCATCATCTCGCTCATCATGAAACATTACTGAAATGAGATCCAGGTTGGTCGAAAAAAAGAGAGAGAGTGTCTGTGTGTGTGTGTGTGTGTGTGTGTGTGTGTGTGTGTGTGTGTGTGTGTGTGTGTGTGAGAGAGAGAGAGATAAAGAGAGAAAGAGAGAGAGAGAGAGAGAGAGAGAGAGAGAGAGAGAGGAAGAGAAGAAGACAACAGCGTTTCACAATCTTCAGATAAACTCAATGTGACAAGATGGTTACTTTCTCCCTCTGCTGTGACAGTTAATTCTGGACTAGGAAAAATGTCTAAAATGTTTAGCTGTGCTTGAGTGGAGTTAATTACAGAGCCCAAGGCAACTCAGACTAGGGCTGCTAATGGCCTTGACTTACAGATAAAGCTACGTTTACCAAGACTTTTTTTTTTTAGCTACTGATCTAATTTACTTGAAATCAAACATTTTGGTTGGAGCAATTAGATTGTCACTGTTTAGAATAGCATTAAGATTACATAGCAGCCGGGCTTTTGTTTCACCTGCCATCAACCTGATTAATGTTTGTTGCCATTTTTAGCATTTTGTAACACTGTAGTGTGTTGAGCACATGTGTTATGCGAATGGCTTGGACAGTTGCTTGAGAAACATAACCGCATACGTGCAAAAATATCTTCAACACTAGTTTGACATTCATGCTCCAAACCGTCACCACCTGACATTTAGACCGTCTGACTGCCTATAAAACTCCCTCTCTCTCTCTCTCTCTCTCTCTCTCTCTCTCTCTCTCTCTCTCTCTCTCTCTGTGTCTCACTCTTTGTGTCTCTCTCTCTCTCTGTGTCTCACTCTTTGTGTGTCTTTCTCTCTCTCTCCTTGTCTCTTTCCTTCCTTTGAGGTCATGAACCACAGTGTTAGTGTTTTCAAGCCGCCCTTACATGTCTTTGTGGTTGCATCACTTCCTCCTTGCAGGTCCCTTCGGCGCTGCTGCATTGACATGTGAAAGTCTATGAAACAGCAATCAAGACATCAGTAGCACAGGGCCAGCGCCAAGTGAACCCAGTCTCAGAGATCGGGACCCAGAGATGGCCCGTGAAATGAGTTGGAGTTGGAAAATCACCGGGGGGATATTCCACGCTCCGCTGCCAATTTCACTATCATAATCATCCTCAGCTTGTAGAATGATATTATAGGGCCAACTATTTTCGCTGACACTCTAACTGTGCATAGATTTTTGTGGTGCAGAAGATAAGAGAGCGGATAAGAAATATTGTGGGGGCTGAATTGTAGAAAAAAAAATATGAAAGGAAAAGTGATGAATTTTTGTTAATCTGATCTTAACTGTTCGTGTTTAAATTTGTAAATTAGTTTTATGAGATTGAAGCTTGGTCTTCATGTATTAATTGCATTTATAGATGCTGACACTGGGCAAAACCGTTTCAGTGGAAAAGTGCGAAGCAAATGTTTGACCATCATCATCAGTGTCTATAAATCTAAGAGGTCATATTAATCTCAATTGTTGTCCATCAGGTGATTGCTAAGTATTAAAGACAATCTCAACATGTTTCTCAATCTTACACACTACTACTAAAATACATAAAAGATCTGAATGCAGCCGTATTCTCTTTAGACAATAGGCTACATAAAACATACAGAATGTATCTGCAACAACAATCAAACAGACTAATACCACTGGTTGTATTGAATCAATAAATACACATTCAGGTTTATGGACACGTATATATATATATATATACCTAAGGGAACTGACAAGAAACATATGAACATGTGGCACATCTAAGGCCACCTGACAATAAATACTTTTTATGAGTCATGGTTGCGTTGTTAAAATAGAAAGTGGTTAGTTGTGCTATAACAGTATTCTTCAGTATTCAGGTCTGAGGTTTATTGTAAACCACAACTGGGTAAAGTATAAGTTATGATTTCCAACATTTCATAATGTTTTTGATTGACTGACCCCTTGGATGGTTTCCTTAGAATTGCAACCAGCTACACAACTGATATATGGGGAAAACCCTAAAACGTCATCAAGCAGGGCCTCATGTTTCTGGCCCTGATATAAGAAACTAGACAGGACTATGTTTGCTGATCATCAGACACATAGATGTGAATATTAATGTGAAAGTGCTATGAAAATGGTAATCAAAAGCCATGCTTTCTTATTTCAGCTGTCTCTGTAATGGACATGTATAATGACTAATAGTACATTTACTGTATACTGTATCTGCTCAGGTTTAAATGTTGTAAAATGTCTCGTTTGTTTTGACCACATGTATATAAAGGGCAAATTCACATACATTGATGAGTTTTTCAACTGACCATAACTTAAACTGTCCTCTGTATTTACAGACGCTACTGATATGAATATGCCTTAAAACAGACTCAAAAACTCAGTGGTGATGTGTCTAATTTTAGTCCCTGTATTACAATATCAGATGTGTCAATCAATTTGACAGTGACGGCAGGTTCCAAACATGAGTTTTGAGTTTTTGTGGTTGGGTGACCTATTTGTTTACATTTGTATTATAGATTAGACCTTTAATAAGCACATCAACCTATTTTTAAATCACCAGGATCTCTTTTCAGTTTCACTGTAGATCAGTGGCAGGCCGTGCATTTTATACCTGGGCCTTCTGTGCTGTCCTACTAGACTTGAGCCATCTCCTAATAAGGTCATTATGACGCCACAGCTATGGTTATTTGTTTTTAGGGGTGTAACAATACACGTATTCGTATTAAACCGTTCGGTACGAGGCTTATGAACCGAACAATACGTTTGAATAATACTAGTGCATTTGGAAAATGCAAAAGCTTAAATTGTGAGAAATATAATGTTTTCAGTGGACTGTGCTCATGTAACAGACACCAGGCTTTGTGACCTCTGAACCCGAAACAATAAAAAAAAACAGCTGAGGCACCATGTGTGTCTTCAGGGGGCTAAGCTAACTAGCTTAGCGGGGAAACAACAGCCCGAATGTATTCAATTGTCCGGACAATAACCCCGCGCATGACGGGATGCTTCGTAATTAACGGACAATGCATATAGTCCAAATCAATGTAATTAACACAATGACAAGAAAAACTCACAAGAACCAGTCACATATATTTTATATGACAACAAAGCAACAAATACATCCAGCAACACTGCAGCACTAGAGCACGAGCCATTCATATTATTCATAAAAACAACACGATAGACAAATGAACACTGTAGAAACGCTACTGCAGATGTAAAGACTCAAAATCAGTTAACTTACCACAGCTGCTCTTCACTTAAAAAGTTCACTCAGGTCTCTCCAAAAGTTTTCAAAAGCACGTAACTTGTACGTGTCCTGTTGTGTAGCTCCCTTGGTTAGCGTAGCGTAGCTCCAAACACCAAGAGCTCAGTTGCAAATGAAACACATTCTTAGCCATAGAATGTGCAACGCTTCTCCAACGCTGTCAGCCAGAAATACCATTTGTACAAATCCTTTTCCATGCTGGGTCTGGGCTGCTAGCTGTGGGCTTGACCGACCCTTTGATATGATGTCCAGCTTTTCTGGAAATGTCCTTCTCCAGAAATCTGTTTAAAAACGGTCATAACTGTGATGTCATAACTTCTTACATGTTTCAACTTGAACTCTTACTAAACACTTTCTGTTTGACAAAAGTCACACTGGCCCACTGACCAATCACGGCATACGTTAATGCTGACGTACTTAGCAGGCTACTTAGACAGTTCTGACACGTCAAAGAATACGCTCAACATGTCAAACTAAAGATCTGATTGGTTGAAGACGATGACAATCACCAATATCGTCCCCATATACTATAATCTGCAAGGTCTACCTAGAGGACCTCGGGCCTCTCTCCTTACCTGGAGACATAGAGGCTGAATCTGATTGGATAAAAGTTCTTCTTAAAACAAGCTGCGTTGGAAGCAGCGCTGCAGGCTGGAAGCAGAGCAACTGAGGAAGACAGGAGCTGTGCAATGAGAAAATAAGCTAATGGGAAAAAATTATAATACTTGTAGTGTATTTGTGAACAATTATTAAATTATAAAATAGCTATAACTTTGTGATTCTGTTTAGGCCAGCAGAGAAGGCTTAGCTGGCCCTGATGGCCCACCACTACCGTAGATTCAAAAGAACTTTAACAGTTAAGGGTTTACCTTAAATAGACCCACGCAATTCCTCAAATGGCCACTTGAGGCTAGCTCCAAAAGCGAGTCAAATTCCCATAGACCCCCGCTGAGGGCCTACAAATCGGTCTAGGGTCCAAAAGGTTAAATGTCCAGAAAAAAACATGTTTACAGTATACAGTTATAGCTAATTTCCCCGTTCCTGACAAATGTACGGGTGTGAATTTGATATAACTCACCCGTAGAGTATACTCATCATGTAGAGTAATACGATTTTTCTATACATCACGTGTTTTACTGTGATGTGTAAACCAGGTTCAGAAGTACTTGAACCCGGTTTATTTGGACCTTGAATCAGACCTTCTTTCTGTGTCTCATCTTGATTTGTTGAGTCTGAAAGATGAATATGCTTTCCTAAATTGGCCTTAAATGTATGGCGTAGTGTGCAGATCCTTTGTACTCTGTTTCGTACTGGTCCAAGTACTCAAGAAAACAGTTTCATACAAATTTAAAGTGTATCGTGACACTTGATATCTTTCCTTAAAAGTTTTTACTATTGACTTGAAAAGGAGAGAGGGAAGTCTAGATCAATATACGTCTATTATAGACTACAGCAGGAGACCTTTGAAAATCTATGTATATCAGGGAATAAGCTCCTGCCTCAGTGTGTGTCTGCGTGTTTGGCCTTTCTTACTGTAAATCTCCGGGACATTGCACAGATTTCTCAGGCAGCCAATGCCAGTCATCTTCATTCATTTGCAATGTACATCTGCCTTTGGTATGAATATGGCTGTCAGTCCCATAAAGACCATTACAATAGAACACGCTCATTAGTATTGTGTTGTACTGTGCTTCGGCATCAAGCGCCTACCACCCTTGACTAATTTTCTGTTTGTATCGAGAAACAAACGCTCTCCAAATCCCCTCGTGGGCTTCGGAGTGGCTTTACTGCACATCAAACTATGCTAATTACCTTTTGCATGATTAATTGGACCAATTAGAATTAGTAGAGGAAGAAAATGATTCTTGGCAAGGTGCGAAACATTAATTAGTCATAAAAAACGTTTATTAGTGTTCAAATTTAATCTCACAGAACACAATGGGATTAAGAGGAAAAGACAGTTAATATGTGGCGTGTTCAATCACTCTCGGCTGCAGATGGAATAATGAGTGTCAGTGCTTGCATTGTGCTCCATCACACACACACACACACACACACACACACACACACACACACACACACACACACACACACACACACACACACACAGCCTCAATCCCATACCACAGTTACTGTACTGTTAGAAAGCACCCATCTTCATCCATCATACAAAGTGGCAGTTGTAACACAAACATTCCAGCTCTGATTGATGAGTCAAGACCATACAAAGGACTTATACACAGTAATCCCGTACAAGATTTATGGCCTGAAGGCGATGCATTACAAATTTGCGATAACAAAATCAACAACAATAGCAGCAGCAGCAGCTAATGGTGATTTAGCTGTGGCAGCATTTATAATGGTACGAAATGGCACCGGTAATAACAATGTTGCATTACACTAGTTTACACGCTGTGTTTGTAGCATGGCAAATGACAGCTGCAGGGCATTTGTTTATGATGGTGAAAAACAAGTAGGTAGGCTACAGTATGGTGAGGAGCGTCTGGGTGTTTTCACAGTTTTTAACATTCATGAAATTAAATAAAACAGGGAGTGGCTTTACACTGAACTAAACCTTGGTCTTTTATAATAGATAAATGTAATCTGCACACACACACACATACAAATGGTTGGTGTGTGGCAATCAGTGCACCATGTGACATGGTTGCAGATTAAATGTATTAGAAAAGTAGACTTTTTTTTTCTCCAAGTTGTTTAACAAAGTCAGCTCACAGCCTGTTGTTTAAGTCCTCTCTTTCTCTTCAGGGGAATCACCCAAACATGCAATGAAAAACTGAGTTAGAGGTGAAATATGAAACTTAAAGAAATCACACTTCAATGTCTTTCCACATTATAGACACACTCAAACAAGGCAACGGCTTCGGTGATGAGAATGTTTGCTGGCTTTTAACTGAAATAAGTTTATCATCAGAATACATGTGTGTGTGTGTGTGTGTGTGTGTGTGTGGTTTTGTCACTTTTCTACTGTATCACAAAACAAAATGTTGCCACATCGATGAGGTTCCTGTTATGCATTTATTGTATATGTGACAAAAACTTGGTGTTAACACTTATTTTAAGTGTGAAGCTTCCATGTTGACTGTGACACTTTAAATGCTTCAGTTAAAGATGGGGGAGTGTGTCTGTAAAATATCATACAGGAATGGAGTGAAATCAACTAAAATTGTATATACTAAATAATATATATATATATATATATATATATATATATATAATGAATACATACATTTTAGTAATGTCAAGTTAAGTCATCTTATAAAGTAAGAAATTGAATGAATCAAAGAGTTTCCCTCAACATCAGAAACATGATTACCTTAGATCACATTTGCATTTTCATAGATTTTTTGATTTTCAATGAGGGAGAAGGAGCTAGTAGATGTAACTTAAAGAAAGTCAAAACTGAAAGTTCTCTGTGGAAAAACAGACATAAATTATTATTCATAGCAGAGTATTTTATACGTCTTGAAACATGTCTGGAGGGGATCTTTGAATCAAGTTTGTTCCCTCTGATGTTAATCAGAATGAAGGTTAGCATTCACTTCAGCCCTCACATTACTACATCAACAAATTAAGATATGAATATTTGAGGTGAGAGTTTGAATATAGAGCAAATCAAAATAAGTTCAATCAACGGTTGTTGATTGAACTTGTTTTCTCAAGTTCAGTTAACTGAACTTAGTTTGTTTTGCATCATCACAACTCATGAAGTGACTTTGAACACGTTGCAATGTTTTACATTGTTGTGATCCTTCACTAGTCACATTTTCTTGGCAATGTAGAAGTTGTCATACAGCCTTCATTTGCTCTTTCTTGAATGAATTAGTTCATGTGTAAAAACGTTAAACCAACTACAGTACATTTATTTTCTGAACAGACATTATATTTTAGACCATTCAAAAGTCCTGTGGGTTAATTGCTGTTTCAACTTGTTTTTTAACCAATATGACAGATATGTAGAAGTAATATCGCAATATAAAAATACTCTGCATTAACAAGTCTGTATTATCAGCAGAATGTATACTTGAAGCATCAAAAGTAAAATAATTAATTAATAAATAAATGTCTACTGGGACTGATTATTTTTGACATTATTAGATTGTACTGATGTGTAAGCAACATTATACTGTTAGCTATACTGTTAGGTGTTGTAACTATATATAGAGTCAGCTAGTTTAGTCCAGTGGTTACCAACCTGGGGATCGAGCTCTTCCATGAGATGATTAATGGGACAGCAAAGAAGAATAAATAAAATATATATTGTCTTTATTTGTGTGTAATATTTAATGATTTGACCTCTTTGGGCCTCAAAATTTAAACTTCAAATGTTATTAAAATGAAAAGTGGAAAGTTTGGCGGGGAACGTCAGCAACCCTAATTTCTTTGTAAAAGATCACAAGCCAAAAGGATCTGACAATATATTGAAATTCAGAAACTTATTATATGTTTTCAGAGGTAAAATCTTGGTAACTAAACCTGTCAAATAAATTTAGTGGAGTGAAAAGTACAATTTTGCCTCGTTAATTTAGTAGAGTGGAAGTATAACGCAGAATGAACTCAAGTTAAGTACAAGTACCTAAAAATTGTACTTAAACACACTACTTAAGTAAATGTAATTAGTTACTTTCCACCACTGTGACCACAGCAGAATGAATTTGAATGGTCAAATGTTATTCTGTACGAAGAAGTCCCTGGTACAGCTTTCGAGCAAATCAGTTCTAAAATCTCATTCCTTTTTCTGTTTCATGTGACTTATATGAAAATCTTTTGAGCAGAAGTGATATAGTAGAGCAATAATGTCCAGCACTAATTTAATACCTTATTACCATAAGCCTGGTGCAATGCATGCATAATAAATTGTTGTATCTTTTACACGGCTCAGGCATATGGTTGGGAGACCGGATTCTCTTCAAACTGCACCAAATTTGCATGATAGGATGTGAGAGTTGGATGGATTTGGGGATTATATGAAACACAGCTTCCATTTCCAGTTCATTGTACTAAGGAGAGGTATCACATTTACGCAGATGGCTAGAAACTTGGAAATGCACAGCTTCTGTGAAACACAAAATGTGCACAGGATGAAAAAGAAAATTACTTCAAAGACAGAATCTATAGGTTTTTTTTTCCTCCCTCCAAATGAAAACGTGTGTGTTTCTTTTTAGCGTTGAGTATTTTTTAAATGGGCTGCAGCTTTCTGCAGATGGAGCTGATCAGTGTTAGTAGTCTTTAAGCCGCATGGTCACAGTCTCACTATGTGTTTCATGGGAGAATCTAGAGACCCTGCCAGGACAATCACGATGTCTATTATAGTTAGATCTAGAGTATTACGGCACGATTGACTGGCATCACCCTTTTATTTTACATTCATTTTACATACATTTTACCTACATTATATTGTTTTTCCAGGCTACATTACATAATGTGTTTTACTTCAATGCTGTCAATCATCTGATTTGACAAGGACTGCAGTATTTAAAGCACTGATCTTCTTACAGTATAAAAGCTTTCTACTTTGTCATCATAGCATGTGCATTCACAGTACTTTGCTGTGGAATATTTTTTATCACACCAAGCAAAGGGGGGAAAAAGTGAACGCAATTAACTTGCAGACACTTCAGATAGATTTTGTCGCTGGGCTTGAGGAACATGATCTTTACTTTGCCCCAGATTTTAGTTTCATATAAAAAGAAGAAAAAAAAGGGCTCCCACGAATATGAAAGGTAACCACTCTCCCACATGCTGTCAGTTTGAATCTGGTTGTTCCTGACACCTGACTTAGTATTCCACCACAAATACCAGTGGCCAGGTAACGTTGATTTGTAGTGACGTCAGGGACAGGGGATTAGCCGTGTTAATCAGCAGTGTTTTGTCCAAGTGACACTAACGTGTCTTCTTTCGCTGTAAAAGGTCAGAAACACAGCAGTGAAACGAGCTGTGGTTTAATTTGTTGTTTTGTTTTCCGTCAGTTTCCAACAGCCATCACTTATACTGTCCGCTGTGCTGACAAGAGTAGTTTCTTTTAATGTAGTGACTACACATATATGTATAGATGTTTTCTGAAATATATTATTTGACTATATTTCAGGTTTGACTAAAGGTCATTCCCTTCATCCCTCAATCTTTTTTTTTTTCTGTCATTAATTGGCACTTAAAGGCCGTCAGTCCAATATAATACAACATTTTCTTCATGAAAACAATGTCGTCAGTGTAAACCAGTTTTGGCTGGTAACTTATTTATTTAAATTATTAGATTAATTTCATGAAAGACTTTTTTTTTTTTTAACCAGCGGCCTGCTTTAGGTTACTTTGTGTGTTTTGAAAACGTTTTTATTTTTGTTTATTTAACAATTTTAAAACCTAAGACCTGAGCTTCTTTCAGCTGTTGTTTTTTGTCAAAGCAACTCACAAGTTTCCTGCAGATAATGAAATGGTGCATCATGAGAGAGCCCAAGGCACTTATGGCTAGATATTTATTCTACAGACAGGGGTACATAAACCAGCTCTATATTTGTATCTTTAGACAAACCTGTAGCTTGTGATGACTCCTGATCAACACATCTGGTTCCATAGAAACAAACTTGTGATAGTTTCATTTCACGTCTCTTCTACTTACCACATGCACTTGGGGTCGAGGTTGGTATTTTTACATCTGTCTAAAATAACGGTAAAGGCCACTCATACCTACTATCCAAATCATCAAATTTAAAATTCCACAAAAAATTATTTAGGTCTACGTAGAAATATATTAAAACCACTGAGCAGCCAGGAACCATTTGTGTAAATCATCACATCTAAATATTCAAAACTTGCTTCCAAATTCAAGGCTGTTTTCTCCTACTTTTTCCATTGAGACTCAACATGAAGCGGAGTGTGTTTCTTTCTTTGTCTGTGTCAGTGTGTTTCATGTTTTATAATTGTGTACTTCAAGGCCGATCTAAAGCACAAAGCCCTCTAAAATTAGCTTGCCTATGAGTCATCTTTGAAACCATCCCATAAAGGTTACATGATTCTCAACAGCAGTAACTGCAATCAAGGCCTGTTGACTGTGATGGAGGACTCAAACCACAGAGACCGAAGTGCTGTTGTGTTCTTTCACGTATGCTCTCAGTCAGACCTCATCAGGTTCTGTGAATACAATCAGGTATCTTCAAGGAAATGTTGATGCTTTAAAGTGAAGGTTTGTGAGTCAGTTAATTTTTGGATCCATCATCTGTTATTGTTGTGATGTGTAGAAGATCTCAGGAAACCATGCTGGCGACATGAATGGCAATGCGTCTGTCTGTTGATCATCGGTTCAGGCTGTAATATATCCAAAACTGTGGAAGGGATTGATAGGAAAATGTGAACAAACATTTGTGGTTCCTAGATGATGACTCATACTAAGTTACCTTGACTTTTCCCTCACTAAAAATGGTACTGTAAAATGCTAACACACTTAACTAAGATGGCGAACCCCTGCCAGGCTAGCTAGGCTAGTATTAGCATTTAGCTCAAGGCGCCTCTGTGCCTAAGTACAGCCTCACAGAGCCTTCAGCAGGGCTGTAGACCAGTGCGCAAAATACGCAGGGTCGATTGACACTTGAGACCCCCTGAAAGCCTCAACAGCAAACTTGTTTAAGGTCCTTTTAGACTAAAAGCTCAGATAATGTGTACTCTGCATAGATTTAAGTGTGCAGATATCTCTTCTATCAGTTCAAATTTTTGGATACTTCGAGCACCTTAGCTAAGATCAAGCCAGGGGGAGAGCTAATTATTCTGCATTTTCAAAAGAATATATTTTAAAAAATGGTCTGTCAGTAAAATAGCTTATAATGTACAGCAGTATTAATTTCTCAAATTGCCAAACATTAATTCAAGGACATGAATAGTATGTTTCAGAAAGGATTTTCTGCCATAACTGACGCAGAGCAGCCAGCAGGTATTTCACACACTGCTGTAGATTCTTTTTTAAGCATATAGCTGAGTGAGTTTGGGTGACTTGACCGCAACAGTCACAGTAGGAATAAGACAATGCATGACTTACTGTACAGTAATTCACCATGCTTGTCTGTTTGTGAGTGTTTCGCTATTAACACAGTGACTGGACGACTCAACAGCTCATTTGAGGATGTCATTTGATTTGTGTATTGCTGTTTGGGCTATACTTTGGTTTATATAAGGATTCTGATTTTAACAGTCACCCGTAGACAACATATGCGTCCTCAATAGTGACATGGAAAATAACTGTCCTGCTGGGAAAGACTAGAAAGAAAGGCAACATACCTCGACTGGGCAATGACGTCAGACGTCCTCTCACAGTTCAAACACAAGCCTTATTAACATTAAACAGGCAGGATATTTGCAGCTATAATTTTAAGTGCACAAAGACTTTCATTGCTCTTGTTTGCAGTTACACACCACTTAACACCTTTCTGAAAGCACTGTAACACCTTTCAAGCTCCTGCAACTATTGACGCACTGGTGTTCGCTTACAATACCTGCGGTTTTTATCTATGCACCTCGCCTTAAATTTTATTGTTTCTAAAAATGATGTTCTTGCAGCAGATGGGGGTTGGAAAAATGACCCTGACTGCATGAAGGTAATTCATATGTATTATTCATCTCTGCCTCTTCCATTTATACCTTACAGTTGGCCAGAGTTGTATACGATGAAGTAGCCTCCATACACACTGGATGAGAGGCTGCTTGCTGCACTCTTAAGCTGTTATTACATGTTTTGCGTTCTCATGGTACTAGTGCGTGCACTGATAATGAGGATGTTTCCGCTTTATGTTTTCGGTTTTATTTGACATTCAAGGCTGTTCATTAGATTTATCAGAAGCGTCATATTCCTTTCTATTAAAATCAGTCATAATGTTGGGGAATGTATAGTGTGCATGATATGCATCTCCTTTGCTGCTGTTTTACTGATGGGTATCCTCTCTGCAGGAGCATAATGTGGTGAAAATTAGTCATTATTGTAGTTATGAAACAGCAGCAGAGCATGTCCACTCGTCCTCATAGATTTACAGAGAAAAAGGTTGAAATGTTGCTACATGGTCTCTGAGCCTGTCGTGGAGGAAGTCATTTTTCTGCGGCACCATTGCTTTCAGATGTGGTCAAACGGCATGGTCTCCTGATGCAAAAAAAAGAACACACACTTCTGAAAATGAAGTGTTTTGAGAGAAATGACTCTTGGGGGGAGAGTCCCTTCATGGAGACAAGTAATACAAACTCACAAAGAGAAAGCAGTGTGGGAGACAAGAAGCAGTTTCATAAAGTTTAAAGTTTTCCATCAGAAGGGACCACCAAATACAGAGCTGACAAACGACCAGTCACATAGTATGTACACATGCACTATAGTGCTCAGAGCAAACTTTATTACTCATTAAATTTGCATTGCATCTAAATCTCTGCTCAGGTTGTACTAAAATGTTTCACTGACATCAAGCAGAATTAATTAGAATGTTTATACGAAGTAATGAAATTATATCATTACTCCAAGCCTGAAATGATAAAATATTGATGAGTGTTTTGTATATTTTTAGTCTTATACATCCTCATTTGTTGTAACAGCTGGCTTATTGAACAATACGATCAAGAGAGCGCCGGGTATTTTCAAGCTTTAAAGAGCAGCCTCTTAAGTAATAATGAGAGTGAGAAATGCAGTGCATTTAAGTGAAAACCCTGATTAATTATGTATGATTAGAGGACTCTTAAAAGCTTTGGGGAGAGAAAAGAAAGAAACTACATAAACAGAACACGAAGTCCAGAATGGCTGGATGGATGCGAGACGTGAAATTGTAAATGAACCTTAAGTATACAGGTGACTGCAGAATGATGAGAGATATTGCTTCTGCGTGGCTGGACACTGGCTGACCGATTGTGTTCAGGTCATGTCACACTTACTGTCCATTGCTTGCAATTTTTATGAAAATCATGTGTTTTATATTTGCAATTTAGCTAACTACTAAAATACTTACTAAATGTAGGTAAAGTTAACTTTTGCCCCATGTGCTGAATAAAAAGAAATTCAATTCTTTAATCAAGATGTGTGATTATGATGGATACAGAAATTCTACAAATGTCCTTGCATTCATCTAAGTCTTATGTGACTGCGGTCTACATGTAACTGATATAAGGTGTGCAGTGTAAATACAAGAGAAGATAACACTGTTTACCAGGTATATTCCAGGAAGCTACATGTATGTTTTATCAAAGAGTGAGTCACTGAGCAGAGGTCATTTGGAAATATCATTTCAGCTTAGAATACATTCAGACATTCAGGTCGTGCTGTACACCCCCGATAACTTCTACAGACCTCTGTTGTTCCTCTTTTAGTCTTCCTTTCTTTTCCCCACTCTTCCTCCCTGTCAGTAGCATCATGCATGTTTTCACCTCTAAAGTGATTGTACCTGATTTATATGACAGGCCTTTAACCCCGCGTGTGCTTGTCCATCAGCATCAGGCAGAAAACACCCAAGGGCATGTGTGAGCAGGACCAAATCTGGCTCTCTGTCATGCAGTGGCTGTAACCTCCAACTAAAATGCACTCCAACAAATCACATTTATTCCTGCACTGTTGGGATGTGAGTCAATTGTAAAAGGTGAGAAGTGCTTGGTGGTATATATCCAACAATATACTCACCTTTTAGCAACAATGTTACTGAATTGTTTATTTTTGGTAAAGTACATCTATGGTTATGTAAATCATAGGAATAGAGAGTAGCCTACTCTGTATGTACAATGATTTGGCAGTTTGAATGAGGCCATAGCATTTGGATCTTTAGATAAGGCCTGCAACATTTGTTTGGTTATGAAAGGAGGAGCTTAGAATGAAAGAGTACTCACAGGGCTGAAAACATGAATTTCTAAAATATTGTAATGAATTCAGAGATTACGAGGAAGTAAACAAAACTGAACGTTGTCTCCACCTGCAGTCAGTAGATGGCATCAGAAGGGAATGCATTAATGTTGTAATAGCCCCACTTACTGGTCATGAATAATAGCACAGGCTAAAATGAGCTTGTGAAGGGTTTCCATCAGTAGGCCTGAGCTGATATAGTGACTGGATTACTTGATCAACAGAAACCAAATCACCAACAAATTGAATAATCAATGAATTATTAGCTGATCACTTATCGAACAAAGATGCCAAACATCATTGGCTCCAGTTTCTAAAATAAAAGGTTTTGGCCATTTTCTCTGTTTGATATCATTATATATCTTTTTTCCAAATAAATGCCAAATTGCTTTACCAAAATAATAATACAAAATCTTGATAATTGTTTCCTAAAGCCCTGATATTAAAAGGAGGGTGGAAGAAGTATTCCTTGCTATTACTCACTAATTACTTAAAAGGACAATTCACCCCAAAAATGAATATACATGGGCTTGTCATGCTCAAAACGCCAAAATACATACAAAAACAATGCAAAAAATACTAAAACACTACAGCAATGTCTCTTTCCACCACAAACCAAGTAGCATATAGTCCTATTATATTGGAGAGAAGGCAGACATCTCTAGTGCCAATACCTCCAAAACATAGATAACTCACACCAAAAAAAGCTAGATTGACAAATAGCCTTCCTGGTAAAATGAAAGATGTTTTTTTATGTAGGGGTGAACTGCACCCCTATATTAAAGTGAAGCAATAACCAAATGTAACGCATGCTACCAACATTTTAAACAATTAAAAGTAGCAGCAAAATATATTTACCGGATCAAAAGTGAAAGTACTCATTATGCACAAACATAAATATAGGAAGCACTTTAATGTTATAGCTTTTGGAGGTGGAGCTAATTACATACCACTTTATTCTGTTGGGTAATTTAATTTATAAAAATACATCAGAATTTCAAGGTGTTGGTTTGGTTTTTAAAATTCAAATATTCATAGTCACCAGTAACTATGATGTCATGGACCAATTGAGTTGAGTGAAAAGCACTGCACAGTATTTTAGAGTTTATTATAATGCATAACAAGTATCCTATTAGCACAAAAAAAGATATACGTCCTACTCACTCAAGTACAGTGGGTTACTTACTTGTATTAGTAAACTGATAAAGAGTCAGATGAAATAACACACTTCGTTAATTAAATATTCTAGAGTGGGCCCCTTTGCAACTAATGTCTATATTTTTGGACATATTTTGTCACTTAGACTCAAAAGCCAGACATAAGCTTTGATTTATCTCAAACTCAACTCCAATACATTTGTATGAAACCAATTATTTCTGTTTGGATGATGAGTAAACAACACTATTCGTGGACAAAATTATTATTCTATTTTTTTTTCTTCTGTCGTCCCCCGGAAACGGATCTTTGTAGAAATTTCAAAATAGAAGTCATCTTCCTTCGTGATCACGTGACTCCTCTGTTTACAGGCATCCGGAGAAACATGGAGGACACCGCTGGCAGTAATCCCCAATCTCTCGGATTTACAGAGAAATTAAAGTCTTGGCTCTCTTGGTCATGGACCTACGTGTGCTTCATTTGGTTCGGCATGGTGCTGATCATGATATACGTCCTGTGGAGCCCGCTGAAACTGCAGGAATCTCTTACCTCAGGTGAATTAATGCAACTGCTAGCTAGCTATTGTTAGCCTTCGGGTATCTGGCTTTAGCTGACAGCAAGCGCGAGCTGTTGGTTTGACAGTTCGGTGTCGGACTCATTCAAGCACAAATAATGGCGACTCTCTGGTTACATTTAAATCGAGCTTTTACATATCGATTGCGTCTTGGTTGTATTATTTTCTAACAGCAGGCTGTATTGCATATATTCATAATTCGGTAGGTTATTGTTGTATTACCAAGTAGGCTTCTTCGCTCATCGTATAGTCAAGATACTGTATGTGGCTACATGTCACCTGCTATTCCAGACCCACTTCTAATGTTTGTTTTTATTCTGTTGGCCCTGGCATGCATTTCAGTGCATGGTCACAACAGTGGACACTAACCTCTCTCAGTTCTGGTTCTACTATGACACTATCCTGACTGTCCCCTCTTCTTCTTCTTCTTCTTCTTCTTCTTCTTCTTCTTCTTCTTCTTCTTCTTCTTCTTTCAGCCTCAGTGTTTTTGAATACACTGACCCCAAAATTCTATGTGGCTCTCACTGGAACCTCTTCTCTCATCTCTGGACTCATCCTTGTGAGTTATCGTCTCAGTTATTTCTCACACCATCTATTACATGTTAAATAGTCACCTCTTTGCAAAATGATATTTGCTCTTAGGCCTCTTAGCAGACACAATTTGCAGTCACCTCGTCCTGAATTTGAAATTCGTATTCGGGAAGATTACACATGTGTGGGTGGAAACCTACTTTTAGAGAAGTGTCACTATTAAATTCAAGGCTGTAATGAAAAATAATTCTACTAAACCCATTGCAGTGGTTCATATGGGAGGGTGCAAAGCCATTTAAAGGGAGTTAAAATACTATGAAGCAGATAAAAAGTTGAATTAATTTGAATTACTTTGGAGCAATAAACAAACACGAGTGCTTTAATGTTGGCACGGTTGTGTTTATTCGGGTTAGCAAGACTTATGCAGAGCGGAAAAAAAATGACATGTGTTGTACAAGATGGACAGATTTTTGACGAAAAACAAAATGATCAGCCTGTCTTTCTCTTCCTCAGGGGGCATGACATGAAAAATAAAACACTATTCTAGTGATATGATAGCAATTGCCACTCAGATATAACTCAGTAATTTTGGTCCAATCATATACTTTTTGTAAAACATGTCGTCACCGTGTGTGTTCTCTCCGCAGATATTTGAGTGGTGGTATTTTCGTAAATATGGGACCTCGTTCATTGAACAAGTGTCAGTGAGCCACCTGCGTCCTCTTCTGGGTGGAGTGGAGAGCAGCTCCTCTACTGGTCTGTTTGCATCAGTCAATGGAGAGGCAGAGCCTAGGCCCAGTGTTTCAGGTAGATATGTATATAACACAAACTATACCAGCAATACTACTCATAATACCACAAGTACTAACAACAATATCATCCTTTTCGGCAGAGTGTAAGGTCTGGAGGAACCCTTTGAATCTGTTCAGAGGAGCAGAATACAACAGGTATGTGTGACTCAAGTATTTATGTAGCCGAGTAGAATGCATCTAATAGTACTTTAAAATGGATGGTTCATAATGTCTGTTTATAAATACTTTGTGACTTTGGTGAAGAGGAATTTGGTTTAATTTCATTTGATTCCTTGTGGAACATGAAACTGTAGCAACATATCTTAAACTACAGGTACACCTGGGTGACAGGGAAGGAACCCTTAACATACTACGATATGAACCTGTCTGCTCAAGACCATCAGACCTTCTTCACAGGAGACACTCCGCAGATAAGACCAGAAGATGCTGGTGAGTTTGAATCAAATACAGACAAAATCTAGTAAAAATAAAATACAGATGTGATATTTCTTTGTTGTTTTGAACCGTACAAGCAGAAGACTGCCAGCATATTCCATTGGAAGAGATTTCTTTGACACTTTATAAATGTTCTCATGGAACTGCTTTTTGTTTTTTGTTGTGGTTTTTTTGTTGACTGCAATTCAATATGTCGTATGGTTGCATCTGTAATAAGTCAAATCATGTCTCAACAGTGATGCAGAAAGCCTGGAGGGAGAGAAATCCTCAAGCCAGGATCAGAGCAGCTTACCAGGCCATAGAAATGAACCAAGAGTGAGTCCTGCTCTTCCACAGTTACATATTCTTTCCTTAAATACTGTGTCTATAAACACAATACTGTAACTTCTAAAACTGTTGTTGCTGAATAGCACATATACATTCTTTTAGTCATATTATGGCGTTTTTATGGGCGCTTTCAAGTGTTTCATGTGCATGCAAACATCCCATCTGCAGGTGTGCTGCAGCGTATGTGCTTTTAGCAGAGGAAGAAGCCACGACCATCACAGAAGCTGAGCGCCTCTTCAAAAAAGCTCTAAGTATCGGTAAGAATGGATTTGAATCAGCATTAAGTACCCACAATGACTGAACCGTGAGGCACAGTAGCAGGAAGATAGCTAACCTGTTGAGGAATAACTACACCCAATGCACTGCCACACCCGGTGGCACATTGAGCAACTCCACTTATCGTGTTATAAATGGAATAGACCACATCTGTTCACTCCTCCCTGTGATTGTGAGTGTGTGTGTATATTCCATCAATATGTCATTGCTTTTCCTCTGCACACGTTTGAAGTGGTATCATACATAATAAAACAACTCAATCCATGTTTATAATGTTTTTAACGTCTATGGATTGTTCAGCGTTTTTGTGCATCAAACGTCTCATATTTTCTTTTTTGCCATCCACAGCTGGAAAAGATATCAACTTACTGGTGTACATTAAACGCAGACTGGCAATGTGTGCACGCAAGCTGGGTCGGATTAAAGAAGCAGTGAAAATGATGAGAGATGTGAGTTTCTGTCAAAAAAATGCTTTCTGCTAAAGTGTGCTATTTGTGGAATTACGCATGCAGCTGAGTACCGGAGGCAACATATTTACTGTATTTAAAAACAATGGCTGTACAGTAGTACTACTGACGACTTGTTTTGTTAATGTATGGTGCTTTTTCTCTTTACAGTTAATGAAGGAGTTCCCACTTTTGGGAATGTTAAATATACATGAAAACCTCTTAGAGGCACTTCTAGAGCTTCAGGCATATGCCGATGTCCAAGCGGTCCTCGCCAAATATGACGGTAACACTGAACGCATTAATAATAATTTTATGTCATCATATTGTTTTCGGACGGAACTGAGCTCAGTGCCATTGAATCGATCCTGAAAATGTATGACGCTTGTCACATGACCCCAATTTCTTCTTCCATTATAGACATCAGCTTGCCAAAATCAGCCACTATATGCTACACATCTGCACTGTTGAAAGCACGGGCTGTATCAGATAAGTATGTGTCCATATCGGTTCAGATAGTTTTTAATAGATCTTTTGAGCCTTGCATACAATTCAACATGAGCATCTCTTAAACACGTTTCATTTGTCTCAGGTTCTCTCCAGAGGCCGCGTCACGGCGAGGGCTGAGCACAGCAGAGATGAATGCTGTGGAGGCCATACACAGAGCTGTTGAGTTCAATCCACACGTGCCAAAGGTCAGTTATTAGACTCATAATAATAACCCATTGATCACTTAATGCTGTGATTTGTTCCCGCTCCTGTTCCACAATTACCAAAGACTTATCTTTGAGTTAAGTCTCTGTTCGGGCCGCATGTTTCCAGTTTTATTTCCACAGTAAAATGTGTGCGTTAAAGTATGTTTTCCATCATCCAGCTGCTATGCTGCAAGTGGTTTGGGTAGATTTTTTGAATCCCATTAGTTCTATATTTAGTCCGATCACACAGGTCTCACATGTCTGCCATGCGTCACGGTCACATGCAGAACAAACGGGCAAAACAGGCAGACAGGTAAACAATCAGTCAGACAATTATAGGTGAGGTATGTCTGCAGTAACAGGTGGTGTGACCTCATAGAGCTCAAATAGAGCAGGCGCTTCCATCCAGACATGATATATGGTGTCTCAACAGCAGGTGTCAGTGGCGGTCTTAATACTTAGCTCCTAATTCATTTGATCACACCTGACATGTTACCTTAAGTACTTACAGCTCTTATGTATATTTGTCTATTATGTCTCTATTTCAGTAGTTTGGGTGATTATTGTATTCAGTATTTATCAATTCAATACAATTAAATGGGACAATATAGAAAACATTCACCCTCATCATCAACTACTGTTACAAGATATCGTATTTTTGGGTTTATACATGCATTATGTGTTTTTACTAATAGTGTAGTTTGAACTTCACACTTGGGTGCCAAGAAAAACTGTAAACATACAACAGACTGGTCCCAGTGCAGAGCAGCTCTCTATAGACCTGAACCAGGGAGAACATGGGACTACAACTGGATATCTCTCTGGCCTTTCCCATCAGTTCCCACAGGATTAGATGTCACACACACACACACACACACACACACACACACACACACACACACACACACACACACACACACAGTCATACACAACTAGTTGCAGCAGAGGTTTGTCTCAGATTAGCCTTTGTAGTGTGGTGTTGTTTCATCTCACGGACTGAGAGACAGAAAGAGAATCAGTGTGTGTGTGTGTGTGTGTGTGTGTGTGTGTGTGTGTGAGGGGGCGTTGGTGCAGGGGTGTCAGCCAGCACTTTGATCCAGCCTTTGATTTTTTTAAAGTGAGGGCACTCATTTTCAACGTCTTTCCAACTGCTCCCTCCCCACTGTGCCCAGAGGCAGCCATCCTCTCTCCTCTCATCACGTACCCTCATCCTGTTTCTTATCCTCTCATGTTCCCTCATCCCCTGTTGGAGCCAAACAGAGAGTCTGATGTTGGCCACCACTGTCAACTTTAGGGCGTTTGTAACACACCTTTCACAGAAGGGTTATTGGGAGGCTCATCTTTCAGCGTTTGACTGGCATCTGGTACTTACTCAGGCCTCATAACAGAGTTGTGTTACGTTTTTTGACCCGCTGTATGTGAAAATGTAACAGTGGGGAAGGAAGGGAGGGGAGGGGGGGGGTTGTTGCTTTGTGTTGTCTGGCATGATGAGTGCACCTGTGACCTGTGCACCTGTGGCCTTCTGTTAAGAAGGATCTGTAAAGGGCTTTATCCAGAAATTCCATGATGCCTAATACTGTACTCTTACTTAAGAAAGTCATCATCCAAGAAAATAACGCCATCACGTACATGTAGGGCTTCAACTAATGAACGCCTTCATCAGTGATCAATCCATTAGTCTATTCAGTACAGTAACATAACAAAAGTGATGAATCTTACTCTACGCTGCTTCATTTCTAATGTGACTTTTCTAAGAAATGTATTTTCCTTGTAGCTGATAATAAATAAAGCTAACACTTTCTATGACGCCCATGTCTGCAATGCATTATATAAATACTTATAATGCGTTATAATCGGCTTATAGTACTGTAATAAATGTATAAGCGCTCGTAAATATTCATTATGCTTCATAACAACAATTATAACACATTATAAAGCATTTTAAATGACTTATACGGTCAAGTTTCATAATACCTTACGATTGCTGGTCACAAGGATCATAGTGTAGTATAATTCCTATTCATTATACTATTTCATCATACATTATAATCATTGTTATTAAGCATTTTAATGTAATTAGAGCTCTAATCTAAGTGGTCATTGTTTGCTTTAAGTGAAGTAATTGTTTTTCTTGCTTATATTTTTTTTACTGTACTAAGACAATGATCATTTAGAGTAACTTATAATGCATTATAAAAGGTATTACTCTACTCTATTATGAAAATATATGTATTATAACTATGGGACTTGGAATAAATTCAGTGAGTGACCTGCAACGATACTTGACCGTACAAATCATTACGATATGGTTTGTAATTTGTTACGGTTTTTGCTATAAAATATTGTGATATTAATAAATATAATTACTAATATATATATCAGTGTAAGGCAGCAGGAAAGGTCAAAGGTGAATCTATAACAAAGTCTGTGTGTGTTTGTGTTGCTATAGAAAGGCCAAAAGAGATACCAGAGTTGCACTGAAAGTAAAATAAATAAAAAAAATAAAAATAAAAAAAATGAAGGAACAATGTTAGGTCAAGCATTCAGTGTATGTGTATGTGTGTGTGTGTGTGTGTGTGTGTGTGTGTGTGTGTGTGTGTGTGTGTGTGTGAGAGAGATTATATATGAATATCACACAAGGCTTCGTCACATGAGTCCATTCAAACTGCTCAAAAAGCTACACTAAACCCACACATGTAGTCTGTTTCAGTGCACACCGCCCTCTCGCCCCCTCCCCTCCTCATCTTCTTGTCTTTCTCTATTTGTCCTCCTCCTCCGCCACCCCTTTCTCCATTCCAATCAGCCTGTCTACCAGCCAGTGGTTAACAAACTGACAGTTTGCCGGATGCTTGGACAGCTGATCAAGTGTTCCTGCTGTCTGAATCTGTTCTACATTTACATTTAGCACCACTTTGGTCCGTACGCGTTCATTTTGAGGCAGTCTGGGTGACCCCATTCCATCTACCTTTGCTAGTTTACTCCACTTTGGAAGGCGGTTTGTCATCGCACCCCATTCTGGTTGGCATGTTCTCATAGATGGCCCGTCGAGACTCACAAAATGCAGACCTTTGCTAAGTTTACTTCTGAAATTGGCTTTTTTGGTTTGTAATTTGAGACGCAGCAGCAGTCGCGGGTTTGCTCTAAATTAAGATGGATGAGGTTTGATTCAGACAAGGCAAAGGGAGTCTGAAGGAATTGCCTCATCCTGGCCCACTTTGGAATAAATGCTGTGAGTTATCTGCCACTGTCCTCAGTAGAGGTTGGATTCTTAATCTGCAACACCTGTTTTTTGGGGGGTTTCTTCACTGTACAAGTGTATGTTTGTCTGACCCTTATAGAGCAACTACAAGGCTGATGTCATTGTTGCCTGTGTGTCCCATTGTGAGAAGCAAAGTGCTGCAGATTAGAATCAGAAGGCAGCTTATGAGTTATGCTCTGAGCTTATGACTGCCCAGGGATAAAAGGAGAACACATGAAACTCAATCCCTTCATCAAAGAGGCGACAGGGAGTGGAGAAGCGGACCGAGGAACGAGAGGGGGGGGGGGGGGTCGGCCAGCACAGAGGACTGAGGTGTCACCAGGTCTAATGGCGTGGCATGCAAGGAAGGACAGCTGAGCAGCCAGCCTCTCTAAATGGTTATTCTTAAACCACAGAGGACCCAGATCTACATGGCTGCTGTGTACTGCTCATTCATTATCAGCAGCAGAATAACATGGAGGTAGTAATGTGTGTAAAATATCCCGGATGACCCAAAAAAATAACAAATTGGCTCGCTATGAGATTGTCAAAATGAATCTGAAATTCAGGATTGGGCCCCAAATTTAGATCGCCTTCCCTACTCCTTATGCTTCGCGCGTGTCCTTAAGCGTTAGCGTAAAACGAAATGCGTGTTGTTTCATCAGTTGCCGTTCTCTGCAACAGAGAAGCGGTAGGTTTCCTCTTGAGCTGGCTGGCTGGCTGCCTCGACACCGATGCCGTGGGGAGTAGAGGATGGTGAAAGGTTTGTGCTCAGAAGAAAGGAGAGCGAAATGGTGAGGAGGATGAAGGCGGACAGTCAAATGTCTTGGCTGGAGCAGAGAGAGCTGATTTTAAGTCAGTCGGACAGCGTAAGTGAGAGGGTCAAACAAGCAGCTTCTGGTTGTCTCGAGCTGCCGAGCGTTGTAGCGGCTACAGAGGATGTTAGCAAGAGAAGAGGCTGGAAGACATGACAGTCTGCGGGAACGGTTCAATGAAGTGAGGCTCGGTGTTCACACCTGTTGGCTGGTTGCGTGCTTGATTGAGCTTTTAGTCCGAGTCGGGAGGTGGCGAGTGAGGAGCACACAACAGAGGGGTGAGGGTGGGGCCTGGCAAACCGTCTGCACAGAACACAATATACAGAAATGTTTCACGAATATTGGCCGCAGTTCAGTGAGGACATTGACATGGCTGACATTGCCAAAGACGGATGAACCAGGGGACACGATGGGACCCAGGCTCACGTCTTGCAAGCTAAAGGAGCACGAAAGAGACGGGGATGGGCCAGGTGGAGAAGGGTGAGAGTGGAGAAAGAGGGTAAGGCAGGGGGAGATGGGTGAAGCGGCAAGGTCTGGCTGGCTGGCTGGACGGATGGCTGGCTGGCTGAGCCTGTGACCATGGAGGGGATTAGACAGGATTAGCTGTGGGGTAACCTTCCCAAAGTGTCAGTCTGAGATCCAGAGCGCTGTGAAGCTGGCCGCCTGGGAATCCAGCCCAGGGGGCCCCAGCCCCGAACGCGGGTTTTTGTCTAACACGGACCCATGCCACACTGGGCACCACAGACCTAAAGTACATAGAGCAGCATGTCATCAAAGTCAGCGTACATCTATTAATGACTCATCTACGGACAGAGCTAGGCCTTAGTTACAAAGATATATGACACAATGCGCTCGTGTTGTTATTTCTAGATGCTTGTTTTCTGTTATTTCAGAAGGCATACCTGCTCTATAGGCCGTAACTCTGGGATGTGGGCCTTTGTCGGCACAGCAAACCGACTGACTCACTGGGACCAACTTACACAGTAGGGAAAGAGAGGAGGGGCGAGCGGGGGGGTGTTGCACATTCATGGAATGAATGTACTGTACTGTAACAATAACACACACTCGAGAGGTTTGGGAAGCGTCCCGTCCCCCCCACGCCTTGAACAATTGCAAAATAAGGCTGTCAACGAATACCTCACATGTAGAAAATATGTTTTCAGCCTGGGGGGAATTGCCCAATAGAATAGAATAAGTGAAGTGCTGACTGAGAAACAAGGAGACGATATGCGAATGAAACCATTAAAGCTGCATTAATTAGTTTTTTGACCACAAGGGGGCAAGAATTTACGTTAACAGTTGCTGACCTCGCACAAATAATGTAGCGCCCCATTCGAGTTGCCTCTTTCTCACCACCTGTTGAACGTAAGAATGCAGATATTCACTGGGACTTTAGTTGTAGTTTGGTTGCCTGAGAAAAAAAAAACTTTTGGGTTCCTTTTGCTTGCTAAATGTTAAAAAAAATGTCCAGCATTTTTCATTTATGCGATAAAAGACTGGAGGGTAACAACAAAATGTCTCCAAGTGAGTGCAAACGGTGGACGTTGCAATTACGTGGTATTCATCTCAGCCCACGGGTGTCTAGGTCAATTTAACATCTTCATATAGAACTATACTCAACCAAATATAATTTAAAGAATACAAATATTTCAGTGTGAATCCACTGAAGCTGGTGTTATAAGCTGAGAAATCACTGGACATTATCACAGTTATTCAGTGTACCTAAACAAGGCTTTACAGAGCTCAGGAGACCACAAAGCATTGAGGTACCGCAGTGTATACTTACCAGAAGTTGTGTATTTCTTCCTTTTCCCTCGTCTGTAGTACTTATTAGAGATGAAGAGCCTGATCCTTCCTCCAGAGCACATCTTGAAGAGGGGTGACAGCGAGGCAGTGGCATATGCTTTCTTCCACCTGCAGCACTGGAAGAGGGCAGAGGGAGCCTTAAACCTACTACACTGCACCTGGGAGGGCAGTATGTGTAACTATTACTGCTTCTATCCAATACCACCGCTTTGCATGTGATGTTTGTTTTATTTAATGTTAATGAGTTGTATTCATTTCAGTTTTCCAAATCCTACTTTTATTCTTCGATTCTATTGAGAGCGAGTGCGCCCCATTCTGTGTATGTTCAGAAGTCCCAATTAAACACTATTTCAATAGAGCTGAGCCGTCAGAGACCCACAGTGTCTTCTCCTGCTCTTCATTTTTACATTGTTGTGTCGTGAGTCATGCATGCACAGCCTGAGAGGAATGAGATCGTTCCTCAAGCGAAGCACAGGAAGAATGTTATATTTCATTAGCACGGTAGTATCTTGTCACTGTGTAATATTTAGCTGCTTTAGTGATTTATTGAAAATGATGCCGGCTGTTTAAGTCATACTTGTTGTGTTATTCATCTTCATTCAAGTTCCTCTTTGTGCCTTTGTCCACTTTAACAGCCTTCCGGATAATTCCCTACCCTCTGGAGAAGGGTCACCTGTTTTACCCTTACCCAGGATGCACAGAAACAGCAGATAGGGAACTGCTGCCCTGTAAGTATATACATATATATATATATATAGTCTACATGCAGTCCATTAATGTACCTAGTTGTGTAATCATCCTCTCATTATTTAACCCCCGCGTCTATTCAAAAACCTTTATTTTTTTGTTTATCTGCACTGCTTACGACTTTGCCTTACTCTCTTGTTCTGACCGTTCTCATTTTTTGCGCTCCAGCGTTCCACGAGGTGTCTGTGTACCCGAAGAAAGAGCTTCCCTTCTTCATCCTCTTCACAGCAGGCCTTTGCTCCTTCACTGCCATGCTGGCCATGCTCACACATCAGTTCCCTGAGCTCATGGGTGTCTTTGCCAAAGCAGTAAGTTCTTCAGCTATACACATCGCAATTTTCATCTCAAACGTTTCTGCCGTACAATTTAAAGATACAATTTAAAGATGCTGATTCAGATGGTCCACTATTTCATCATTACACAAGATTAACTTGTGTGTAAATTGGCTGACCGCTCACATCTTTGGTTAATCTCTGATTGGGTCTGTGCTTTAAATGCATGTTGTTTGTAACCTGAATCTTTTAAACCCCCGTTGGTAATTGCTGCCTTCCATCACTGTCGGTAACACTGGAGGCTCATGAGAGTCGTGGGCCTGTAAAGTCTGTGTTTCCCGCCAAAACAAGCTGTAGCCCAGCTTAAGCTATCAGTGACCACAGTTGGATAATGCAAGCTTATCGCCCTTTACAAACAAAAATTTTCAAACATAATTTCGAAAAGTTGAATGCACCTATGACTTCCTTTTACTGTTTATTTATGACAGAAGTGTTGCGCTATCTGTTTTTAGCTAGTTTGGCAAACTCCTTCCTTTGGCGAATCATTTGTTTATGGTCCCACTGTTTATTAGGGCCTGCCTTTACATAGACACGTAGTAAAAACAAGGCCGCAGAGAACATCTAGTGCTCTTCCTTTTGTTATGGGAAAGATTGAGGGCAGATAGGATTCTTACAGCAGCCCCGGCGAGCCTGGTTTGCGTAATGTTCAGATGGAGTGCGTGAAAACCAGTGAGGGAGGAACAGAAGAGGTCCTCGCTGCCTTCTGAGGAAAAACAGATTCCTCTGAATCTGCTGCTCTTGAACAGGCGATCCAAGACAGTGCTGGTGGTGGTGGTGGTGGCGGTCTGCCTTAATTTATGGACACCAGACATGTATAGCGTAGCAGTTAATTATGCGTCATATATTAAATGGGATTAGAGGCGTACGTGATTTGCACTTGTCTGGCCGGGCTGATACATCCACTTATGAGGCTATTAAAGTGTCAAGTGTATCAAGCACACCTCAAGTAGTTTCAGGGAGAAACCATATTGTAATATTTTAGAGGACATTTCACTGTTACTAGCAACCTTACATCACTGATTTATACACATACCTATTATACTGTACAACCTAGATCCTAATCTTAGATCTCAGTGCATATATTCCCTGCTGGTAATCATGAAAATGAGTGTTTGAGCTGTTCCCTCTAGGTTCTAAGTATGAGTCGTATTTGTCCGATTTGGTAGAGACAAAATCATGATTGCTCCTAATAAAAGTCAAGATAACATAAAGTGTATCCCCAAATCAGATAAGGAAATTGAATTGTCTGTGAGCAACGCTTTCCACAAACAACATTTGAAAAATGTTAATACTCTGAAAAGTATTGCTGCTTTGTTTTTGTCTTCCCTGTACTCTGGAAACGCTTCTGGGCGGCTCTGCTGCAACTCAAATACATAACTGCATCCTGGGTTTTTTTCTATTTTGAGCAAGATCAATACTCCTAATATCACACCGGTCTTGTTTCCAGAAAGAACACCAGGGGTCCTTGTAAACACATCAAACTTTACGGTGGATTGAACATTCGTTTGAATTTAACTTATTATTTTCCCCATGCACGTTAGTCTGCCAGTGTACCAGATGAGCTAGAGCACAGTGTCTGGATTTATGTGCTTTATCTTATTCTTCTTAATTATATATACTAGAAATGTTTATTTTTCCTTTTGAAACTTACTTTTTGTAAAAGTTTTACGTCAGGCTTTGAGTCAGTATGTACTGCATAAGTTACATAACATGTTGAAAATGAAAATTGTGAGCGTGCTATACTTAAACATTATCAGAGAACAAATGGGAAGAGCTTTTAAGGCTCATTCTGTTTCTCTCTCTCTTTCAGTTCTTCAGCACACTCTTTGCACCCCTGGGTTTCTTCGCAGACAAGATGGAAAGCTTCATGCCGTCCAGTTTTTGGCACCAGCTGACTCGAATCTGACCCCATCTCACACACACACACACACACACACACACACACACACACACACACACACACACACACACACACACACCAATACCACTCCAAACCCTCAGACAAAAAGTGTTTGCTCTCCTGTCTTCAGCATTACTGTCCACTTGCTGCATTGTTACTGATTATGTTGGCTGAGGTTGTATCAACATGGCGAAGCCACTCTTAAGATGCCCTCCCACACTGTTCCAGCGGCCACAGTTTTTCCAAGAGCACATTTAGTGAACACCATCTGCAACGATTCCACACGTTCGTTTGTCATTGTGTTAGCCCTCTGCAAAAATGTGGTTTTGGAGTTTCCCACAAAGCCTTGTTGAAGATTTTTGGTGCAAAAATGAAATAAGGGGTTAGAGGCACTCCCCTGTTCCATCACAATAATAAATAAATCACACGTAAGAAAGAAGCTAAAACGGCATGTTTTTAATACTAACTACTGTCAAGTCAGATGAGTTAGTTTTAACCAGTGTGTTACTGACAACAGTAAACAGACAGTATATACATGAAGGATGTCCCTTGTAGAATGTTTGCCAATATGATCCTATTCCTCTCCATTCCCCGCTCATTTATTTGTCTATATCACAAAAGATCCCATTGGATATTTGGGATGGGACCCTATGTGTCCCACGTCAACCCTCCATGCACCACAGACATCCAGCGGGGCGGATTTAAACGTCTGTAAGGCCTCCTAAAAACAGAGCTGTGATTTACAGCCTCGAAGTGCCTGCAGTGTATACAACGCCTCTGCAGCTCAGCAGTTGTTACCACGGGATGACACCTCAGCACTATATCACTGGGGCAACCGTCGCCCCAGCAACATTGAAATGTAAATGGGATCATCACTGGTCACAGTTCCGCACACTCGTTCCCGCTGATTGCGCGACAAAATGTTATGAGTCAGTGCGATAGTCTCAAACGCCGAACAGCAATGAAAGAAGCACACGGTACAGTAGAATCAACTGAGGCAACGTAAGGCTGCTGTAATACTTGAGATAACAGTATTTCTAAATACGTCAACATTTGCCGATGGGTGGCAAAATGAACAGGCATGCACAGACAAATTCTACAAAGTAAGTTATTATTTTAACTTTTTATGTACAAATATCACTTGCTCTGCCTCCGACTGCGTCTGTTCATTTTGTCAGAAACATGAGTTGATTCTTCTGTATCTGGTTTAATTCTGACTTTATTGAATTTACTAATTGATTTACTCATCTCTGTGTTATCAATTAAGATGCCAGCGTCCTTGTTGTAAAGTATAATGTAATAACCTGTCAGAAACAAATGGGCCTGGTTCAAAATTGTAAAAAGAAAAGAAAAAAAAAAAGCCTGTAATTGTTTTAAATAATCCTGTTATTGAAAAAAAGAAAACATTAATTGTTGTACCACTTGGTTCATGAATGATAAGAATGATACGAAACATTCCAAATTGTTTATTACATTAACAGGTCTATTACATTTTGAAGTACTTAAGGCGGACATGTTTACTTTATTGTGTCAAGTGATGTTACTTGATAGTTATTACATTATCGTTACAACATTATATTACAACAATATAGAGCCCATGCCCTGGGATGTACTGTAAGTGACAAATCTTTACTCTACACGTTATACAACATGTGACAATAAAGTGCCTTTTCGAACATCACAATAATTAAACCAATTTGATAATGGTTTAGCTATTGTGTAATTTGGCATTGACTGCACCTACAATATTGATGTCAAGTCGAGTGGCAACTCTGTTAAATTTTGATGGATTCAATTTGATAAATAGATGCCTTCAAATGTAATGTGTAACAGAATTGTTGATTAGCATTGTTAGATACAGCGGTTAAAGTAACGATGGCAAACGCACTTGTGTAAAAGTAGAAAAGGGAACGCTGGTGATGATTTATATGGTGATACAGTGTGTCGCAAAGTTGGATTATGATTTTAATAACCCTTATCCGCTCCAAACTACAAAGATTCTGTTTTGCATCTCTGGTCTGTAATCTGTCCGTTTTAAATTTGTGACACTTGAAATGTGAAATTTTACAGTGTACAACCGAAATATGAGAGTTCACGCTGAAGACAGGAGAATGTTTGAAAAAATTGTAACTACCCTTGGATGAGTTTGAAAGCAAAACTCAATAAATTTCTGTTTCAGTGCAATTTCCTTCTGTTTCTGTTTGGTTGTTGAGTTTGTTTGGTTTACTGTTTAAAAATGCTGAATTGGTGTTTTCTAAATGAATGTGTAGATGCTGATTACTTCAATTTCAGACAAGAAAAACGGTTGTACGCCATTTTTTTCTGTCTGATCAAATCGAAAACATTTGATAAACAGATAATCTCCAAAGCAACCTATTTTCAACATAAAGTGGGAGACCTATTTAAATTCTTTACTTTTTTATATGGTGGATGCAATCCCCCTTCATATTTTGAAATCACTTGTGTATTGACAGTGAGTTGGTATATCTTGTTCAAGGACAAACTCCTCGCTCTGCCACCCTGCTGCTGCTCCTGGACTATATAAAGTCAAGAGCCATCATTATGATTACACCACTCCACCACCATCAGCAGATGCTTTTATGTGGCAAGTTCTCAGCGAGCCATTGGTGCCATAATCATACTCCATACACTCGTGCTCAAGTGGCGAGCATGCGGTAATGAAAATCGCTGTCGAGGATTGTTGACGGGTGCTCAAGTGTCTCGCTCTCAGTGCCAGAGTGCAGTTTTTCGTGCTGCATGTCGAAACACGAGTTGTTCACTGACCTCCGGAGTGCATCAAAGTCAGGGTAGCAAGTAAAAAAAAAGAGAGAAAACAGAAGACATGTCAACAACAAATATGTAATGAAGACATAGTATATTGACGTTTCATTTTATCTTCTCTGTATGATAAGGTCAGAGAAGTCTGAGACATTTACAACATGTATGGCCATAGAAGGGTTAATAAGAAAAATGAAATACTAAAATGATAATTTGGAGCATATACTTGTGTGGAAAAGCCATGCAGGGGCTACATGATGTCCCATGGAGACACACAGACACTTCAAATCTCCAGTGGGAACTGTCCTGATCCACTAAATGAGAGTTTTTGTGTGCTACTGCCCTGCTGCCAGCCCACTAAGCTCACCAGCACGATTCATTCATGAACTCTTCTGTCCTGGACCTTTGCCCAGTGTGTCCCGTGACATAAAGTTTGAGTTGGACTGAAATCTCAAAAAAAAAAAAAAATCTGCCTCAAGTAAAACAAAAATGAAATGAGGTTTCATAGACTTATGAGTTATGACAACATGAGGTATTTCATATTGGGTTTAGTCTTTTTAGATTTCCTGATGACCACCCAGTGAGTTAATAATGAGCTAACAGGCAACATTAGACTACAATGAGCCACTGAGACTGCTGCCCTCTTCTCTTTCTCCCAAACTGTCCATCACATCTGACACAATAAAACTCAAAAAGAAGCGTGTACATATCCAACATCCAAGATGTTGAGAAAAGTGTCTTAAAAAGCAATAAGAAGAAGAAATGGAGTGGAATCAAGCTAGTTCATATAGGCCACGCATTATCTTTTTATATTATATTGTTTTTTTTCTGATATTATTTTTGGGTAATTTATTACATTTTATTTTGGTATTATTTTAATTGTCTGATTTTATTTACCTCACTACAGGCCTGATATACATATATATATATATATATATATATATATATATATATATATATATATAATATTATATATATATATATAATTATATATATAATTATATGATATTATATATATATAATATTATATATACATATATATTATATAATGTATATAATATTAAATAAAGTGTATTATTATTATTATTATTATGCAGTCAGGAGACATATTCCACCTGCCAGAGAACAAATCAAACGCACCCTGGTGTGATGGGACGGTCTGTTTGATCTGTCAGTCAGTGCCCTGCCCGCTGCTTTAATGTACTAGCCTGCTGCTAACATTGCTTGTTTGCAAACAACACTTCTGAATCCACTCGTTACTAATAATGTAGCGTTTCATTACGAAGCTGAACGTCACCTGCTCGCAGTCAAGTCCTCCTTAGTGGAGCAGTGAGCGAGACAGAATCCCCCGACCTTTCTGCTGACAGTCAGAACCCAACAACTCCTCTCATCGGTGATTACCCAGCTGTGGGACTCGAACGCAATTTGGAGCCGGAAGCAGTCTTCCTGTCAGCGATGGGAACATGGCATCTCTTCCCGAAGACGTCACGCTTCACTTCACCAAGGTAAGTGCTGCCGTTGCTCACGTGCACCCTGCAGATTTGCTAATGAGCAGTGCTGTTTTACTGTTTGTATGCTGCTGCTTTGTGGTTGTTGTTTTGCACAGTCAATTATGCTGCTTTTATTCTGTTGTGAAAATGCTCATGCTTCAATATTTTGAGTATTAATGTAAAGAGTAAAGTAGTAAAGAGGTTTTGTGGCATGTTTTGCCCCTTTGCTTCTGTTGTTTTGGCAATTGTTTTTTTCTATTTACTCCCTGCAGGGCCTATAGTGGAGCATAATGTTGTTTATTGGCTTTAGAAAGGTAAGCATACCTGTTTCCTTGCTACACTGAACAGCTGTAACGTTTAATCTTTGTACTGTTTTCTGTTGCTTATGAAATTTCATAAGGGGACATTGCTACGTCATTCTTTTTTTTTTTCTTAATCTGCAGGTGTGTTGTTGGTGGATTGACTTTAGTTCACAAAATAGAATATTCCATCATGGTCTGTGGTGCCAAGCAGGAAAGTGGCCACAAAGCCGCTGGTGTTTTGCGGCCTGTATGAAATGGATTTTACATAATGGCTGGTGTCAGGCTCTGTATCTAATGTGGCTCTCAGGGCAAAGTATTCATCGCCACTCCCCAGTCGCTTCTGTGCTGATCTTGACCTGGTGTATGGTTGTAGGGAGCGCAGCAGCGTCTATATCACTTCTGCACATCATCTGTATCCACAAGATAAATCCACTGCATGTGAGTTGAATGAATTTAGGGATTATGCATTTTGGTCATTAAACATGTGTGTCAATAGCCGTGTGCCGTGCTGAAGTATGTTTGAGAAAGACGCTGGACCCCAATATGCTCTTTTATTGTACGTCACTGGGGACATAAGCATGTAATTAACTGGAGTATTGCTGTAGTCATATAATTCACATTGTGTTGCCTTTTAGTTTGTGGGAATCTTTTCCTTTGTCAATGCTATAGAAACACACTGTATGAGAGATTTATAGCTGGATTCTCCCAGTACCAAATGAGTATGATGTCACTTGGCAAGGACAGTAAATATACACTAAAGCAGCTATCGTCAAGTCCAATTTCATGTCCACATGAAGCCTTTTAATTACTGCTGATAGGGTCATGAGGGGAACCCTCTCTTCCAAGAAAAACAATGAAACTTCTGGGCCATATTTTCAACACTTTCCCTAAATAGTCTAGAGAGCAACAATTTCACAATGTATACATATCAACATATTT
Organism: Cebidichthys violaceus; assembly: GCF_023349555.1. NCBI lineage: Eukaryota > Metazoa > Chordata > Actinopteri > Perciformes > Stichaeidae > Cebidichthys > Cebidichthys violaceus. Next base: position 7,337,833 of record NW_027176340.1, on the reverse strand, counting down.
CCCATATTGCTGTACATCATAGATATCCATCATATGATTAGAAGGAGTACAGTGTTTTGGACCAGTCGGACAAGTTCAAGGAGAATATTAAACATGTTTAGTATGAGACTGACATCGCGCTGAATCGTTCTCGACTCATTACAGTTTGTAAGCATGGATTACAACATTCTTCTCCTCTGGCTTCCCTGAATGTGAAACATCCGTGTGGACCACACTGTTAGTCTTTCCCCCGGGCCAATTTTAGCTCCAAAATGTTGTCAAATTGAGATGCCCATTTGATATCACTATGATGACAGAGAATGCCTGCGATGCCGCTCCTGTTATTTTTATAGAGTTCAACTGGATCACACGTTGTGGGGGACAAAGCGGCGCGGATACTACAACAGATTAAACATCAGCAAAGTATTGTTATTAAGTGTGTGTGTGTGTGTGTGTGTGTGTGTGTGTGTGTGTGTGTGTGTGTGTGTGTGTGTGTGTGTGTGTGTGTATGTACAGCTTAGCTAATTGCTCGACAAAAACTTAACTTTTCAAAGAAAGTGACTTCCTTGAAGAGAATGTTACATTTAAACTTTGGAGATGTTTAGTCATGTACTGTTGCTATCTGCGCCCGCCATCTGCCAGTCCAGTTATGTTTCTGGAAAATGTACCGGACTTTAAAACGCCGACGCTGTTGGTTGCATTATCTTGATCCTCTCCCTGCCATAACTGAATTCAGGGCTAAAACCCAGGAGACCGGAAGACCTCTAATAGGAGTGACAAAGGGGATCGACAAGGTTTAATTTAGAACCAGTGAGGTATTCTGGGACCTGCATTTCAAAGGTGAAAATACCTCCCTAGACAGTTCTACAAACTGGGACACTGTTGCACCCAACGCTGAATGAGGAAAAGAATGACTTGGGTGTAAAAATGTGGCATCCCCGGCATAAATTCATGTTATCAGTCACGGACACAAATCATTTTTTGTGTTGGCTGAAATGTAAAGTACATTACAGTACATCTAAAAAAAAAATTAAGATCTTTGAATGCGATGTTGGAGTTGTGAAAAGCCAAGTGACCTCAGGTACGGTAACTGTGACGTTCAACCTCAACCGATGCAGGAATAATAGTTACATTTCATAACGGACTTAAATTGTCAGTGTTGTGCTTTATCACGTTTGGTTGAACTGGGGAATGGAAATATGAACCTTTTTTGAGGGCCAGAGCAGCCCCCCCCCACCCCCCACCCCCTCACTGTACTATATATGTGAACGGCTCTCACCTTTCTAATCTTTAAGAAAAACACAGCCAACGAGCTCTTCATGTACATTCAAAGTAGGCTCCTTTTTGTTTGCAATTAACTTTTGACTTGCGAACGTTTGACACGGCGTGTCGTTTGGCTTCGTTCAAAGCACTTTGCTGCAGCCCCGCCCCCCCCCTTCATTACGTGGACTTCAAAAAATCTGTTGACCCTCAGCATCCACATCTTGTTGTCAGAGTCATTTAGATCTACAAGCCCCCTCTGAGGGTTGCGTCTCCAACGGCCGAGCATGATGTCTGGCTGCAGTACCAGATGTTGAAAAAGTCAAATTCAGGGTCCACAGCTACTTCGCTGCTCCTTCTGCAACGTCTTGGCCGAGTTTCATGAAATACTTCACTCCTCAAAACACCGGTTGGAGCCAGTGAATATGCGCACAAAGGACTGAAAGCACAGTTGCAAAAGATTGCCTTTTAAAAGTATTCTGTCACAATACGATGACAGAAGAAACATGCTGTGCTGGCCTTTGTGATGAAGACTAAGTGATGAGAAAAGCTGCACAACCTTAAGATACAACTCCGCACTGAGAAGCATACATGTATGATAACAAGGACCTCATACAAATATAAACTCTTTTAAACAGAAACTTGTGTTTTTAATATTTTCCTGTATAATTAGGATCATCAGCTTTACAGTACATATCTTGCTGTTCAGTTCTAGTTAAGATCTGCGACAATTTAGCAGCATATAAATGTTTTTTAATGTACAATCTCAGGCCTTTTAGTTTGAGGGAAGTAGCATTATACGTTGTTAGCAGCGTAAACTGTTGGAGGCACACAGCTGTGGTGTGGTTGTGTCTGTTAAAGCTGGCAGTATTGAAGGTCAACCACCATTGGTAACTGACAATACTGAACCTTCATCACACCAACAGAAAAACTTTTTCTTTATATATCACTAAAGTTTCAGTTCACCAACTGAGACCAAACAGCACACAGGGGTAAAAAAAACAAACACATTTGCTTGAGCGTAAAGCTCCTGGACAGTGATCCGAGTTAAAAATAATGAAATGTGCCTCAACATCAGTGATCCATAGCTTTAAAAGCTAACTTCGTACAGCACCCATGCAAGATGTAGTGGTGAAGGTTCTTTTTTTACATCAACAAAATGAAAAAGCTGCATCTGAGTAAAGTACTGTAAGATTTCGATAGCATTCTGGAATTTACTGCCATTAAAGTAGAGACATGAGTAGTGGATGAAAAAGAAAAAGAAACAATTATGGCCTAGAGAAACTAGAAGTAGGTAAATTAACAACAAAGGCTGCAGGCATGATGGCTAACCGGGTGTTCGGATCAGAAACCGCTGCTTTGGTAGCATGTTGTTTAAGGTACTTATTAGGTTGTAACGGTATGAGATTTTTACGGTTTCTTAGAAAATATCACAGCATCAAGGTATGGCGATATACGGTATTACATTATTATTATTATTAGTAGTAGTAGTAGTAGTAGTAGTAGTAGTACAATGGCTCTAAAAGGAATGAGAACTGAATTTCAATTTACAAAATCAAAAACCTGATTTAGAAAATAGTATGGAACTATAATATGTTATATGACTGAAGTTTACATGTTGGCAGAATGTTAAATGAAAACAAACATCAGCTGTAAGCTTTTTAAAGTAATGTCCTATGATTGTTAACAATTAGTGTGTATATACAAGATAATATTTAATACTGTAGGTGCGCAACAGCGCAGTCGGCCTCCTCCCGTCTGTAACTCAAACAAGCTCCCTTATTGTCAGTTTTTTTTCAATACCATACATCAGCAAATGTACATGGTATGACGACCGTCAATGTTAATACCGCGGTATACCCTGATGCAGGTATACCGTTACAACCCTAGTACTGGTGATATGAGACCCAGGAGGGGCAGTTTTATATGATAACCATGAGCTTTAGGACTCATCAGACACCAAATCACTGCACAGCAGTTTGGAATATTATTGCACTGGATTTGACAACTTTGGATTTCATCACGTCAAAAATATCGTCCTGCATGACTATCATCAGGTGAAGGTGTTAAGTAATCTACATAGACCGTGCACCTGCATGTACAGTTGTGGTCAAAAGTTTACATACACTTGTAAAGAACATAATGTCATGGCTCTCTTGAGTTTCCAGTTATTTCTACAACTCTGATTTTTCTCTGATAGAGTGATTGGAACAGATACTTCTTTGTCACAAAAAACATTCATGAAGTTTGGTTCTTTCAGCAGATTTTGTCACTTTTTCTGTTAACCCATAATAAAGTCATGAAAGAACCAAACTTCATGAATGTTTTTTGTGACAAAGAAGTATCTGTTCCAATCACTCTATCAGAGAAAAATCAGAGTTGTAGAAATAACGGGGAAACTCAAGAGAGCCATGACATTATGTTCTTTACAAGTGTATGTAAACTTTTGACCACAACTGTATGTGATTGGCCTACACAACGTTTTTACCAGACAATGCAAACATTTTTGACGGAGTAGTATAATTGAAATGTATGTGGGGGCTGTGTTGTTGTTGTTGTTGGGGTTTTTTTTTGGGGGGGGGGGGGTTATGCTGTTCTTTTGTCTCTCTGAACACGGTCTAAGCACAATTGCTTGAAGCTGTCAGAGTCGCACCAAAACACAACAAAATGAAAACGAAGACAAAGAGCCAGAGGTAGAAATTATAAAGTTCTCCATAAGGAAACACAGCCAGAATGTGTTCGACTAATTGCAGATAGAATATGTGGGATACTGTATGAAACATGTTTCAGACACCACTCCAAAGAAGTCCATTCGCCGCTTCATTGTTCCTGCTTATTCTGTCATTTCTTTCCCGGGAACCTGCTAAAATTCAGTTCTGCAGCAAGTATGCAGCCACTTTAACGTCCTTGCTTGTTCTTCTGTTTGCGGTTCCTTCCGGTTCACAGTGTGATTATTTGATCTTATTCGAGTAGGAACTTTTTCACAAGCTCCCTCCGACTGTTTGCTGGTTTGTTAGAGTTGCACTCATTAGCAGCAATTGTCTTTTTTTGTATTTGAAATGATTTGTTGCAGTACCATACAATGATATCATTTTAAATGATACAATGTCAGTGTTTTTACAATACCTCCAAAGATCTCTCCGTCTTTCTTTCCTTATGTCTCTCTCTCTTCAGGCTAAATATTACTGTAAATATGATCATCGGTATGAGCAGGATGTCATGTTCTCACACCGTATTAACACTCTATTAAACAAGCAGACATCACCTCAGAACTCTGCTTCAAACAAGGGTGCGTTTACAACAGAACAATACGATATAGTCAACCGTTTTGTATCAAAGATTCAATGTTTATCTTTTAAAAAAGCACTTGTTAAAGCAGCACACAATCAGTGACTGGGCCTAACTTCCAGTTTAGCATCAAAGTCTGTGTAGTCTCTGCTTCATGAAGTGTCAACAGGATCAAAAGCCAGAGAGGTATGACAGTTAAGAGATCCCGAATATATATATATACCCCATAATACAATGCAGTCATTAGTGAGCAGGTTGAGTCCGTCCGTAGGGACTTGTGATTGGTCAGGTCTCCTCGTTAGGTGATGTCCAGCCAATCGGGCCGCTTGTGGGGTTTGCAGGTGTGAACGTCCACCAAGTCCTCGCAGTGGCTGCACTCCACGGCGCAGCACCACTTGAACTTGCACTCGCACTTGGTGACACGTTTGACGCGCATGGTGTCGTAGCCCCGCCCACAGCACATGACCTCGCAGCCGTCTGTGCCTCTGGAGGACTTGTTGCACACTCGGCCTGCTGTGCCCAATGAGCCTGTGAAGAAAAATGTACACGTTTGCGTTGGAGAGTAAGTCATAGTTTTCTTCTGGCGCAGTGAAACATCTCATTTGGTTCACAGCCCAGTACGCAATACATGAAAATACATTTCTAGTCTGAAAAAAATGAATGCTACATTGGAAAATGAATGTTATTCATATAGTTAAATGTTTTCATATTAATAAAAGTTCTTTTATATATTATTATTTTTTAAACATTCAACAAGACAAACCATAATTACAGCCTTACCAACAATTAAGCTTTAGTACAGTTAAAAAAAATCTATATTTGTTATGTTATAGAAACAAAATTCTGGAAGAGCTGTAGTTGCATGCAAATTGTTTTGACATAATGTAATAGCAAACATTTGATCTTGCTATTTACATTTTTTTTTTTTGAGGTACAAGCTGCCTGTGGCCTATTTCAGCTGGCATTCTCTTCCCCTCCCGCTAGCTATTTTGCAAGAGCATCGTCTCTGCATTTTTGCGATTGTGATTGGTTTCAAAAGGTACAAACAAGCCAGAGCGTTTTCCCCCTATGCCAGAAAGATAATGTGTGGATCCAGATCTTTGTTTAGCGCCGACACAGCGCTGTGGACGTAAGTCAGGCTATACGAAACAAAATGTCCTCTAGCTATTTGCTAACTCTAAGTCTCTCTGGAGTATCTGAGCGTATCTGGGGGGAGGAGGGATGGGTGATTTCGCATTACACATAAATGTTTGATCCAGTGGTGTTACAAAAATAGTGATAAGTGCCGCTTTTTTAGGAATCAGAACTCTATTTTTGAAGTGTAAACGACATGCACCTTTTCTATTGCACATACAGTAACTCTATAGTCGCTGTTCTTCTTCAGTGGTTGTTTGTCCGAGTCACATATCAGCTCAACTTAATTCCTTTTTGGAAAACCTCCAGTGAGGACAAACTGTAGATGTCCAGAACTGCTAATCTTGGCAGTTGACCACCTCTGAACACCACAGTGAATATTTTGATGCTGAAAAGTGAAACAGTTCTTCCAAAGCGGAATTTCCACACTCCTCGGCAGGGTATTGGCTTACAGACACGCTGACAGAACAGTCTAGGAGAACAAACACAAAGATGTCCACGTACTCGGGTGTAAAATCTAAGCCTAAGATCAAATGCCATGTCTAATAACAGAGCGTCCCTGAAGTAAAGAAAAAAGGATAAGAGGAGCTATTCCCCTCAGGCTCTAGGGAGTGGAGCCTAATACTGACCAAAGGAAGGATTTGAAAAATAAGCCTGCATGTATCCTTAGGCTATGAATTCCTATACAATGGAGATTAGTGGTGAGGAGGGTCATAAGCTTCTTTTTAAGATCACCTTTTTAACAAGGAAAGACGGCCTTTCCTTTGAGCGAACACACCTCCATTACGCCTCAGTTGTCGAGCTGCAACCAAGCTAACAGCAGGGAGGAGCGGGAGAATCTGGTGGTACCGTCATGTCCCCTGCACATGTGCACTACGCTATCTTACCTAACCTATTAACAGTGAGCTAGTGAACTCCTTCACGCTCTATTGAAGGGGGCTGGGTTGGAGGAGAGAGACAGAGCTTAACAAGGTAAAGCAAACACTAGGAATTAAAGGGGATGTGAAAGGTCAAATCATTGAACGGTAAGCTGTGTAGGAATGCAAGCCTCCAGTGGACGAGTCGCTGATTCTCAGAGCGTTTCGAAGTGACAGGACCAACCACCTGTTTGACTTGTCTCTTAGCAATATACTCAGTTGTCTTTTAATTGGAGACGGATGTATTAAATGATTGAACACAAAAATGTGTCACTGAATCTGAGAATATAGATTGACGGTGTTTTGCTGACCTGAATAAAATATAGATATGTCTTAATTATGAATTATTCCACATACTGGGAATGACTCAATCCAGTCTTTGTGATCAGTTTGGAATCGGGATTTGGATCATCTCTTCCACGTACAATAGTTTTAAATTTCATAGCAAGGTCTGTACCTGGGACATTATGTCGGCTAAGAGAGATTGCCGTTGGCTTCATCAGATACACTTTGGTGCTTTAAGGGATGATGACCTATAATGTATTCTGAATTCTGGTGGGGAAACTCAAAAGTAGAGCCTGAGCAATAAAATAGCCAGGCCAGTGTATTTGGTGATATTGGATTATCCACAAATGTTGACCGAAAATGAAAAAAAAAAGAAAAAAAAAGGGAATTTAGAAACAGTGACGTAGTTTGTCCACCAGAGAGCACTGACAAGTTTATTTCTTGACTTTAAAGTGTCTCAGTACACATCTTGGTCACAATTCTTACAAGTCAAAGTCAATGGTTCTTAATCCAACATTGTTTGTTAATGTTATGTTTTTATGTAAATACATATTTACTGGATTTCTAAGCTCACAAATATCTCAAAACTTAAGCATGGCTAAATACCAAAAGGGTTTGGGAAAACGTTGCGTAATTTGAGTTGAGTGACCCATTTTAAAAATGAATAAGAGCACTGAGCTCAGAGTACTGTATCATTTTGTAAATTTACAGCCACAATTGTTCTACAGTCTTTATTTCCCTCTTTTTATTCATGTGCATTTCAATATATATATATATATATATATATATAATTTTCACTTTTTAAAGAAAAACCTAATTCTTCATTTATTCACTGACCTGCTGAGCGGTCCGTGAGACAGTAATCTGGTGAGTTCTCGACGTACACCAACTCATTCTTGGTGCTTCCCTTGAAGTCCTTGTCAGCCACCATGAAGCCCGTCCCGTCCTGGTTCATGGTCACCTCGATGGCTGTGTTGTACTTCTTGCGAAGGTAGTCTCCCGTTCGCCTGAAGTCAGACATCGCCAGCCAGCAGGTCCTCAGAGAACAGGAGCCACTGACCCCGTGACACTTGCACTCCAGCTTCATAAAGCGCTTCACTGCCTAGAGCAGAGGTCAAAGGTGACAGGGTGTTAAGCCTATGATGTTGCCCACGGCATGATGTAGGTGTGATCAGCTCTGCTTCCCTCTGACTGGAGTTTGCTTTAAGTTATCTTCCTCCAGAGACCTTTTGAAACAAACTGGCTTGTTTGTGTTGAACCTGAAACTAAGTCTAATCTACCGCTGAAAACAAATTCATAGTGTGTGCTGTTGGGGGGGGTTTCACTCACTTTGTTCCCTGATGTGAAGTGTATGTATGTGTGTGTGTGTATATATATATATATATATATATATATATACACACATTACATGCAGAATGCATTATGCAGAATAATATATTATATTACTGGAATCCCTTAAATGTTGCAGCTGGTGATGGTGGAGCTCATTTTAATTACTTTATATACTGCTGGTTAGTATAATCCCTAATAATATATCATAATTAATGTTTAAGTCGTGTACTCTGAATGTTTTAAGGAGCCAGAGTGCATCAAAAAAGCCTCAAAATATAGCTTGTTTATAAAAAATATATTCCCACATAATGAATCCCAATTTAACCCCTGCTGCTCACCATCCGTCCACACCGGTTGTTGTGCAGGTTCATCAGTGCTCGAGCGTCTTTCACCATCCTCTCTCGAGCGTCGACGAACGCCTTGGCAAATTTGATGCCGTAGTTGATGTTGTCGCTGCATCCACCCCAGTCGAAAATGCCCCTGTCGTCGCTCGCTCGCCCTCGCTTGTGGCCATCACAGTTGCAGATCTTTAGCTCTCCCTGACTGCAGGCCCTGGTAATGGCGTAGACCACTCCTGCCGAAGAGATCGCGTACACGAACGCTGCCTCACGGCTGCCTGGGTGCACGGGAAAGAGAGGTGTTGTAATTAAATCGTTCAGAAACTAATGTTATTTTTCTATGGAATGTGTTTGCAAATTTTCTTCCTGACACTTTTCATTTGACAGTGTTGTAAACGTTAACGGAAAGCGGCCGCAACTAGTTTTGTTGCTTTCTTTGTTCAGATTCAAGATGTTCTTTTAGTGCCCAAGTTCATTGTGTTGCTGCTCAGTAAAGCAGCCTTTCTCCAGTATATTCCTGACAGCAGGAGCACAAAAATCATTCCATTTATGGTGGATGGTCCAGACAGTGGTAGAAGCATGCTGGCTATAACACCACAGTCCACCTCACTCTCCTTTCACCTTTTTTATTTTGCACAGATGGCAGCTTTCTCAGTCACTGGGCTGTGTTTTCATTTCAGACAAGAGGAGATTTTGGGGGTTATTTGGTCTGGCTTTCCCACCCACCTCCTGCTCTCATTCCTGCTCACGCAATGAAGCAGAACACAGGCGATATGTCAGGGAGTAAAGCTTTGTCTGGCTGCCAGAGACATCTACCCAAATATTTACATCTCCTATTACTGTTTATACATCACCAGTGTGGATCTCTCGATCTGCTACTTGTTTTCGGAGAACATCCACTTTCCCAATCTTCCCTCATTCCAGAGAAGGTGAAAAAAAAATCCACCACTTTCTCTTTCTGTCTGTATTCTAGGACCGAGTTGATTTAATAAGACACCTATTAATTATCTGCTTATCTGGTAACAGCAGAGGCATTTACAAGGATGATTAACTCGAGTGTCTCTGACATAAACAACCGCTGTCACGCACGCACAAGGAACCACACAGATAGAAAGCCCCGTCACACATGTGCAGACTCACTTCGCAGCATCACCCTGCCAAACACAGTGTGGTCCCGGTCCAGCGTGCTGCAGTTCCAGCGGTGGTGTCTGAACTGGTGCTGGCACTCTTTGATCCACTCTTTGGCTCCCTCGCCGAGGGACTGCATCAGGTCCGGGTGCCGCTGGCACAGCTGCCGCTGCTTGTTCACCAGGCCGGGAATGTTGTCGCAGATCACCCGAGCACCCAGCGCTCCGATGTACCTGCGAGGCGCAGTGTTGATCGTGATAGGTTAAAGGGGCACTCCTCCAATTTTACACCTAGTGTTTATTCGTCCTGTGGGCCTACACATCTTAGCCTGTGCAAAGTGGATCACTGTAGTGTGGCTCCGGAGGAGCTGTGTCAAGTCTGAGAAAGTAACCCACGATGATGTCATCAGGGTTATCTCAGCGTTCACGCAGTGTGGGTAGAATGGGATTTGGTAGTGTTTGGGCCTTGTTGCAAGATTGTTACCCCCGTTGCTAACTTTTTGTTCATGCAAATAAATATCCTAAATCAGCTACTTTTGCTGCGCTATACATTTGTAATGGTTCATAACAAGTAAATACAGATACAAACAAACAAACAAACAAACATTTGCAATTGTTGAATAAGTTGTCTTGATTTTATTTTATTTAAGTATTGCTGTCAGCGATGGCGATTTTGCAGTCATTTTGTCACTGGTTTGTTGACCTTTTTGTAGTTCTTTTGACTACCTGTGAGTCATAAATTCCTGATACTCCAACTTTGTGGTTGGGAGGGACTAGTTCCTCGTCCTGACCAAGAAATGGTCAGGACCAAAAACACTACACTTTTTGTAGTGTTGTTTTTTTTTTTGTAGTAAACAAACAAGATACTATGTGTTCGAGAAATGCATTGATGATTGTAGGAGGATTTTGTTATTTTTGGACTGAGCCGGGCTGGCTGTTTCCGGTCTTTATGCTAAGCTATGCCAGTCGGCTTCTGTTTATAGCTTCATATTTAGCGTACAGACGAGAGAGACATATCTTCATCTTCAGTCGCTCGGCAAGAAAGCAAATAAAGTTATGTCCTCAAAATGTCGAACTTTAAATTGAGATTACCTGATTGGCCTCCTGCTAGCATGCCTACATTTCTTCACATCCATACCCCTTTGTCTTGTCGAGACTCAGATATTCAGGACGTAGAAGAGATTATTAAATTCCTCACGTTCAGTGAAAAGCATCTCTTTCCCTGTGACGGGTCTTTGCTTCCTGCTCCATTCAGACATAATCCCATACTTTGTAGCAACTCTTAAAAGGGCGGGTCACATGCTGGTGGTATTGTGACACTGGGGGGGGGGCCTCTCTTATCAACAGAGGACAGTCATCTACAGTGCAAGTGACCGCTCAGGCCTTTCCCTCCCAGCCAGCCAGATCAACCATATGCAGGCGCAGCCCTCCCACCCCCTTCCCTAAGCCTGAACGCTCCACTCTCCATCCGGATATCATTATAGGCCCTAATCACAGCCACATTTGTGTCGCCTGGCCACCGAGACAGAAACGGACGTAGCAGGCATTTTCCACTCCCGTTATGGCTGTCCCGGTCCCGTTACAACTGCGACTATCTGCCTGAGCAGTAAAGCAGAGCAGAAGCACTACTTGTGTTTATTGTGCGTTGTACATGCCGGCTGTGCCAAAAGACCCCTGACCGTCTCCAAGAGGACACACACATAGAAAGGGAGAGGGAAGTGGGTCCTGTGCAGCAAAGGCACATGGGGCTCATCTAAATTATCGCAATGGTTAAAAATAGGCCCTAACAATACCAACCAGGATTAAATAAGTATTAATCATCTCGACACAAAGCTTCCAAGACTCTCCTGCTCTGTGTCTCTCTCAGTTTCTCTGGAATTTGTCAGTAATTTAATCGCATTTCTTTCTTTTTTTTCATAATGCATTTGCATAAGGGATTATTGCACAATGGAAAATAGGATAACGTATGCTTTTAGCTCTCTTGGGAAATTACTATCCACGTTGTTATTTACAAAGGGTGCATTTTTTAATCTAAATCCAACTTGTAAAACAGAGGCTAATTGTTATGGGGGTGCAGGGCTGCACATGAAGGAAGAAAACGTAGAATTAGAGCTGCTTCTCTGTGGTTGGTTAAATATAAAGTGGGCAACACATCAAATACAATTGCTGTAAGTGTGGCCGACACATGAGACCAACTACTTCAGGTGGGTGGGATGAGGGGGTGCTTATCCTCCATGTTTTAGTTTTTTTCACCTCTGAGCATTTAAAACCTCAAGAGAATTATCATCAAGGGGCATTTATTCATGCACCAGTGCCAGCACCTGCCACTTGCTTCGGGCAAGATGGATGGATAGGGGAGATCCCCCCCCCCCCCCCCCCCCCAACACCATTAATCTTAATAAACACATGACACACATTGCTGTGCCCAACATTTCACTTTGCATTGATGTTTAAAAAAAATAAAATAAAATAAAACAAGAACAAATTCCCATGTAGAGGTGACCTAAAATGAATGTGTCCCATTTCTACCTTTTATTGGATATGTTTAACTAAATTGTTGAAGGTTCTTTTGGCAAAAAAAAAAGTGCCTTTATCAAGATGAAAGTTTTAGATCATGTTTGTCAAAGAAAATTACGATTGTACTATTTTTTCTGCGTTTTTAACAGGATAGTTTTCCATCTTTGTACCTGACAGAGGAAAACATTCGTGAAAATGGCAAACTTGAGAGTAAAAACTAAACATTTTGTTTTAGTTATGTTTGCATCAAAACCCTTTTCTATAAACTTTTCTATAACTTAACTTAGAGTTTTATAGATGTTTATCTAATTAACAAATACATCGTGCTTGTGATTAACACGGATCTAAATGTCAGCAGACGCACTGTAAAGATCTCACTCACCACCACGATGAATCCACCCTCGGTGTGAAAATCAGCAGGAGCAAAATAAAAATGAAGTAAATTTTGATGGGTTTGGAGTGATGTTGGGTTTTTCTCCCATTTCTGCTCCCCATAGTCCTGCTGCTGTGCGCTACGCTCCGAGACTTCATCAGACAAAACATGTTTCTTCCTTTCATGTGTTGGCAAAAGCTGCACAATCAGGTGTGAAAGTCCTTGACGCTTGTCTGCCGTCCATCATCTGGAAACAAAAACAGCCTCACGTGGAAGGAAAGTGCTTTAAGACTCCATAGGTCAACATTTTAATAAAGCCATGCAGATTTTCCGTCTGTATCCATAATCTTCAGTAACGTCGGTGATTGTGAGCAGAATAAGTCCCCGCGCTCCGTCTCAGATGTCTCCAACAGTCTTGTATCAGCAATAAATTCAACTTTTCTCCTCAGTTTGCTGCGCACTGAATTTAATACCATTTAAAGCTGCGTTGGAAAAAAAAAAAAATCCGATGCTGTAACACGGTGGCGAGGTCGCTTAAATCAGATGCGCGTCAAGTGGAAGAACCGTTTCCGTGGATCATTACGCGCACCTTTCCTGCTGCAGCCAGGAATGAAGATGCGCACCGTAACGCGCAGCGCTCCGCTCCAGTGCGTCAGCTGTCTGTGACCCCCCCCACCCCCCCTTCCCCCCCCTCCCTCCACCCTTTGTCTGAAAATGACAAATAGCGGTATGTAGACCAACAGACAGCAGGGCAGGAGATGTATATATTTAGTTTGATGGAAAGTAATCCTGCACGGGATATCTACGGAGCAACGCATCCAACTTGTTGCCATTTCAGGACAACCATTACAACACAGCCTCGTTCATTTTATGATACGAGTATTTCTCTGATAGGAATATTGAGTTCAGAACCCTTTAGGACTGTCCATAACACACTTCATGTTTGGAAGTTGTGCAACCCAAAGAGCCTCCTCTGGTATCCATGTGATATACTTTATTCACAGAGATTATGAATAGTATCGATACACATTAAATCACTGGACGGAACATTGGTGTTTCCGATGAATACAAATTAGCCAGGTTGTCCCTTTTGTGTCATCGGTGTTGAGGGAGCCTTCAGCTGTGAGGGGTCAAGCTTTCGTGCTTTGACACATCATTAAACGGGAACTTAGTGTCTCCATAGAGATATAGGTAATCCTTCCCAGGGGGCATTTTAGACATTGTTTCATTTGCCCGCTGGTCCAGTAGTGATGTCTAAGATTTCTGCAGGCTCAAGAAACCCTTTCACAATTACTTTCACAATTGTAAATATATATGTGCAGATTGCAGTCCAGAAATCTAACTTCTTTCCTGAAAAGTTGCCAAAAGGGTTCATCAGTTAAAATAATTTTGCCACGAAGCATTTTACAATCTGTACAACGTAAGATACCACCTATCATAAGACCCTCTGTTTGGAGAAGAAAAAAACTGCCCAACAGAGGAGAGATTGCTCTTCCAGGACGGAGAAGCATGGATGTCATATACACAGAAAAGACAGGAATAATGAAAGCAAAATTACACTATAAAAACAGAATGACACTATTTGGTAAAAAGACTGCTAACATGTGAAAAATGTAAAGAAGACATCAAGCAACTTCCAGGTGCCACTAAAACGTGTAGAACTTGAACCACACAACCTCCGCTCAACCACAAAGATCTGGAAAGAGGACTTACACATCGACATACACACAAGAGGCAAAACTCAAAGATACCATTCACACAGAGGGTAAATGTATCTTTATTCATATACTGTAAGTCCAGGAAAGTTCATCCTACATTTGATGTTGAATCCCCTTAACATACTGCATGGACAGCCACCCTTTTGTTGTGAAGTGTAAAAATATATCCATTATGAAGCCGTGGTGGGCCTAGACGGCAGGTAATTACTGTGAAGCACTGGATTAGTCATGGAAAATGAGAACTGTGGAAGTTTTCCTTTTTTGTAGCTGCAAGAAGTTGACGTGTGTGAGTTTTGCGATGTGACCGTTGTGCATGCTCATATCGCAATGTCGATGCTGGAATGATATCCCTGCAGCTCTACTGCACGATACAGTATATGGAAAAATTTGGCACAAAGCAAACATTTGACACAAAATACATTACAGTATGTGATGTGAATTTCCCCCAGTTAAATTTGAGGTTGGAAAAAGGCTGGACAAAATACATTGTCCTTGTAATTTATTTCCGTCTGCAACCAGACTTGTGTCAACTGTCACTGGTTTAAAGATACAACTCCACATGCAGGAGTAGCAGCATCTTACATTTACATAGCAATTGACTTTTCACATGTCTGACTGTATATGTGGCATGTGAAGTAATGCCTGATTTCTCCAAGTTTGGCATGGGGCCAGATATATTCCTTTTCCCAAGAGGAATAATACAGTCTAAAACGTTACCTTCATGCCATGTGACTTGGGGTGGGCAGAGTAAATGCCCCCCCCCCCCCCCCCCTTCCCCTCCACTTCCAAGCATTTGAACCTCTCGTGTAATGCCACCGGAGTGCATGTTTGTAGTTCAGCTCATATCAACAGTCTCGATCCAGAAACAGGTTTGTCTCATCGAGCCAACGTGGAAACATATGACCCACCTCAAGGACACTTCTGGCCTGTGTCCCTGCGACTTCAGTGAGCCACTCAGCGGTGTGTGTGTGTGTGTGTGTGTGTGTGTGTGTGTGTGTGTGTGTGTGTGTGTGTGTGTGTGTGTGTGTGTGTGTGGCAGGTAGAAGCTGTGTGCATACAGTATGTGTGCGTGTGAGAGCGTGAGGTCATTTTAATCAGTGAAAATCCAGGGGTGTTAGTTAGAGACCTACGTAAAGGTCAGTAACAATGTGGCTGCCTAAAAATACCACGGACAGCGAATGGAATAGTGTGTTATTGAATACAGACTGTCATCTGTACGGATTTCCAAAATTACACTTTTTCTTTCTAAGGAAATACTGATTTTTTTTTTCTTTCTTTTTTTTTCAAAATAATTGAGTAACAAATGCATAAATATATGCATATAACTCTGTGTACAATATAACATAGACTAATGTTTTGTAGGCTTCAAACCTGTCCTTTCTGTCACTGAGCATTCTCCACTCTTATTCTATATCGCAGACAGGCAGGCAGACAGGCAGACAGACAGACAGACAGACAGACAGACAGACAGACAGACAGACACAGCCCAGCTGTTTGTCCTTCAGTTATGTCATATCTAGATTTGGAGCGACACTCGGATCCTCATTACATGTGACCCTGTCTTTCTTTACCCCAGGACAGGCTATGGATTTTACAATGACAACTCCATAACAAATTGCTTTACAAGGGAGCAGGTGATGGCGGCGATAACACTTGCCATCCGGCCCTCCCTCTCCTGCTGTCTCGCTTTGAGCCAGCTCCAGCTGTGGTCTTAAAGAGGCTCAGTGTGGGGGGGACCGAGCTCCTATTCTAGGCCCATCTCAGGGCCTGGGCTAATTTTGGACGGAGAAGAGGGGACAGGGAGAAAAGAAAAAAAAGAGGACGAGAGGATAAGAAAGAGGTCACTACATGCCACGGCACAGATGAACGCTCGGATGACAGCGATCATGACTTTGTTGTGGGACCAGTGCAGTGACGCCGGTCATCACTGATACAGACAACAAAATGGATGGCTTGACACGCTGTACTTTGTGCGACAGGTCCGAAATGAGACGGTTGTAAATTTGTGGTTTAGCTCTTGACAGGTTACGCGCTCCCTCCTTGACCTCCTCCTTGTTTTGTCGTCTCATTCACACATGACACTGCAGCCATGACACCGTGTGTCTTTATTGTAGGTCTGTGCACCACAGTCATAAAGTACAGCGCTTACCAGATCTGCCCAGGAGAGACATGTGGCGGCTGTAGCAATCCTTTTTCAAGTTCAAGTTCATTTATTTATGCATGTAGTGTCTTATCGCAAGCACATCTCACAAAACCTTAAAAGGAAAAAACAAAAAAGATCTAACAAATCAGAACAAATTGCAATGGCTTAAAATATCATGAAGATCTTCTCCAGGAAAAAAAAAGGATTCGCCAACTTTATGAGGTTGGGTACTCAAAAAGAAATATAATCCACTGTTCTGTGATTTATTATAAAGGGAAAACAAGTTGAAAACAATTTAATTACTACCCCTCTTGTCATGTGGAATCCTAACATGAGGAAAGCCAAGATCCTTTTTGGGTCATGACCCGTAGCTTGAATAAACTTTTTTGTGGAAGGCATCATTTTTTATCCAAGTCATGCAGCCCTAAGCCTACATCAGAATTTGATTATCAATGCGTAAGAAATGCATTTCTGGTCAGCACACATATGTAAGATATCCACGTTTTGATTACTCATACAAAACCAAAAAGGAAACCACAATGTGTGCTGTACAAGCTATCATTGACCATTAGGGTTCTTCACAACAATCAAAGAATGTATTAAAATAAAGACTGTTATGCCGTCTGCTCAGCATTGTGGATCGTGTCCTAGCAGAGGACAACAGTACAACAGTAGAGTGGAGTGAGCAGCCATGCTGGCAGTGACGGCGGCGAGGACGTGGCCCCTCACAGCTCATCAACCTGAGCCTGTGTTTATGGAGGTTGAGAAAGATGGGGCTTTGGTGGAGGACCAGGCGTGCCTGTGCTGGATCCGGGATGCGGCCCTGCTGTAGTCCCACACTGGAATGTTAATTAGGTGAACTGAGCAGAGGAGAGGTGACCCGTCCCGTTAACCAGCCAACCCTTCCCCAACAACCGGGAGGGGGATTTAGTTTTTGACGGAAAGCCCAGTCAGCATGTGCTCTGCATATATATATATATATATATATATATATATTTATATATTGTGACATTAGATAACACAAAGGAGATATTTGTCGAGTATTATCCGTGCACTTACACAATTCCGACCTCATCACCACCGCCCAGTTTTTCTCATAAGTTGCATCACTTAACCAACATACAACAATAGAGCAGCGTTTATAGTTGAAGCAACCCGGGGTGGAAATGAACAAACAGTTGAGTCCACTTAAGGGTTTCATAACTGATCTTCGCAAGCAAAACGGGAGCAAAAGTTGAGATTCTTCTTTTCAGCCATAGAGCACATACACACAAATACATACACAAAATACATATGAGTGTCCTATAGGATAGTAGAATAAAGCCACCAATACAGCACTGACTCCATATTTTGTCTTGTATGCCGTGTCTGTAATCTTAGTCTCCACTGAAATTTGATTTACCAATTTATAAAAAAGTGTTTTTACTGTATTTTGTCAAATGTAAAACTGTATTTTAAAAAAGATAATAATGTACGGTTTGTCTATTCTACATGAAACTAACATACCTGTAATGTTCAGACGTTTAGATTCACAAATACGTCCACGCTGCATTTTTACAGCTATCTTTCATGCTGCTAACAGATCAGGTGCACGTTGATACAATCTACTAAATATTATTAATTATAAAAATACACTGTTTATTGTATATATGAAAGACACTTTTGATGTCAAATATCCGAGGAGTAATAATTGTAATAATACCTGTTCTGTACTGCTACTTATCAAATACTGACCTCTAGAGGACTCTCTTTGGCTGTACAGTATAACACTAGTCTACATCTCCATACTGAAGAATATTACATTAGTGGAATTTTCAACATGTCGGTGTCACCAAAATGTTCAATCAAATGTATTTATTCATTTGTAAGAAATTAATTTACTGTATTACTTACACTGTTTTTTCTTGGCCCAAACTCTTATGAAGTAACTTTATTAAATGATATGTATATGCTATATTTTATTAGGCAGGCCAAAATGTATCACTATTTATGGTTATCAAAACATTTACTCATGCTTAGAAATGTCTTGGTTTATGTGTAAAAGATCCAGATAAAGATATTTGCATGTATTCCAGAAAGTTTAGTCAATTTATCAATTAGTCAATCAACAGAAAATGTATTGGCAACCATTCTGGTAATCGGTTTATTGTTATAGTCATTTTTCAATCAAATATGCCAAACCAAATGTGAAGACTGTTTTTTTTCTTTTCATATATGATAGTCAACTCAGAAATGAAAACATTTAGCATTTTTTCACTCTTTTCTGACATTGTAAAGACCAAACATATCAATTAATCCAGAAAATAATTGGCAGATTAATTAATAAAAAAAAGACGAGTTGCACCTCCACACTAAATTGTTCCAAGTCGCAGACTGTGAGCAGCATTAATACCAACAACCACCACCTACTGCCAACATATAAGTCCTATGAGAGAACAAATAAAGAAATAAATATGTGACAATCTTTGGGATTCATTTATTATATTTTTCACTTTCCAGCATTTACAGGATGTAAAGGATGTGAAAAAGTAGAAATAACAAACACGGCAGTGTTATGATACAATATCAATCAATCATGGTTGACTAAAAAAATAATTGAGTGTTTTCTAATGATTTCCTATAAATGACAAAGGCATGGCATTCATCAGAATCACTTCTCTTAAAGAAAATATTATACAATGGTGCCTGCATATTATCTGAGCCTTTAAGATTATCATAACTGCACACTAAAGTAATACATGATCAAAGCTCAGTACAACACTTAGTAGAATATCTGTTGTTGAACTATTATACATTAATAACTACGGAACATTAATAAAATAAACTATACATTTTTATAAAAAAAGACAACTACATACATGAGCTATCTATACATCGTAACACTGGTCCAAGGACTTTTGTTACATTTGGTCTGAAGATTAAAGGATTTGTTTTAATAAAAAGCAACATACTAGAGATACAATAATACCTTTTCAGATGATAAACTGATTTGTATTCTTTGGAAATATGACCATAAAAAAATACTTACTGTAATAGTACGGTGTGCCCACATACAGTATTGGCACATTTGAAATACAAACTACCATGTGGAACTCTTCATCAGTACCAGCCTTTTAACCACTACCTAAAATAGTGCCTCAGCGCATATATATATAAAAAAAGAATAAATACAATTGTAACAGTGTTTGAAGGGACCTCTGTTCGAAAAGCCTAGGATATAAATCCTGTCATGTACAAAACAATATCTCAACAATCATAATTATGAGATGTGGATTAAACCATCGTGTCACAAGCAGAGCAGCAGCTGACTCATTTCTTGACAAGATCAAATGATCGGTTAATTGGAAGAAACCACCATGTCCAGTTCTTTGACTGCCTCTTGGCTGGAGGTGAGGCCACAGCTGCCTGAGAGGGGGCTGTCGGAGTAGTGGCTGGCAGACCTGGGCACTGTGGCCGGGGAGGGAGGGGCCTGTGCCAGACCGGGCTTCTTCGGGGGGATGGGTGGAGGGTTGCCCCTGTCTGCCCTGGGGATGGTGGGGGATCGGATCCCCTGCGGAAGTGCTCCGGCCGCCCTCCCGATGACCGGAGACAGGGGCGCTGCCAGGCTGCGGTAGTCTGTGCCGAAGGGCGAACTGTTTGGTGCCGCGAGCTTCGGCGTGGCGCTCTGCTGCGCCGTGGTGAAGCGAGACAGGACTTGAGTGACTGTGCTCCGGGCCATCTGCTTGACCGGGCTGGCTTCAAGGGAGGCGCTGCTGGTCACAGGGGAGACTTCCTTCGGCGAGAGGGGGGGAGCGGGCTGCGGGGCCGGGGCCTGGGGCTCCGGGTCAGCGGTACCCTGGAACTTGTGACGAGCGGCGTGGAAACGCTGGTTGATGCCGGCCTGGTAGGGAGACTGGTAGCTACCGGGGCTGGGGCTGCCCGGTGGCTGTTTGGCAAGGACGGGGGAGGAGCAGGGGGAGGAAGATGTCTGGGTCTGATGAATTGGAGAATCTTCATTCCCATTCTGTACACAGATGTTATCCGAGAGGCCGCTGTTTGGAGCGTGGTGCCCGTTGGTCTCCATCAGACAGTGCTGATCGTTGACTTTTGGCTGAGCAGGTTGCTCATTTCTGTCTTCCTCAATGTCCTCCACTGTCATAGTGTCTACCGCTGTGTTTCCTGGAAGGACTTTAGTGGCCCACTCGTGTCCTTCTGCCTCTACTGGAGCTGTAACATCTCTCATCATATTCCCCTCCTCCAGCGTCCTCTTCAGCTCTTCCACCTGATCACAAAGTGGAGAAAGAGATTAATTTCAAGCAGAAATTTGGCTGCAAATGCGAGCTAATTTGCTTCTCGCACTAAGATTAGGTGAAATAACTTGAAGTAATTACAGTAAGATGTGCAATCTACTGGCACCTGTTGTTGCAGCTGACAGCAGTGAGCCTCCTCCTTCCTCAAGCGCGAGCGGAGCTGCTCTCGCTCGGTGTCGAACTCAGCCAGCTGCTCCTCCACCCTCGCCTCCATTCTCAGGGCTCTCCTGCTCTCGTCCTCCAATTCCTCTCTCAGGGCCTGACAAGCCTCCTTCTCCTGCGAGAGGAAAAAGTCTGTTCAACCGGAGCGCAAAACATATCCAGGTCCAACAGTTTTTTAATGACAAAAAGGAAATAAATTGCCCAGCTTGGATTGAAAATGCAAATACCTTGTCAAGTTTACGACTCAGCTCGGTCAGCCGGTGGCCCTCCTCCAGAGCCCTGGAACTCGCCCACTTGCACTCTTTGGCCAAAGCGCAGGAGAGCTGTTTGTGCTGAGCGCGTTCTTCTTCTAGCTGGTCGGTAATCCGCCGCTGTTCTTTTTCCAGCCGCCGGACTTGGCTGCGCTCAAACTCCAGCTACAAAGACGGAGACGAGTCACACAATAATCAAACTTAGCAGAGAAACTTCAACGTTTTTGACACACGATTCTTTTCAAATTCCACCAATCACTAATAGACTTTTAGACAAATGTTTACAGTGCAGTCTACGTCACTATTAATTAGAGGGCACCTGTTGTTGTAAGCGCTCCCTCTCCTTCTCCAGGATGTAAGTGACATCGTCTCCCTCGGCTGTGTCCTCAGCATGCCTCCTCTTCTCCTCCTCCAGATCTGCAATGACCTGAAGTGAACACAGCGGGGAGACAGAGAGTCAGGAGGGAAGGTATCTCACATGAGTTTGGTCTCCTTCATATTATGGCAAATAGCAGTTATTTTGAAGCAATGTGATTACTACATTGTAAGTGAAAAATGTAATTCAGCCCATTTAAATGAGTACCATGTTCAGCCTGCCTGCAGAGAAAAGTATAGTGCTCACTAGTGTCTTTTGTTTGTACAGCTCCAAAAGATACAGTGGGAATAATTATTTGCAACAGTAATTTGAAATACCAAAACCATAAAAGGTCTAAATTACTTTTTTGATGATACTTTTTACTACATTTCAAAATGTGAGGTTTACCTTCTGCCTCATATTGTTCTCTGTAAAACAGATGTTTTTGTGGTCTGTGTATTCTAATACTCATATATTATTATCTGAAACTGAAACAAAAGAAAAAGTGGAAAAGTTACATCAGTGCAGGTGTTTTGTCTTTGTTCATGTCTGTTACCCTGCACCTGTAAAGTACTTCACTTAGGTGTGTGTGTGTGTGTGTGTGTGTGTGTGTGTGTGTGTGTGTGTGTGTGTGTGTGTGTGTGTGTGTGTGTGCCTCTTGGAAATAGTTCGTACTGAATGCTGTTCTTAGCAGCGACCAGCAGCTCTATAGCTCGCTCTGTCGGTTGGCCCAAAAAATTGTAAACAAAAGGTTTTAATGAAGGGGGATGATCTAATCACATCCGTTTTGTGTGCCAGCCTTTTGCTGCAAGCAGTGTGTGTGTACTTTTAGAGAACACATTTTCTTTACAGTATTTTCCACCACTGAGGCCATTTTTTTATCTTACCCTATTATTATTATTTTTTTTAAAGGAACCAGCTCCTTTCTGCTTCCCCTAATTAAGCACCACACCTCCACACCCACCCTTCTGTGCCTGCTTTCCGCTGCAGCCAGCTGGGCCAACATCTTCTCCTGCATCCTCCTGCAGTGGCTCACCACCAGTTTGAGAACCACCAGCGGGTTGGAGGTAGGGGAGGAGCAGCCTGGGTCCTTGTTCTGGTCCCCGACAGCCTCGCTGTCTCTCTGCAAGGCCAGGAAGGGGTCGCTGAGGTTGTACCTGCTGTAGCGCTCCTGGATAAACAGCTCTTTACGCTGGGCCTGAAGAGAGGAGAGAGGAGAGAGATGGAGCTCTGAGAGGGGCGGCGATCGATTAACTAGTAAAGTATGTGTGTGGTCTGAAGGTTATGTGGTAGGAAATGTTCATGCGTGGAGTTGCTTGGCTTGTTCATGCTTTTGCATAAGTGTCCTTGTTTACAAAAGGATTACAATTTCTTCGATCACATTTTTAGCCATGTTAGCGACGTGGCTTTAGGGGTGAATGACCGTGTCGGTCGGTCCCAACAGCTATTGGATGCAATGCCATGAAATTTGGGACAGACATGCATATTTCTCTGATGATTAATCCTTATTACTTTGGTGATCTCCTGACTTTTCCTCTAGCGCCACCAGCAGGTCAAAGTTTGCACTCATTTAGTGATAAAATCAAGTGTTTGATGGATTTCCATGAAATTCAGAACGCACATTCATGTCCCCCTCAGGATGAATTTTGTACTTTGTGTCAAGTGCCTGAAACTAAAAGTTTCTATACAATGGAAAAACTGACATCAACACCACTATTATGATATGATTCGATAGTTATAATCCCAGACAGTTATGGTTTAACACGCTGCTATTACGATCATGATCAGGACCTCCAATACTAGAGGGGTGAATGATCTGTAGATAAAGGAAGGGGAAGAGAGGCAGAGGAAATGCAGAAACGTGCAGGATAAAGAGGGCCAGCGGGAGGAAGGAGCAACAGATGGTGAGTGTCTGTCTATCTTTAGCGGGACAGCTGCTCTGGACTGGGTCTCGGCCAAGGCAGACCTGTTCTCTGTTTAACTCGTGACAAAGGAAGGATAATAGCAGCAAGACATTTCAGGTTCAGCAGATGCCTTTAGGCCTGCCGTGAAAAGGGGCTGAAGTGAGGGAGAGGGGGGAGGGGGAGGGGGAGGGGGAGGCTATAGCCGAACTGGCAATGTGTCTTTCGTGAGGTTTCAACAAAAGAGGATCAAAAGATTAGAGAGAACAGGATCCTCTCTAGCAGGGTGAGGACAGACCTCCTGACGACTGATACCACGATTAATTGAGAAGTGAAAAGTGTAGTCGAGAGCGTGGTCTGCAGAGCAATATTCAGCCGATTCAAAGTTCTTGCAGAGCGTTGAACAGCTGACTGTGTGTGGTTACAGCTCAGCACAAAGGTAAACCATAACATATAACATAATCCTTTCAAAACAGGACTTCATTGGCATCGATCTCTGACTATTTGCACCGATGCAACGTTTTCTCATCCAACTCTTCATGGCTGACTCCTGGTCTGCTTAATAAGGTGTTTATCAGATCCATGCATCCCTAATGTACGCATCGTTTTGCCTGACTGCGTATAATTGTCGCAGTATATAAAGACATTCTGACATTTTACGCTCAAAGACAGACTTATGTCAAGCAACAGGAGTTAGCTAGCCGGCAAGAAAACTACAGGGAGTGATGATTGACGGCTATATTCCACTACCGAACACAGGCTTTGTGATTGTCATCTTCCAACAATATTAGCTCATCCGGCACAAAGAGAGGAGGGCAAGGCTGTGAGGCTTTGCTGCCGTTATTTGATCCAGTCCGCTGAGGACCGTGTGAAGGCGGATCAAACAACATGGAGGGGGGAAACGGCGAAAACACACGATGCCCGAGAGAATTCAAAAATGCCTCTCAAACATGGGCGCTGTCTAAAGCCCGATGACTCCACAGGACCATGTAGAATATGTTATCACTGTGGCATACAGTCCTTTTCCCCACTGTGTTCAGACAATACAGGTTTCACATTTAATTGACAAAAAAAAAATTACATTTGTCTGCCAAAGGTCTCTTTTGAAAGTATACATTTGTTTTATATAAACACTAAAAAGCTAAAAATGCATTAAACAAGTCAATTTTTTTAATCCAATTTTGAAGATGAATGGGTAACACTTTATAATTACACACCATGAAGCATTAGTTAAGTATGAGTAAACACTTAATTCATCATTTATAAAGTATTATTCCTACATTAACACTCATGCAATTCATAAGTTATAAATGTTTTATTCTTGATTAATAAGCTCGTCTATTATGTGTTTGGTAATTGTGTTTTCATACTTTATAAATGATGGATTCCCCATTTGTAAATTAAGTATTATATATATTACAAACCAATTATTAAGGAGTTGTAGATGATTAATAATATCCTCTGTATGTGCTAGTAAATGATTAAGAACGTATTTAGATGTACATTATTCATGCATGTGTGTGTGTGTGTGTGTGTGTACATATATATATATATATATATATATATATATATATATATATATATATATACACACACACACACACACACACACACACACATATATACACATACATATATATACACATATATATACACACACACACATATATATATATATATATATATACATATATACACACACACACACACACACACACACACACACACAATGATTTAGATATGCACTAATGTTAGGGACTATAAATACATTAATAGTGGTAGTTACTAGTCATTTATTAAGTATTTTGTGTGACCTAAAGTGTGGACTATCTATGCCTTACAAAGCATTTATAAATGACATTGAAAGGCCATCAGTGTCTCAAAACCCACAAAAGTCTGTTATCTTCTCAACAGAAAAGACAAAAAGACAAAGTGATCAAGAACATATCAATATTTATTACAAGATGCAAACAATGTACTGTAAATACAAATCTCTCAGCCATTCATTCATGTAAAAAATAAAACAAACAGATTCTCATTCAGGAGAACATTGCTGATATAAAACATTTACATTCGCTCCACTCATATGAACAGATAAATGGTCATCTAACATTGTCGCTATCATATAACCGCTAGTTAGCCAACTGTCTCCTGGGTCGCTCTATTTACAACGGAGGTAACGCCGTGGCTTGCGCCGTCTCAGGACCTCTAGTTAGTGACTTGCTAGCTGGAAGGCTAGCTACGTACTCATCCTCCATCATGTGTAACGCTACGTGACAGCTGACGGGTCTCCAATGCCCGTCAGCTGTCATTCTTTCTGGCCCGGGTCCAGCGTAAAAGCACTTCTGTATCAGTTCCTGAGCGAAACGTTTGTCCCACGTTGATGACGTTTACGCGGGCTTTTCCTTTGTCCCACATTGATGACGTTTGAAAGCGGGATTTCTCATTTCGCGGTTGTAAACAATGAGCAGATTCACAGCCTGCCATCGAGACAGGCAACTGAATAAAAGTGCGAACAGTGGAGATCGATATGCTTGGTTAAAATTAATAATTAAATAAGTAAATGTAAACTAATATGCAAAGCTCCTGGCTAGCAAATGTTTTATATCAGCAATGTTCTCCTGAAGGAGAATCTGTTTGTTTTGTTTTTTACATGAATGAATGGCTGAGAGGTTTGTATTTACAGTACATTGTTTACATTTTGTAATAAATATTGATATGTTCTTTATCACTTTGTGTTTTGTCTTTTTGTCTTTTCTGTTGAGAAGATAACAGACTTTTGTGGGTTTTGAGGCACTGATGGCCTTTCAATGTCATTAATAAATGCTTTGTAAAGCATATATATATATATATATACATACATGCATGTATGCAATAATGTACATCTAAATAACTTCTTAATCATTTACTAACACTTTATAGAGGATGTTATTAATCATCTACAACTCCTTAATAATTGGTTTGTAATATATATAATACTTAATTTACAAATGGGGAATCTATCATTTATAAAGTATAAAAACATAATCCCCAAACACATAATAGACAAGCTTATTAATCAAGAATAAAACATTTATAACTTATGAATTGCATACTAATGAGTGTTAAAGTAGGAACAATGCTTTATAAATGATGATTTAAGTGTACTTAAATCATACTTAACTAATGCTTCATAGTGTGTAGTTATTATAAAGTGTTACCGATGAATCTTTAAAGAGAAATCTGTTTCTGCAGACTTGACTGGCAGCCCATCCCTGTTCCCGTCAATGACTGTCTGCTCTGATGTGTCATTTTACGGTCAGAGATTAAATATGCTTAGATCGGGTTTCTATTCCTGACACCTATGATGCTCAAGGATACATTCAGTCTGACTTTCATTAAGACAGTTGTATGCAGTACAAACAGAAAAAACCTCTTAATTTCTAGGCCATTGTTCATACAAGAGGAAACATTTTTAAAGACACAAAGAAAACCCCTTTTACTAGATTTTTAGGATAGTCCATTGTTTTCCTAACTGGATAATTGACCTTTTAAGGGCAATTTCTTTTCTTTTCCACTTCACAGGACCTCTATTACACAAAAGTTTGCTCATAAACACAGACTGTGTGTCTCTCTCAGCTCTCTTCCCAGTCCTTCAATGCACAGAGAGACTTCTGTTTTCCTCCCCATCAACCCTCCACCGCTGCAGAGAGGGTGGAGGAAGTGAAAAGACGGATTACAGGAAACGCATTTCTAACATCACTTAATACTTAACACCCAAATCTACCCGAGCTTAGCCATTACATCATGCTGTACATGAGCAATACCCGTACACGTTCAGTGCGTGGCTGCTATGCATCACAGTCCTACCTCCATTATTCATGCTTTTGTCTGTTTGCTACACTTCTTGGCAACTTCTGTGCTTTTGCTGGGGAAGTGCCATGGCCGCACTTTTCCACTCCGGCTTATCTTTTGCCGACACATTGCCTGGACTCTTTCAGGTGTGCAATGCTGGTGACAAGATCTGTATAACACTGAGAGAAGGTGATATATGAACGTCTTACCCTGGAGTCCGATATGTTTCAGAGCTGCTGAGGCAGCTTGCTAAATACCCTGAAATGCTCATGCATGTAAATGGAAAGGAAATGTCTGAAGAAAGCGACCCATCATGAACACACGGTTGATGACGCTACGCTACACTGAATCAAATCAGCTGATGCATCTCAAAGCTAACAAGGCTGTTTACCCCTATTTCAATGCTGAGCACACACGGTAAGTATATCCATTTGGAAGCTCTAGTCCACCACACCATGTGACCCCCGACGGTTAATTAAAGGGCTCATTTCCATATTTGAGTCCCCTTTGAACTTAAAGTAAAGACTTTTATTCCTTTTCAGAAAGAAAAAAAAGGACAACTGGATCAATGCAGAGCTTTGTGGGCCAAATACAAGCGTTGCCAGAGACGAACTTCCTTCTGAAAGCCACAGCGTGAGCAGCTGCTGGAGTGAGTCACAAAAGGAAAAATGCAGCAGATAGTTAGAATGCCACTGATAGTTCTGCATAATTACATATAGAAGACCAGAGAAAAAACGCATCATTAACCTCACATCCTGTACTTACACTACACCCTGTAGAAAATCACTGATACAACTGAGATGTTTAAAACGCAGAGAATGGACACCACACACGAAAAGGTGCCCGTTCCATGGCATTTGTGGTTGAGCTACACATTGACACATGACACTCGGTGTAGTGGTGACACATCAGTTAAGACTGACATGACTGGACCTACTTCTCTTATTACTGTAGGTTCATCTTATTGTTGGAACTAAATAAATCTGTACTTAAGACTCAACCGTACTTTTAGCAAAATGCTAACATCAGTTTAGCCGGTTTAATGCGCACCAGTTTGGTGTCAATGCCCTTAGTTTAGCAGGTATTTTAGTAATAAAACATTGGACATTTAAAATTTTGCGCTAGATAAAAAGTGAAGTGATCACCAAAAATTACTGCAGGACTGATTACTGTCAGAATCAAGTTTTACGGCAATCCATCCATTCACTCACAACCACAACTGTCAACCTCATCGGGGTGCTAGAGATAAAGTTAGAGGATCACCAAAGTCATTTGGATTCATCCTCTGGGGACCATGACTAACAGTACGAAATGTTGTGCCAATCCATCGAGGGACTTCTGAAATACTTCACTGGAGAAGTGAAAAAGTTGACCTGCTGGTGGCGCTAGGTAAAAAGTCACAGGGTCACCATTTCATCCTCTGGGGACCATGAATGTGCAAAAGTTCATGGCAATCTATCCAATAACTCTGGACGCCATGCTGCTTAAAAAAACAAAGAATTGTGGGATGTTGTTTTACTGATAACCATCTGCTGTCATGTGAGGGCGAGACCCAAGATTATACATCGCCAACTCCTCAACCGCAGAACAGCAGAAAGGTATGAAGTTGTGCTGCACCTTTGCAGAAAAATGTATGCTGTGCTGCAGAGAAGAGATCAGTTTCCACTTTCTCCCTGCAATTAACTTCCTACAGGTCAGTGATTATACCCTTGTTTAATCAAAGCTCCATAACAGTTAACACTGCAGCATTGATCCAGTCCCACACCTGAATGGGTTAATGGTTTAGTGCCGTTGGAGCCATGAAAGAAGCACAGCCATATTCCCCCTCCAGCTCCGGTTAAGGCCAATGTTTATTTGTTCACTCCTACTCTCGCTCACATTGAGTCATCAGGCACCCGGTGTGCTGGAAGTCCTCTTTGCCTTAGATGGCCAGATCCCAGGAGAGATGTAGGAATGTGGTCTAGACACAACACATGGACGTTCAGCAGTAGGCTCTCTCAGAATGGCTGCTCTCTAGTTCGTTGGCTGTCTCTCCAGTTTCGTCTTTCAATGGTGCATTTTACACCAGGAGAGCGAATAGCATTCCGAGAGTAACGGCTGGAGAGCTCAAATATTTATAGTGAGAATAAAGTCTGCAGAAAATCCGTCTCACAAAGGCAGGGACATCTTTTGCAGGAATTAAGTTGCTTATTCACTGCTTATCTTATTATTGTGGGTTTTTTTAAACAGCGTGACCGGGACACAGTGTTACTGAAGTAAGTTTACAGCTCTTTTAATGACAAAACCTCTTTAAGGACATCCACACTGAAAGCTTGAGTATGTGGGCCTGCAGGACACAGTGTGGGAAAATAGCCTGGCAATCCTTTAATTGAAATGACGCATTAATCCTAATGCCAAAGTAAGACCTCCTAAGACTGGAACTAGCTGATCTGCATCAAACTGTGTGTGTGTGTGTGTGTGTGTGTGTGTGTGTGTGTGTGTGTGTGTGTGTGTGTGTGTGTGTACTCTACATTGTGTCTATTTCTAATTGAGTACATGTTCAAGTTCACTGGAATGCATCTACTCATTTAAACTTATGAAAAGATGACATCTGAGACAATTCCCCTAAAGAATCCATTCTACGGAGGCCCAGACAATAGTGTGCTGCCAGCAAATTGTGTTAATCAAGAGGAATATCAGCTTCACGGACACATGGCTTTATCATTTCCATACAGAGAACCTTTTTCACAGGAAATGAGTGCCAACAAGAGGGTTACTTAGATTAAATGTTAATTTCTTTAGCTGATATATATTTTTCTCTTCATTTTGTTGCCAGATTGTCATCATGAGATTACCTTGGGTCCAATAACAACAAAACCAACTCTACATATCCATTACAAACATATCTTCACAGGCATCCATGACCAGCCCATATAGGCTTGTTTCTCTGCTGTCAATCATTTTTGTAAATCACATACAGCATGACGACCTTTATATGTTGCCCATGAAGTGACCAACGTAAACTAAAAAGAGAACATGCAATGTTGTGGCAATATGCTTCTGCAGTGGTTTGAGAGGTTTCTAGTGAGTGTTTGACATGGGAAAAAAAGCAGATGTTGTGCAGAGAGTAGCTTAGATGTTACGATGATGTTACCAGCTCCATTGATTTACCTTGAGGGCATCAATGACCAGGTCCCGGGCCTCCAGCTCTCCTTCCAAAATGCTGAAAAGCATCAGCAACTCCGGCTTGGTCAAACTCTCCATATTCAGCTTGGACTGTGAGGGCACAAGATCAAAGAGAGGAACTTGGTTGACAAATTTAATTTAGATTTTATTTCTTAAAATTGATTCAGTTTGCCACTTTATAGTATTCGCATGCATGAAAATAACTATTTACTCTGTACTTAATTTATTCTATTAGATTATTGTTCAACTTCAATTGAGAGAACACTGAGAAACTAACCTGAGAAAGTAAACTGTTTTCCAACTCCCTTAAAGCAGACATCCAGACAGACATGTAATCTATCTGATCCAGCCCACTGATTTATGAGCTTTATGTGGATATGTGGTTATTATCTTGTGAGGGGGGGATTTTACAGCACAGAACCAGTGTACAAAAAAATGTAGTACATTTTTTTCTCCTGTGTGAAAAGAAACCAGACGGCTTATTGTGGGTGCAGTTCACAGGTGCACTAAATATCAAACCTGTTTAAGTAGGAGAGGTGTGCAGTGTTGCTCAAGCTAAATGTGAAGATGTTACATAAAAACTACTAAAATATAAATAAATGAGTTTCCAGGCATCTTAAACAACAGGAGTGAGATATTCCTTCAAAGTCGATCATTTTATTGTTGGATATTTCAGAGACACAGACATGGCAGCGCTACAAGCTGACATGTCCGTCTGGCACAGATGGATCGTACATCAAACAAGAGATAGTCAGTCGGCTTCAAGCACCCAAGCTGTTCTATCATCTGTCTTAAACACTTACAGCTGACTAACTGATAATATGCAACTTTAAGTTCAGTGTTGAAAACAATATCACTCTGTTTTGTCCCCCCCCCCCCCCCCCCACTGCACGTCCATTCATTACGGGTCCTGTGACAGTTGGGTTGTTTTGTATTGGAAATGTGATGTGGTCTCTTTGTAGTGTCTCTGCACTCTAATCTCACAGCTGTGTTGGTTCTGCTGACAAGCCCCGCGGTGTCCACACCTCAAAACATCCAACCGCACTCTGGCCAGGAGAACGTATGCGGGGCCCCTCTTTGAAATGAGATCAAAGCTGTTGGTGTTTTTACACTAAGCATCCGTTCAGATCATCATGTGGGACGTATAGCAGGGCTCAACACCAACTTTAAAAATGTGTCTGCCAGGCTGGAATCGGCTTTGGTTGCCGAAACTGAAAACACGGTTGCCACATTTAGTCATCCGATGTTTGAGTGACTTAAGATGTCAGTAAGTCATATTCATAATATCATGTCATGTGTATGTTGTACATGCATTGCTGTATAATTTTCCATCCAGCTCAGAGATGCCGGGAGACTTCGCTTCCCCAAGACTTCACAGAACTTTTTGTTCTTTGTTCGGATTCATCTTGTTCTTTGCCACTTGAATCAATTTGCACGTCTGCTTGTGATTTTCGCGGGTTAGTCAAGCTTTTCACCCCACAGTCAAACAACTTTCTTTGCTTCGCCGGCATTATCTCTAAAACACATGCCTGTGTGCTCTCGAGTAAACGCACCAACGCACACGCGGCGTCACCTGCAGTGTTGTCTGGTTCCGGTTCTGACTGTAACAACAATGCAAGAAATATTTTATAAATCACATTTATTTTGGGGTGCATGTTTTGCTGTCTGGTACATTAGATAGATCCACGTTGCACTGGCTGGCTACATAACAACAGAAGTAGCCTATAGTCTAGCTTTAAATCACACAAAAAAAGTCCTTCTGAAATGTGGCTTAAGCATCTGAAACCTCTCACACACTGCTGTCTATTACACTGATCCACACCTGAGCTGGTATTCATTCAGGAGGCCCGTGCTCTGCTCTGAGCACTCTGTGGTCTCCACAACTTTCCACATCATGAAGTCACCCAGAGGGAGGGTGGGCCCATCTCTTGGTGCGCTGGTTGCATAATGACAGAGCGGAGCCACCGGCCTTTCATATCCGAGCTGGCAGCTACAATATTTCCCAGGCATCTTTCGATAGCATCAGCGATACAGAAAGATCAATGAGCATTGTATTCCAGCACTTGGATACACTGTGACACTTACGCAGAGCAGTATGCAGGAATGAAAAGAGGAAGGAGCCACGATCCCGATGAACGGCACCTTGAGTGCAGCCTAATCCCTACTGCAGCGTCCTCTCAACAAAGAAGGCACACAGTGTTTAAGTTCTGCCTTCACCAGCACTCATGGTCTGTGGCTTAACCACAGGGGTAAAATGCTAATTAAACTACAGCACACACACCTCCCTTGGTTTTGCTTTTACAGGACTGATCGCTAATTTCACAGGGGCGCTGTAATCACTGTGCATAGAGAGAGAGAGAGAGAGAGAGAGAGAGAGTGCGCTGTGGCATGAGAAACGTCTGGCCTGGAGGGAGCCAACATGTGTCATCACGCTTGTTTAGATCCTCATTATTTTATTATTATTTCACCTAATCCTCCCCCCTCCCCCTCCCCCAGTTAGAGTTGGTAATCATGAGGATACACAAACACTGAGCGGCAGCATGGGAAATACAAATATTCCCACACGGTAGCTCCACTTCCGATGACAAAAAAAAAAGGCCTGTGCCCATAATCCTTTTTCATCCGTGTTTGTTTTAAGCCTGGCCGGCCATGTGCCTCGTCTGCAACACTGTAAACTCATTAAAAACACATTGCAGCTTCTATTGCAAAAAACATATGCTCTGCTCCAATACAAAGGGGCCCTCGGTTTGTGAGTAGCTGCTTGAGACTGTGGAAAATGAACCTACTTCATTCAAAGCATATCAAAGTCCATTAAAACACACTTTTCTTAGTCTGGGGACAGTTTCTAAATCTACTGCCCCATGTTGAATAAAAAATTATACTAACAATGTGTACAATAATTCAGATTACAATCAGATTCATCTTAAATATGCACAGTAACACTTTGTCTCTGAACCTTTCAGTCACATCCTCTGTAATGGTGAAGGAGGGAGGGGAAGCACAACGTGAGCGTGAGTATATGTCACAGACTGTGAAATCAATCTGGCCCACAAAATGAGGGTCAACTGAGGGGAAGTACACAGCCTGAGGTCTGCTCAATTTCCGTGTTCTGGTCATCACGATGGCGCACCAGATGCAGTATGGCTGGATACTAAATTGGATTTGTTAGTCAACCTAATTTTCTCAGTAGGCCACTTACTTACTCACTCACTCGGCTTGCTGCTTCCTGGCCTTTGATGCAGCCTAGTTTAAAAAAAGAATTAAAAAAATTAAAAACGAATAAATTAAACTAGAGTGTTGCCACTGCTGAGTAAATAAACGTTTTTTAACATCTGGAGCCCCTGTGACGTCAAATGAATTCAATCAGCACTCTCGTGAGGATCAAATAGCCATCACCAGCAGTCTGGAGGAAGCAGAGGACATGTCACTGTCGGAGCTATCGATGTTTGTTTTTTTAAGGATACAGCTTTAGTGTATTTTACACGAACAAAGCACACTATTCAGTCTTGAGGAGATGCAGTGCAAACGGTTCGGCATGTAGCTTTGACCACTTTTGCCAATAGTTAGCTTACATCTCTTTTTTCTTCTTCTTTTCTTTTGGACCAAAAGTGGCAAAACACGGTGAAACCCGGCAGTTTATCGTCTCCAACCTTTCGCCGTCGACACAAACGCGTTTTCTGCGGCTCTTCTTACCTTCATAAGGCCTTCGGAGGTCTTTGAAAACTCCAGCATGAACTTTTCTCCTGTCAGGAGATTTGTTTCACTTGATTTGCGTCCTCTGATCCCAACGCAGCGGAACAGTTAGTGGCCAAGCGCTGTTCTCAACTGACAGTGCAGCTAGCCAATGGACGAGGCAGAACTATGTGGGCTGACCAATGAAAGAAGAGCTTCTGGGAAAAGGGGCAGGGCCACTGGCGTCCCGCCTCTTGGATTTTGGTTGGATTTCTTTGTTTAGCATTTCTTGAGTGCCTGCCTCTTTTCTAAGGAATTTCTTATGGACAGGTTAAGGGTTTTAGCACGCTATTGTATTGATTTTACAGGTACGATGTTAAAACACGACATTTGGTTTGTTTGTGGTCCTAAATAGTCACTTTATAGTGACTTTATAGCAGGTTTATTCAGTAATGAACTGGTCTCAATATCTCTTATGA
The DNA here is from genome assembly GCF_023349555.1 of Cebidichthys violaceus. Lineage (NCBI taxonomy): Eukaryota > Metazoa > Chordata > Actinopteri > Perciformes > Stichaeidae > Cebidichthys > Cebidichthys violaceus. The sequence goes on along the minus strand of NW_027176340.1, from coordinate 7,303,314 downwards.
CAATATTCCTCTGTAATATTTCTATAAAATCGCAATTGTTGACATTAATATAGTTGAGGGTTACAGTGTAACGTTTGTAGTTTATAGGACGCAGGGGTGGAAGACCACGATAAATAGTCTACTCACTTTTTTTTACTTAAGTAAAAGTAGTAATACCACAATGGAAAAATACTTTTACTTGAGTATAATTGTGAATGCTTTCACTTAAGAAGCCTATTAGTAGTAAAATATAATTGTATTAGTGTTCTAAGTATTATTTCACATAATAATAACATAATCATTTCTAATTTTTGAATGAATTACGTTATTGGAATCATGTTATTACGCATTAATGTGTAAGCAGCAATTTAATATTGTTCACTGGTCACTTTTAACACACACACACACACACACACACACACACACACACACACACACACACACACACAGTACAAGTTCTTCAAAATCGTCCATAAGTATGCAGGAGCACTTGAGTAAAGGTACTTTGTTTCTTAGCACCATGGATAGGATGAACATTTGATTTGATTCTGTTCTAAAACTACTGTACATGCACACAACACTGTCCAAACATTCACAAACAATCAAACGGATTCAGTGCAATATAAGACATAACCATGCACAGACAAAGAATACAAATGAAAATGTTCTGTTATGCAGACAAGTGAGGCATGACGCAGCATAAAACAAAACTCCATAGGTAACTTTTATCTCACAGAAACGATGACATATGCATTTAATGTTATACATGTCACCATACAAACATTCTGTTGGCCACTCATGAATTATTCCAACATGATTAATTATTCCAGCAAAAGCATCCCTTGCATTGATTCCTGGATTTGTGGGATTACCGTATTATTGGCTGCCATCTGGTGGCATAGTCACTGTAAGTGCCAGAGTAGCCTAGTGTGCAGAGCTGTGAGAAAGCTGTGTTGCTGTTGGAGAAATGTGGATTTCTGAATTCACCTGGGAAATCAAAAGGTTTACAGACTGTTGATGGAGCTAATATAACAGCCAGCTTCAAACTAAAAGCACTGAAAGCCTTCAGAACTCGGAACAGTTGGAGGTATTACAGTTTTATGCCCTGTGTCTCTGAAATCACAGGAACAGTCTTCTCACAACCTCTGTCTCTTATTAGCAGCACTGAGGAACAACACACAAGTTGACTGTGGAAAGTTGACTGTGGAGCTCTAACTCTATAGCTGGGGATACAGCTGTGTTGTTGTTGTTGTTGTTGTTGTTGTTGTTGTTGTTGTTGTTGTTGTTGTTGTTTTTGTCAGCCGTGAGGCACAGAGCTCCAGATCCCATGTGACAAAAATTAAATGAGGTAATCACTGTGTTGTAGACCTGAAAATGCAAGGTCGTCAAGGCCTGTAATACACAAGAGCTGCCAGTAGAGTGCAATGCTCACACAACTCAAGTCAAAGTTACAGTAACCACACTTTTCACCATGGCTGAGCATAATGGACAGACCAGCACTTTTACCGGTTGCATGTAATAATGGCGATAAAGCTTATTCTACTGATGCATTCATAAGTCGCATCAGCCAAATATACACAAACAGTGATTTTAAAATGTAATACTGCAAACTTGCTGTTGGAAGAGGGCAAAAAACAAATAAGTGCACTCAGATGTGTTTGACAGCAATTTGGCTTGAAGTTACAAGACACACCACCTTGTGTCAGCGCTAAATTGGCACCGTTTGCACAACAGAGAGCCTCCTATCTATGGCTATGCAGCATATTTGTGCTATTTGATAACCGTGTCCCTTTTTAATGCTATCTTGAGGGTATACAGAGAGGAAAGTCACATAATTGTTGCTCCTGATAGACTGCTAGTGCAGGGAGAATCTTCAGCCCTAATAAAGAGTCTCTATTTCAGGCTCTTCAATTAAGCTACTCTGTTCAGCCTGCTGACTGGCTGCTGTGGAGAGTTCTGTCCTCAGTCTCTGTCGTGTGTCCTCGTCTCCTTTTTCCACACAATTTACGGAGTAAAATGTTCCATTCACTTTGGTTTAGTCCTGGAAAAAAAAGCAGGTACAAAGATCAATGCTTTAAGATTGTTCAATTTAGAAAAAATGTTCAGGTTTGTCCTGTAAAACCAGAACATTTTTTTAGATTGGTGGAGAATGGAATTGGAATCATCAAGAATATCAAATAATGGTGTAGTTTGATAAATGCAGTGGTGAAATGTTACGTTTACTCTACTGTTGAAGTACTTGTCCTGTATTGAGTATTTCTATTTCATCCTAATTTATACTTATCATTCTTATAAATAAAGGTGCTTACTAAAACCAAATAGGGTTTTTCGGCTTGTCCTCACAAGAGAACCGGGGTGTTAAACCTAGAACCATCTGCGAAAGGCTTTGGGAGACATTTATTTGATTTAAGATTTTGCATACAAACCGTATATCAGTTTGTAAAATATGATGCACTTCAAATCAAAGTACCCAACAGTATATAAAATAATGAAAACTGGCTCCACCTTGACCAAATACAACCGGAAATACCATAGCATGAATACATCAGTAATAATAATAATAGTATTTATTTCTGCATAATAAGGTCTTTTGATACATTGGGTACATTTTGCTAATAATACTTTCGTAGTTTCACTTAAGTGATATTTTCAATGCAGGACCTTCACTTGCATTGCAGAATTTTGATATTGCACCATTGCTTGATTGGTGAATACTGAATACTTTATCCACCACTGTTTTGTATATTTCTCACAATTCATTGCCATTGTTAATATTTAGAACAAAATAATTTAATGCTGAACCCCTGCAGTCCTACAAATCATGTTCAAAAGAAAGACCAAACTTTAGTTGTGTCAGCAGAACTTCTTCTTGTTCTTTTGTACTTTTTCACACCAATCTTCCCCCACACTCTTTTTCTCATCTCTGCTGACATAATCGCTGACTGGGGTGCTTTTGTCAAGTTCATAGCTCATTTTTCCAAAGATCTACCGGCTTTCAGTGGATTCATAAATCCAAGTCTAAACGGAAAAATCACATTTAGCTCAGCACGGACGGAGCATCATGAAAAAAAAGGATACTTTGATTTTCAAAATACCTGCTTGAATGATGAAGAATATTTCCCCAAAAGGTCATGGTAAGCTCAGATGTGGTCTCTTCAGTCTTGTGAAAACTGTTCAAGGTTCCTCGAAAAGAAAATGTTTCAAAAGTTCCTTTCTAAAAGCTGCAAAAGCCATATTTAACCATCAACACCTGGGGCCTCAATCAAACGTTGAATGCATATACTACACAATTTCAATCTCTCCTACTTTTGTCATATCATTCCCTGCTTAAGTGAAAGTATTCTGGCATTCAGAAGGAATATTTCATCTGCGTTTCACACCTGGCGCTCCGTCGTAGATGCCAGACATGATGTGGAGATGACACACCATGGTGGCACAGACACGATCCGAGGAGGGATGGAGAAAGGGAGCGGTAAATATAGCATCAGAGTCTTGGCAAGAGCCGACGACAATCTAGGACCTAATCTGAGGCAGTGATCAGCATCTGTTGCCTGGCACCCAGTTCTGTGGGGGTTTTAGTTATTCATCTATTGCTCCATATCTGTCACGTTTTTTTTTTTGCATCTGATTCCCAGCACAGTGGATGCATACAATAGTGTGGGAGGATGTAACCTCTCAATACCCCCCCAGTGAGTCCATCTGTCAGTAATACACACATGGCCACTGTGCTCACCTGATTGCATGTGGAGCTGTGAAAGAGGTTAAGGTTGGGAAAGTGATTTGTTTTGCCGGTGGCCATGTTAAATGTAAATTGCCCGAGCGCTTGACCTTGAAGCAGTCCACATTAGTAATCTGCATATCACCAGAGTGGTAATGTGTCTTTGACATCACTGTTACCAATACATTTGTTTTCTAATCATGTGGCAGCAGCTGATGTGGAATTTAATATCTAACAACAACTTTGTTATTCATGTATTCACTGAATACTGTAGGCAAGTTGCTTACTTACAATGCTTTGACGTAATGCCTGGATTGGACCCTAAAAACGGTGCAAAACTAAAGAAGTAGTCCCTGTTATCTCAGTTATTCAAATGATTTTGACTTCAATCACCAAAAAAGGAACAAGATCTCAGGATGGATGAACTGAAAAAGACGAAACAATCTAGATTATGATTGAGAAGACGAGTAGTCTCCAAGCTTAGAGGAACTATAGCCTACTTACGTATGCGCTGACAAAAATGGAGCCTACTGCAAATCACTGGCTTACAAGACAACAGAGACGAATGGAAGTCTGGAGTTTTGGATGTAATTAATCGGCACCGTGGGTGACATTTGAATCAACTTTTTTGACAAAAACTCCAAACTAGACAAACCAAACCCATACCCATGGATGTCCACCGCAGTCTACCTTTTCAAGGCTTATGAGTTAGAACCCAAGAATGAGTTGATCATCATGGCTCTTGGAGAGTTTCATGGCCGTGTCTGAGCTGATTACACCTCAGCTCATTTTCCTGAAGGTGAGTTGTTTTTGTAAACTATGCAAGAATACATCGACTGAGTTTGACGGCTTTTTTGTACAGTTTGATTTAATATGTCATTTACAACGGGGAACGATTGCAATCTTAAACTTAAATACTCCTCAACCTATGTCATGTCAAAACCTTGAAATGTGACTTATTTAGTCCTTTATGATGTCGACTAAGAAATGAAAAGGATCATTGCTTTGTCTCATAAAAACAGCGGAGCTAAAACAAGTTTGCTGGACTCAATACTTCACTTCAATACTTGACCCAATCTCCCCGACTCAAAGACAGGGTCAGAAGTTTCTTCTCTGCGGCAGGCAATATAGCACGATCAATACCACACATGCAGACAACTAATACAATCATCAAAGGCATTAACATAAAAGGCCAATGTGGCAGTCTGAAGATATCATGTCTCTCTCCTGCTCCCAAATGATGCTTAAAGTACCATCTAAAAAAAACGCTATTTGAATATATAATGGCGCAATACAGAACACGCATATCTCTGTTGGAAGCCTGTTTATCCAGGCAACCGTCCAGGCTAAAAGCACCAGATAGCAAAATTATGAATGGTAATTTAATCACATAATGGCTCCTAGTACTCTCCAAAAGTCTAATTCTTTGTGTCTGCTCCTCAATAACAAGTACAGTATGCGGTATGAATTTTAATGACGGGTTTTGCGCACAATCGTTTTATTCTTTTTAAGAAGACTTTGTTCCTGACTGATGGAAAATGATCTCCAACAGATTCAATATAATAACTCAAAGAGCGCATTGGATGTGCATGCCTGATATGACCACTGTTATAAAACTGAATTAGATTATCTACTTCTTAGAAATATCTAAGCCATAAGAACTCAAGTGAGGCCATTCATCATTTTTTTTTCTCCTGCTTTACAATGCACATTTAAGCATTTATCTGCAGAGCTTGAGAGTATTCAAAGAGACAGTTGATACGATTTTGTGACCTTTTTTATATATTGTTATTAAGTCTTTAAAAATGAACCACCAGAATTGACTGGTATTTCATGAGTCCGTTCAGTAATGGTTGCTGATTTAAAGCTGAATAAGAATTCAGTCCATCTTAGACACTCCTCCTTCGGCAGCTGTCTGCACAGAACTACAACATGTAATATCGGCAAGAAATGTTAATATTGGGCGATTCTGCAAAATCCGAACAATCGCAGTGATCTTTTTTTAAATTCTTGCGTTTTGCAATATTTGCTCGTGGCAACTACAAAATGGTATAGGAAAAAAGCATGGTATCCTGTTTGGCTACTTAGCTTACACACTTGACATTAAAAGAAAAGGCTATTAGGATGAGGAAAAACTGATGTGTCTGTAGCTCTGTCTCAGCGAACACATGGGTTGCTTGAGTACAAACCCAAATTAGATAAGGGAGAGAGTCGCTAATGTTTGCTCTGATAGCTTCCAGGATGGGCTTCCACACAAAAAACTGCAACAGCATTTTTCTTTTGTATTATAAACTGGAACCCTTTTTGGTTGAATAGTCATTACCTGCAAGTTGAGGTGTGGAATTGCCCAGTCTACAATATCTACTTCTACAGTATCAGTACGTATTGATTTTGACAAGCTGTTTCACCAAAAGAAGTTTGATCAGTCACTTCTTGATTAGAATGTGCTCTTTAACATACATGTGTATCTCCACAGGGAACATAAAACACATGCAGTAGTCCTTTTCACTTTCCTTCTCACCAATATCGGCTGTAACTAATCAATAGTCGAAGGATAGATTGCTTTTTGAGGAGGTGGAGGTATCGCACAGGACAGATCGTGGCAGGGTGTTGTAACTGTGCTTGGTCTGAAAGCCGAACGCTTTTCACTTTCATGTTGAGATGGTGGCGCTATTGATTCTGCTTTCAAGGCATCTCTCCACCCCCCTCTGTGTCTGTTTGAAGGGGATTTGCCAGTGTATTCCCAGTAAGAAAACCCATATCCAAGCAAATTACTCCAAGATATCAATGAATGATTTGAAACACTTTTCTTCAGTAACTGTTTATAGGCAGACGAGCAGCAGTTGGCAAACACTGTCTATATAGAAGATAATGGTTTTGTGTGCGACAGAACGATGTCTGCATGTACAGACGTCGTGAGTTTGCTAGTCTTGTTTTGAACTCATCGAAGTCTGTGTGCTAAGCACAATCAAGCTGATCTGCAGCTGGACTCGAGTAAACACCATTTGACTTTGCAGGTGAGAAAAGTAATTCTCTCTCTGATGTGAAATCGCAGGCTGTGACTGCTCATGTAGTGCAGTGTTTACCTCCAGCTTTGTCATCATCACTCACCAGACAGGTTGATTTCAAAGGCCCAATCAGACCAGTTGAAGTACATTGTTTGTTTGTTCGTCTCTCTGGCTTTGGGTATTCTTTGTGCAATGCCCCCTTTCAGTCTTAGAAAAAACGCCACAATTTCTCACTGTGGCAAAGATCTCCAGAATAAGCACCAAATTGATGTCATTTTCATCAGTTAAGTAAAGGAACATTGGAACCTCTGGGATGACAGAGAAATTGCAGAGAGCGGCATTTGGCACAGCTACTAAGAGAAACTTGAAGAAGTTTTTGAACAGATTTCAACTGGGTTAAAATAAATCAAGCATCATAGCAGTGGAGGGATAAAGCGAGGCATTAAAAATACCCAATCTAAAACAGAAATGCCAAACGGATGTAGGTATTTAGATTAGGTATTTCCCCCATATCACACACATACCACGCTGGGGAGGGAAATTGGACACAGCTAAAAATGTCCGAATCCCGCTGCCCAAAAATGTTTAAGTACTCAGTCATACTTCACTCTAATCTAATTGAGTTGGAAATTAAAGCCCGAGAATAAGGTTAGTGACAGAGCTTTTATAAATGAGGTTTAATAATAGCCAAAGAAAATTGGATGTAATGATATCATCAAGTCAGTTTTATGATTACCAAGTCATATGGAAGGCAAAATACCCCTAGACAAAGGAATGTAAAGGGTGTGTAATTGTTTTTGTGAGAAATGACAACAATAAAATTACACTGTGTGTGCGTGTGTGTGTGTGTGTGTGTGTGTGTGTGTGTGTGTGTGTGTGTGTGTGTGTGTGTGTGTGTGTGTGTGTGTGTGTGTGTGTGTGCTTGAGAGAGAGACACACTCATGCATACATTCATACTTAGATGTGAAAGAATTGACTGCCTTCAAAGTATAACTGCACATAAGTGGCCATTAAAGCTGTGAGTCTTTGACAGAGCAAAGTCTTTTAAATATAGTCCATTGAATAAATGACCCCATCAGTGACCGAAATATAACAACTTACGCTACATGTTGAATAGAAAATGTCTGAAACCCACACCTCATCAAAGTAGCAGGTTTGAATTGCTTTTGTGTTTGTGACTTTTAAAGCCCATCAGGTTCTGAGCATGCATGTAGCTTTCAAGCTAAAATTAACTTTGTCCCGGAAAATACCATCTAAATGTCATCACAACATTGTACCTTACATCTCCTTGTGTGTGTGTGTGTGTGTGTGTGTGTGTGTGTGTGTGTGTGTGTGTGTGTGTGTCTGTCTGGCCACTGACCCATGGCTGCTTTGCCACAGTGTTCAGACACAGTATCAGTTTCTTTGATTTTCATGTTCTTTCATTTCTGTGTCCCCTCCGCGTACACACACACACACACACACACACACACACACACACACACACACACACACACACACACACACACACACACACACACACACACTATTTTGAACCCTCAGCCTCCCAGACCTTCTGTAGCGAAGAAAATCTGAATGTCCACTGCTTAAAAAAGTAAATGTTTGTATGCCATTGTGCATAATACTTCCTATTATATCTAATACGTTTTGGCTTTACGCATCAGCTCCTAGTGGACCCCAAAATATAATATTAGGTCTGCAATTACCAAGTAATCTCAATCATTTTTTTTTATTTATCAATTGTAAAATGTCTGAAAACAATGGGGAAGAAGGCCATGGGTTTACAGTAGCTCTAGGTAACGTCCTGCCTATACATTTCTGGTTTTGTCTATCAACAGTACAAAACTCAAAAACACAATATTTCAGATGATGCAGATCAGCAGTTCATCACACAAGAGAGACTGGAACCAGAGAATGTTTAGCCACACTAGCGAACAAATGAGAAAGTTGGCAGCACCAGTGCTACCAGTAAGAAAGTTAATCTGTAGCCCTGCAAAAGCGTATTATGAAAAGACGGCATGCATAAAACAAACTTACACGGCCAAAACTGATGCTATGAGGTACCTATGGCGTCTTTGTTTCAAGTGTAGGGCCACTAATCAAGTGGGAGTGAGAATGTGCTAGTATAAGAATTGTTGAAAATCTAATTTCTGTCATTCAACCAATCAGTTAATCAACTCATTGTTTCAGCACAATATAATTAATTTAGATGTCGTGTATTTCCTCACACTTGTTTAGCCTCCCTCAGAGGACAATCTAGTGGCTGTCTTGCATCTGTTTAATGCTTTGATGTCTCTGAATACTGTGTTGCAGATAATGATGCAAACCAATATACAGTAACTAGGTCAAGACAGGACAGACCCAGTTGGGCTTTTACATCCTCCTGTTGTCACATTGCCATCTATTAGCATAGCATTGTGTTCATGTGCGTTGGGGTGTCGGTCATTTGCAAGGGCATACAACTTTGAATAATGTAACCATAAAAAAAATAAATAAATCAAAACGGAAAACACTTATGGCTCCCACATCTGATCCGATCAAAGCTGTTACGGGATGACATTTGTCACATTTGAACCCATTGAGGTGGATGATTTTGTCAGCCAGGACCTCTATAATTGAAAATATTCATTACTGTATGTAATTTATTACTTTGTCATAAATCAGCCTTGGAGTCCTCGGACCACTAACTGCGCTCATTAGAGTTTTAATTAAAACACTGAACTATGATAACGTTGCTATTTTCTGAAGGGCAATGACATATAATGGGAAAAGTTCTATCTCCTCTTTTTTTTTTTTTTTGCGCTGTACACTACAAGGTATCGCCACATGTAACAATAAAGTAAAAGCACCATGTCAGAGCCAGATCATCATGTTGACAATCTCTTCACGCAAATTTGATCTTGTCCTTCAAGTGATGAAATTCAATCATTTAGAGCCCTGTGTGATATTACAGCTCAATTAAATATATTTACATTCGTTGCAGGACACTGGGGTGAACATTGAGATCACTCATTTATGTTTTTTTGTATGCTGTGCACTTTAAAGTATGTTATTCTAAAAGCAAAATGGACTGCACCTGCAAATATGTAAAAGAAACGATAAACACAACTTTCAGAAGGAATAATTTACATCAGAGTGCAGTGTCATACACACCTGCATTTTCTGGACCCATTTAGTGTTGACAAACGCCATGAAGCTTTCTATTCATCATTTCAGTGAGACTTATGGCAGCGTCTATGTTTTTCCTCATTCTTCTCCCGAATGTTTTCTTATGAATTTCACATAAGATTTTGTGTGGTGTTTATTTACTCTGCAGCTCTGCAGCTTAAGAGGTTCCCAGAGTCAAAATAATTTCTCTCTAAGTGGTGGGCTTCCATGAGCAGCTGCTTTGCAAAGCCACCAGCCTGATGGTGTTGGTGAACACGGCAGTCACTCCATCTTTTGTCTCTGTCTTTTGTACATTTTCTCTGCATCGCCGCAACAGGACGGATCGACAGGATTCATGCACGTTACGCTGTAGTGTGGTTTGAGGTTTTGGATAATGAACCCCGGGCGTTTTGTAAGTGACTCATAAGATGACCACTCAAACACAATCAATGCTGCTGGCTTTCATCTGAACTAATTTATCCACACCTACCCACTATATCTCCTTGGGTCTAGTGCGTCAGCCGGCTTGCTTTCCCCTCTTTGAGATACACACTTGTGATTTTTTCATGCTTGCATTCATTCTCGAGTCAGATCCTACCGTCTTTCTATTAACTCTTTCTTTTGATATTCTTGTTGTTGCCTCTTAGGCCCACTTCTCCAGCTGTTCATGCTCTGTATTGTACAAAGGACACCTGTGGCCCATGTCAACCTAATTACCTTTACTTCCTTTTCTTGACTGCCATGTCCATCCGTATCTCTATATATATTATCTTTTTTTCTATCGTTCTATCGATGATTTTAAAATGGGATGCATTGCATTCTATGGTTTAACAAAGAAGAGAAATCCTCCTTCACTCCCCATTGAATCTCCACTGTATATGTTGAATTGCAGTATTGAAGCATATTTTACTGATGAACGGGTAATAGATAATGCCTGTAGACAGATTCTCACCAGAAGGACATGAAACCTTCTGTATTTAAAATATTCCTTCTCATGACAAATGTTCAAAAGAACAGGACTTGGCAGGAAGATTACAGGATACTAAAGCATTTGCATTCATCACGAGTCGCATAGTGAGGGCTGTTTTATGCGGTGTGAGATGATACACACTAAATTATGAAACTATTGGATGTTTTTGGTTTTTATTTTAGCATGAAAAAGGATGTTAAATGATGGGAGGATGGTCAGTTTAGTGGAGAATAATAGAGGTTCACTGTTATGTTAAATTCAGCTTCACACCAACATTAAGGAGAGAAGATATTCCTTAAAAGAATACAACAACGTTTTTGGCATTGCACTCTATAACAATGTTGGACTCACAATGGAGAGTTTAAATAAAAAAATAACCAGAAATAACTTTTTTTTTTTTTTTATTCCTTAGATTTTTTGTCCTGGCGCCTACATTACACACAATGCAATGCAGCGACAGTTTGGTCGGTGGGTGTTTTATGCTAGTAGCCGCTAATGTAGCCTCGAAGTCCCTAGCCTCAAGCAGAGATAATGAGCGGGTTACAGAGGTCTGGTAAGCTCACTTAACTCCACACCTCCAAATTGTCCATCTTGTGGATTTCAGCCACGACAAATGCCGACTCAAGTGACATTGAACATTTATTTCACTGTATTTTGTACAGTGACCGTAAAGGCTTCCTATTTAGCTTCTATCAGACTTCACACAATAAAAATGTCAGTGTGAGCTGTTCTTGAAAGATGGCAGTTCACAGGTACAGCAAAGGCAGCAGGCAGCAAGAGTCGTCAATATCCATTCACATAATGTTTATTCTGACTCTGAAGGAGAAGAGAAGATGACAGTTTGTAAAAGTTGGGACCTTGTTTATTGTGTAGGTATCTTTTCTTTCATATTTCTACCTTTAAGTGGTATATGGACTGCACTTATACAGCCCTTTTCTAGCCTTGGAGACCATCCAAAGCGCTTTACAACACAAGCCAGCATTCACACACACATTCTAACACTGGTGGAAGAGGCAAGGGGCCACCTGCTCATCGAGAGCGAACAACATTCACACTCATTTGGGTTTCAATCTTGCCCAAGGACACTTCAAAAATGTACCGCAGATCGAGCTGCCCATCTTCTGATTTGTGGATCACCTCTCTACCTCTTGAATCATCTCCATATGCTTCTGAATGCCACAACTGAAGTGCAGAGAGAAACAAATGTTTGTTCATAAGACCATGGGAACCATGAATGATTGGAGGCCTAACATAGAAATAACCCTGACATAATAACTTTCTGACATAATGATGATCAAACATCTAAATATAAGATCTTATTGTAGAGATCTAATCTAATTCAAGTGCCTCGGTCAAAATGAGAAACAGCTCACATAAATGGCAGCAGATGAAGTCTGTATCAAGTTCTGTACTCTCATGGAGTTGGTCTGTGTGTAGGGGCCTATAATTCATAAAATGTGGCTTTCATCCAATCAGCATGCAGCGACCCCAGGGCAGGACAGCCAAATGAAAAACACCTTAAAGTCTCAGCTGTTGCTTTGGCTCTGGTCAACAGAGATTGGATGATGAACTATTCAAAAAATACAGATACCAATTGCTGAGTAGGATTTAAATGCATGATACACTGTGATTGATTATAGCTGCATTTCTAAATGCCAAAGCCTTGCAAAGATTAAATTTAGCCTTTTCAGAGGATATTTGGATGATGTATGAAAGAACAATTTTTTTTTCATTCTATCAATGAAATTTAAGCTTAATAAGTCTCAACAATTAAATGTACTAAAAAGCCATCCACACAAGAATTTATTGTAAATGAGCACCAACTAATGTTTTGTTTTCCTCACATTTTAGGAATACAGTTGGAAAGTTACTGTGAAAACCCCCTGGTGGATTTTGAAGGACTTTAAGTCCCAGTGAAACACAAGTTAGAGCGTCTTTAGCGACGTCTTTTGTGTCATTTGATTGGACCACTGGGCTTAGAATGTAGCGCCATACGGAGCGCCAGAGAACAGTAGCTCCACATACGCCTCCTTTGTGGCTCAAAGCTGCACACTGATTGGATATCATGATATTGTTGGTTGAAATTGGTTGGTACTAGTTTACGTGGGCACATGTCATATTTACAGGAGGAAAATATAATAGAATTTTTATATAAATATTAACACATTTATTTTTTGTCTATTTTTGCATATTTTGTTAAATAGGTGCACAATACGGGATGTCATCTAAAAGGAATTTTTAATTTAATTTTAACTTTAAGAAAATATGCTGCAATAAACACCTCAAAAGACATGAAATTAAAAAAATGGTTGACAATTATTTGGGTGCAAAGTTATTTGCATATTAGTTTTCCTCTCTGGAATGTATTTTGGTCTGTCGCTCCAATTTTCTTTTTGCATTCACCTCCTTAAAATATCTTTTACATTTCATATTCTTTTTTGAATATTTGAAGCTTCTTCTGTCACCATCTCATGCAAAGTATTGTAAAAAATTGCACGTAAGTGCTCTTCTCTAAAGTTCGGCTGCCACCCCAGAGGTTTGAACATGTCACAAAAAGGACTAAGAGAGATCATATTGGCAAAAGAAATCACAAAATAAAAGGGTGACTGTTCTGAAGACAATGAGCGTCAAAAATCCAAATAGTTTCATCTTACTTTCAGCAGTATACTCTAATATTTCTTTTAGATATGCGTATGCAGGGAAGGCAGTGATGTAACTAAAGATGTCTTTATAGTATGACTTTGTGTCTGCAGATTTCTTCTTTAATGATATGGTGTCTGTGGGTCTACGCTTCAAGTGTATCCAGTGCTCACTGAAAAAGAAGTGGTTATGCTACACAGAAAATACTGTACACTGTTTTAAAGAAGAAAAAGAAAAAGAAAAACACACCTAACAATATTTCCATTCTTAGACTCCACAGTGCTGAAAGACCACAGATGAAACAAAAGCAAGCCTCTTTGTGTGAGACTCCCCGCAACTTAAAAAATGTTCAAAGACTCGATTCATGAATATTTTACGCGACGTGCCAGAACTTCATCTGAACATGTGAATGTACTGGAGTTCATCAATAGCCTATCTGTCTTAACACCCAGGCCACACAGTCTCACTTTCTCTCTCCCTTTCTTTCTCTCGCTTTGCCTCCCTCTCTCCTCTAACGGCCACACACAAGGCCATCCTTTCAAAGACCCTCCTCATCCAGCCGCAGTAGTCCCCTGAGGCGCCTATGTACAGACCATGCTGCCTGGGATTGAAGTGTGAGATAGAAGGCAGAGCCAGTTGCGTTTCCCTCTCTGATGACGACGCTCTATAGGGCCTCCTTTGACACCCACTGATGATGAAGGCTTGTTTGAGAAAAATGATGGAGGATGGTGCTTTTATGTTCTGGTTTACACTTCCATAAGAGACTTCATGGCTAGCTGTTTATACCAAAAAAGTTGACTTGCTAATATCCTCCCTACACCTGACCTCTAAGACCTCAAAACAGAGCCATCACATGCATAGCCCATGCACCGCTCTGTGTGGACTATCTCACACACTGCACCAGTTGCTCTGAGTGTGTAATGAGGACGCTGGGTGTATTTGCGTTGGAGTCAGGTGGAAGCCTGGTGCGTCGCATACACACACACACACACACACACACACACTAAAGGGTCCCTCTGTGCGGCAGACGCCGAGGAGCACTGACCAAGGGGAAACGGGGAGGTTTTTGAACAATCATATTGTAGCCAATAAGGGTACTCTAGTCTCAGTATAGTTTAGAAAAACCACATGTTTAAGAAAATAGGAGGAATGGGGGGGGGGGGGGGTATTGGGGGCTGAGCATGATGAAACCCCTTTCGGGTTTACAGGTTAGGACAGTAACTCTGCAACCTTTTGGTGCTTACATCACTGCAGTCCACCACAGTGAGTTTACTGTACTAGTGACCTTTTTTAATCTCCGTTATCACCGACCCCTGCCATTGCAATGTGTGTTTTCTGCTTCAGGGAGCAATGCATCACCACAGTATTGAAAGTGTAACAGACGAGGTGAGTAGTCACGTTACGACGGTAAAGTGAGGCAGAGGGAAGGAGGGCTGATGACACGATGCTGGCACAGTGAGCGAGAGAGAGAGAGAGAGAGAGAGAATGAGAGAGAGACGCACACTGTACTTTGCGCTGGAGAAAGAGGAAGCGCGCTGCGCCTCTCCATCACATTTCACTTTAGAAACACTGAAAACAAAGAAAGCCAGGATGTAAAAAAAAATAATAATAACACTAGAGGACGTCCACACATCTCGCTACAAATCGCTTCTCCTGAGTGTTGTGGTCCAACAGACTGGTTCATTGTGCTCCATCGCCCGCGTGTGTTTTTTTTTTTGTGGCGCTCTGCTCGGTGCCGGAGTCCGCCGACCGACGAGGAGAGGTGCTGCTCGCTGCTTCATCCCGCTAGATGGATCCGAGCTCTCCCTCTCTCACTTGCTGACTGAGGACTCTGATCTTTGCAGAAAGTCTGATTTGGTTTTGGAAGAGTTGGGGATTTCCCCCCCCCCCCCCCAGCCCTTCCCCTCCTCCTCCACTTTTATCGGTGAGTGTCTTATTGTGTGTTTGCCCCATTCACTCAATGTCCGTCTAAGAATACGTGGAGGTGCTTTTCACCATGAGCACAGCCTGTGTGAGGTGAACTAATGCATTTCGTGGTGAAGTTAGTCAGTGTTGCATGGAAAAAGTACTTTTCAGTTTAGCCCTACCAAACGTATGCTACACTGTATTTTTTTAAAAGATATATGTAAGGAGGTAATTTACTTATATTGTAATGTTTCACTGGCCCTGTGATAATACTTCATTTTAATATCTAATATTGCCACATAGATCAATTTGCTTCCTTATTCCGATGCAACAGGTTTGTTTCAGTCCTTGACAGTCAGCCTGTCCATGACCAGCATGTCAGTTGCTCAGAACAGGATCTGATGCTGTTTAACTGATAAACCAGATTGTATTCACTGCACATGTAACTGTATTTATACAGATCTTTAACAGAGGTTGGCTCAGCTCCAAACCAGAAGTCATCTGGTTCACAGATACAACTCAACAAACTGGTATCAGTCACAGTGCAAGCAAACTGTAGCAGGCGTTTACACCTGATCCTAGATAACTGAGTATGACTCGTTATGTTGAGGTAGTGCGTTAAAACCAGAACAGAACCAAACAGAGACTTGACTTCACCTTTACCCACCTGTCTGGTTTTCCCGGCATTTGTGCTTTAGTTGTTGCCATCTATCAGCTTTGTCCTCGAAATTGGATGACATTTTGGGTGGATTTGGACTGAAAGCATGGGAGAGTGACTGGAAATTGAATAGAGGGAAAAACTCATTTGGAACTCCAAATGTCACGAGTGTCATGCTGCTTCTTTTAGTGCCATGACGGCAAACACTGACAATTTTGGTTGATCATCTAGTGTGCTGCTGTTTTCAGCTTCATGTTTCCTCTCTTTGTGGCGATTTATCCCTCAGATGTCAGTTGATTTGGAGGAGTGTCAACTCTGAAGGTGAGGAGGACTACTTTTAAGACTCGGCTTCACGATGGCGACAGGAGTAGCAGCGTGGCTCCCTTTTGCCAGGGCAGCAGCCATTGGCTGGATGCCTGTTGCCAACTGCCCCATGCCTGTTGCACCAATGGACAACAGTAAGAGACAGGATGAGCTGATAATCCTCAATGTCAGTGGCCATCGCTTTCAGACCTGGAGAACCACTCTGGACCGCTATCCTGACACCCTGCTGGGCAGCTCCGAAAAAGACTTCTTTTACAATGAGGAAATCAAGGAGTACTTCTTTGACCGGGACCCCGACGCCTTCAGAAGCATCCTCAACTTCTACCGGACGGGGAAGCTCCACTACCCCCGTCACCAGTGCATCTCAGCCTACGATGAGGAGTTGATCTTTTTCGGCATCATCCCCGAGATCATCGGCGACTGCTGCTACGAAGAGTACAAGGACAGGAAGCGGGAGAATCTAGAGCGGCTTCAGGACGATCAGGAGGAGAACAAGGACATGAAGCTGCCCAACATGACTTTCAGGGAGACCATGTGGCGTGCCTTTGAAAACCCCCACACCTCCACCATGGCCCTGGTCTTCTACTATGTCACTGGTTTCTTCATCGCCATCTCGGTCATCACTAATGTGGTGGAGACGGTGCCCTGCGGTTCCACCCCCAACCAGAAAAACATGCCTTGTGGCGAACGCTACACAGTGGCGTTCTTCTGCATGGACACCGCCTGCGTCATGATCTTCACAGTGGAGTACCTGTTGCGCCTGTTCGCCGCACCCAGCCGCTACCGCTTCATGCGCTCGGTGATGAGCATCATCGACGTGGTGGCCATCTTGCCGTACTACATCGGCCTGGTGATGAGCAACAATGAGGATGTGAGCGGCGCTTTCGTGACGCTGCGCGTGTTTCGAGTGTTTCGCATCTTCAAGTTCTCCCGCCACTCGCAGGGCCTGCGGATCCTGGGTTATACGCTCAAGAGTTGCGCTTCGGAGCTGGGCTTCCTCCTCTTCTCGCTCACCATGGCCATCATCATCTTCGCCACTGTCATGTTCTACGCAGAAAAAGGCTCCAGCTCCAGCAAGTTCACCAGCATCCCGGCTTCCTTCTGGTACACTATTGTCACCATGACAACACTGGGGTGAGTAATCGACATGTGAACACACTCGCAAAGGTAAATACATCAGTGGCGGACCGTGCATTTTACACCTGGGCCTTCTGTGCTGTCCTACTTGAGCCATCTCCTAATAAGCTCATTATGACGCCACAGCTATGGTTATTTGTTTCTAGGAGTGTAATAATACACGTATTCGTATTAAACCGTTCGGTACGAGGCTTAAGAACCGAACAATACGTTTGAATAATACTAGTGCATTTGGAAAATGCAAAAGCTTAAATTGTGGGAAATATAATGTTTTCGGTGGACTGCGCTCACATAACAGACACCAGGCTTTGTGACCTCTGAAGGAGCTGGAACAATAACAAAAAACAGCTGAAGCTGAGGCACCGCACGTGTCTTCAGGGGGGCTAAGCTAACTAGCGTAGCGGGGAAACAACAGCCCGAACGGATTCTATTGTCCGGACAATAACCCCGCGCATGACGGGATGCTTCGTAATTAACGGACAATGCATATAGTCCAAATCAATGTAATTAACACAATGACAAGAAAAACTCACAAGAACCAGTCACATATATTTATACGACAACAAAGCAACAAATCAATCCAGCAACACTGCAGCACTAGAGCACGAGCCATTCATATTATTCATAAAAACAACACGATAGACAAATGAACACTGTAGAAACGCTACTGCAGATGTAAAGACTCAAAATCAGTTAACTTACCACAGCTGCTCTTCACTTAAAAAGTTCACTCAGGTCTCTCCAAAAGTTTTCAAAAGCACGTAACTTGTACGTGTCCTGTTGTGTAGCTCCCTTGGTTAGCGTAGCGTAGCTCCAAACACCAAGAGCTCAGTTGCAAATGAAACACATTCTTAGCCATAGAATGTGCGACGCTTCTCTGACACTGTCAGCCAAAAATACTGTTCGTACAAATACCTTTCCATGCTGGGTCTGGGCTGCTAGCTGTGGGCTTGACCGACCCTTTGATACCATGTCCAGTTTTTCTGGAAATGTCCTTCTCCAGAAATCTGTTTAAAAACGCTAAAAATGTCATGTCAATGTCATAACTTCTTACATGTTTCAACTTGAACTCTTACTAAATACTGAGATCTGCTAACTAGCTTTCTGTTTGACAAAAGTCACACTGGCCCACTGACCAATCACGGCATACGTTAATGCTGACGTACTTAGCAGGCTACCAAGACAGTTCTGACACGTCAAAGAATACGCCCAACATGTCAAACTAAAGATCTGATTGGTTGAAGACGATGACAATCACCAATATCGTCCCCATATACTATAATCTGCAAGGTCTACCTAGAGGACCTCGGGCCTCTCTCCTTACATAGAGACATAGAGGCTGAATCTGATTGGATAAAAGCTCTCCTTAAAACAAGCTGCGCTGGAAGCAGAGCAACAGAGGAAGACAGGAGCTATGCAATGAGAAAAAAATGATAATACTTGTTGTGTATTTGTGAGCAATTATTAAATTATAAAATAGCTATAACTTTGTGATTCTTTAGGCCAGCAGAGAAGGCTTAGCTGGCCCTGACGGACCACCACTGAAATACATACACGCGTAAACACCGCGAGTGTCTTGTATCTCATTCTGCCATGCTGTATTTGTATTTGTGACAGAACTAAAACAATGTTTTCGGATGCTAATAGATGCACCAGATGCATTTTTGTGGAATTTTCTTTTGAAAATAGAATAATTTATGAAAACCAATTTGAATTTCAAATGAGCATTAAGCCAGCCTGCCCCCATACTTCAGTACACTGCAGCATATTTGAGGCTGCCAGTGTGAGTAATGGTGGAAAGTGTGGCATTTGTCTACCAGCAGAATCACTCGTGGCATTTTGCTTGCCTCACCTTCAGCTCACCAATTTACGGAGACAGTGGTTATATGATAATATAATATATAATAGTACAATACATCTGAGTGTGAAGAAGATGCCCAGACACTACACATATTTGTGTGTGTGTGCACCAAGAACTCCATTGATGTAGAGCTATATTTAGTTTTTTGTTTCTTCTTTTAATTAATGTTTTGCTTTAGAAATAATTTGTATCTCTTTTAATTTTAACCTTTTGAGAAACTTAGGCACAACATGTAGCCCGACCCAACAGCATGGAGCGAACCATTATGATTAAATAATATCGGTGTTAGAAACAATTATGATTGGCCAGCCTTTTCATAATCATCCAATACACTAACAAATCTTGATCATGTTTCCACCTCTGCACCCTTGTGACATTTAGATGATACAACTCGTCATTCAGTTTGATAGTTTTATAAAGAAAATATGAGCTGCTGTACTGCATTTCTGTTCTCATAATTGGGGCCACACCACAAGCACCGTATTTATGGCACAGGCATTCAGCGTGAAAAGGCCTTGTGAGGAATTAATTGAATTGTATTATAAAGCCGGCTCTCTCTGCTGTGTATGCCGAGGTGTCTCATAAGATCTCCTCTTTCACCTTTATTATGATTCCCTTCTGCTCTTAATCTTTCACACAAGCTCGCTGAGGCTCGGTGCCATGAACGGCAGGGTGAACTTGAAAGTGTTCCTGAAGTTTTGGCTGAGTGAAGTATTATGAAGGTACAGTGGAAGGATAATTATGGTTTTCTTAAAAATCACTTTTTCTCTCCGGGCACTCTTTTGTAGAATAATTCTGTGTATGGAAATGCTAAACTGCCTTTTGGAATAAAATGGCATGTTACAGGAATAAAGTTTCATTTCAAAGGTTTCATTATATCAAGTGACTAATAGTAATTTTAATTGAATATTTTTGGACCAAAACTCAAAAGATATTCAGTTTATAATTTTATGAAAGAGAGAGAGAGAGAGAGAGAGAGCGAGAGAGAGAGAGAGAGAGAGAGAGAGAGAGAGAGAAGCAGCTTTTGAGAAGCTGTGGATATCAGTTTTTTTTCCTTGATGAATGACTTGAATAATGAATTGATTATCCATTCGATTCCTTCAAGCAACCAATCAATTTATCAACAAATCTCTTTCCAAGTACTGCTGCTCAGCAAGGAAACAGAAAAATAACAGAATTTCGCTCCAAAACATCTGTAGCTTTGGAAGATGCCGACTTGATTTGTCTAACTCTATTACTTACTTTGGTATTGTGCTAGAAAGGGCTCTTGAGCAATTGTGGCATCTAATGTTAGTGTTGTTTTTACGGTAAAAAAAACAACAACTTAAGATTCTCATGAAATCAAGCCCCATTTTTATTCTATTCATGGTTGTTACTTTTTCTGCAATAGCCATTCAATACATTCATGTTCTGTGTCTCTCTGTAGTTCTTTTCACCATCAGTAATGAAGCCATTTCTGTGCTGGATTGGAGTAGCTAACAGGGACTGAACTCTTGAGGATTATGACTTTAGATGTGAACATATCCTTTTAACTATTAATGAGGATCTACATTGCCAGAAGAATTTAATTTAAGACATTTTTTTCTTTAACCGATACATCTCTCCAAAAGGGGATGCTGACAGACAGCTTTAAAACCTGTTCATATTGTCTGTTTTCTGCTGTGTCCATTACTGAGAGGGATCTGCTCAGACACTAAGAAACACTAGACTAGACTAGAACACTGTGTGGGCTGTCATGCTGCACCACATTTGACCCATAACAACATACCTAATGATGCAACCTTGTGGCTTTTTTGTCTTTTTTTAAGTATACTGTATTTAGTGTCCCTGTTGTGAGTGACATGTTTGGATGGCAGACCTGAAATGTTTTTTGCTTTTCTAAGGTGACCGTAAAGTAGTCATTTCAGTCATTTCTCCTTCTTGTTATGATCAGTGTGTCAAAGTGTCATCTTGAAATGGAAACCAAAAGAAATCTCCAGACCAGAATAGCTCTATTTGTCTCTCTGCAGCATAAGAGCTTAAAAGGATGCCTCACGTTACCTGTTCGACAGTGTGTGTGTGTGTGTGTGTGTGTGTGTGTGTGTGTGTGTGTGTGTGTTCTGCAAGTGTTATAAGAGGATCTTTTGTATCACACATACAAAAGCATAGAAATGCCAAGGTGAAAGCATTATGTAAATTGTGAACCCTGAACAATGTGTTTGAGTGTGGAGCCATTATGTCCAACACACAATAGAGGCAGCAGCACTGAGAGTCCATCCGCAGCTCCGACAATGGTGATCCTCATAGCTAACCAGGACAGTCATTTACAATCAGGAAAACTATCAACTGATGCATGTCCAAGGCTCACACAATCAGAATATGGGTGTTCAAATTCAACATGTCCCCTCTATACAGCCACACAGGTCTACCTTTTATTGGAAACGGTAAAGTGGTCACATTAGGTTTGAAAGAGGAGCGCACAGAAAGTCTGAACATACGGCTTTGTTTTTTTATTTCAGATATCTGATGAGGTGCATAAATACGTGTAACAACGTGCCGATAAACAAATGGAGAGTTCAGAATGTTCAGGATTTTACACGCACGAAAAATCAATAGGGATATTATGAATTGACACTTTAAAATCAAAGGGTGTCATTTTTTATGATGTGAGTCGGGGCTTTGTTTTCTGTGCTGACAATCTGACTATGACCTGCACAGAATCCACTGTTACCTCCTTTGATCAAAACAACAAACATAGAATTAATATGTAAAAGAGAAAAAACAAATGTGTACAGTAGAGTCTTTGATATGTAGAACTCCAACCCACACAAACAAAACAAAAGCAAGCAGGTGAAAATAAAATATATTGAAATATGGGTGCTCAGTACAGTATGTGCCCCCTCCTCTCAAATAGAACATAAGAGAGGCTTATCTGTACATGATTACAACTGCAAGTTGAACAGCCAGCAGCTTCTCATCAGGCTCCGTTTTCCCTCCTGCCTGTCGCCCGTCGATCTGTTCACCTGCTGAAGCGACATATGCTCAGGTGATGAGGTCACCAATGAACCATCTGTTAGTGCGCTTAAGAAGCTACATACACAGCAGTGCATACAGTGCAGTACGTAAAACAATCCCACTGGTTATCTACAAATCAGTTTTTCCGAAGAAGAAAAAACCTGCAAGCTTTCATCAGATGTGTTATTGGTGTACACAACATACTGGAACATGTTTTTGGCTCACCACCATATTCTTTTGAATATTATTTTTCAGCAATTCCAAAGCATTTGACAACAAACACACATATATGCATTTACTGTAGAACACTTTAGATTGCCTGTCCATCATCGTAACCCAAACCAAAGCTGATACATCACCAAATGTTACTTTAACCTTTGCTGAACCAAACTTAGAGAGGTACGTTGGGGCTTTTGAGCGACAGATTTTAAAGCAATAGTCCAAATTGATGCAGCATAGGTCGAGTCCTCAGGCTGAGTCTAGCAGACACTGGATCCTACACTTCCCTTAATGCAATCTGTACAGGAACAATTATGGAAGCCATTAATACCGTGTTCATTTGTCCATGTTAGTAATGTTAGAACTGAAGATTTCCATGACAACAAGCCTCACTTTTGTTTGTCTGCATTCAGCTGGTGAAACGCGTTGGCTTTTATTCCAAAGTAGTCACAGGAAATGCAATGTATTTGTTACCATAGCCGGTTATCAAAAAGGCATTTACAAAACTAGACGTGGACTTTTTTGGCATTTTTTTTTTTACGCTGGATCAGGTTTAGATATAGCAGAGAGTAGCAGAACAAGAAGAAAACAGCCGCAGTGAGCTGTTGGATGAAGAGTTCCAGGCGACAGGCTGCACACCTTCAACTCCTCAACAAGGTAGTCAGAAAACGCTGCCCCCACTGTGTAGACCATAATGTGTGTCCAAATGGGGCCCCTGGCAGAAACACACACACACACACACACACACACACACACACACACATTCACGAACAAACAGACACATTAATATCTCTGGGTGAAAAGTTTGTAGGCCTGAAAACATGCCAGTTTTTTTTTTTTATGCCAGTAGGACATTACAAACACACCTGAGAAGACATACTGCAACACTGTGAACATTTCTGCCTGCTGACAGTCAAGCCTGTCAACATTTTGATCAGATGTACGTATGTATATATATATATATATATATATATATATATATATATATATATATATATATATATATATATATATATATATATATATATATATAAATGTCCCAAAGAGCACATACACACAATCATATGCTGATTCATTCAAACACATACATAGTTATTGCCTTTGAGCTTGTCTTGCCTTTTTGTCCTGCCTCTCTGCGTCCCCTCTGTGTCTGCATGAGCCCAGACAGCGCAGCGCAGCAGTAATGGGCTGCAGCTGAGGGAGATATGGGGGGGGGGGGGGGGGGGGGGGGGCGGAAGGGACTGACTGGCTGTATAATCAGCCGCTTTCACTGTCCAGGAACAGGGGTGTTAAATCAACCTCAGGTGGCTGATAAAACAATCTGGATTGAATCTCAGCAAGGTGCGCTCCCTGCGGCGGCCTGCCGGTGCTCGGCGCTGTTTGCAGCCGGGCCGGATACGCAGGCAGCGGGACAGGATCCGAAAGATTGATGATGGAGGGAGAAAGCCCCCCCACCCCGCCTCTCTCTTTCTTGCTCTCCCTCTTTTACTCCCCTCATCCCCCATGAGTCTCCCAGAGGAACAGCTATTTTGAGAAAAGGCTCTGTGTGTGAAACAGTTATCTGTTTTAACTATAATCTGATACACGATGCAGGCTCAACGGATGAGAGCTGGTTGTATTTTACCTGCATGACAGGTGCGCTGGAAGGTTGGCTGGCCTGCCTCCTGCTCTCCCAAGTCTCCCGCGCCTCTAAAAACATTATTAACCCAATAATAAGAGAAATATTAATGAGGTGTGCATTGAAATCTGACTCTGGTGTTATAATTAGAGTGATTCTCCCAGTTGTAGAGTCCTGGTCCTGGACGGAGGCTTGTTCTGAGGAAAGTGAGAGAAAATGTTGTTATGCATGTAGGTCATGTTCCCATCTCTGCCTTAATCAGTGGCTATATATAATCTGCTTCTTTCTTCAGAGAGACTTTTAGCTCGCCCCCCTCTGCGTTCGCTGCTCAACATCTCTATTAGTCTACGTGGACTTGGCCTCGGGGCCAGAGGCAGGAATGAGGGAGGTCAGACGAGTTGTGCTTCGGGTTTACAAGAACAAAAAGCTTTTTTTTTTTACTCCCGCTTCGGGTCTGTTACAGTGTCCACATTCATGAACTACGCTGTCATACATCCGCATACTGTATGCCATGCTGCAACACATTTTCTTTCTTCGCAATCGATTAGTCTAGCGATTCATTTTTTCAGTGAATCCATTTAACTCAAAGTATACTTCCATGTCTGTGAAGCCACGAGGGTCTGTATGAAACTCTGACATCTGCCCGGGGGGGGTCATACGCACTACACATATATAGTCACTCAGTGTAGTATAAACGAGAAGACGCCATGCTAAGAAACACAGCAACATCGGCCATTTTAGCAGTACGCCCAGTGACAATAGCTTTGTAATTAAGACTCTTGTCTATTTAAAGCAAAGCAGGAAGTAAAGTGTTTGTTTTGAGTTTTGGAAGGATATTGTCCTGCTGATCGAGGTGTCAGCTCAAAAAAGAAAAGACTGGTCAGTTTACAAACCATTTCAGTGTATATCCACATAGAGACAGTGGACACATGTTCACACAGACTTTATTTCATGTAGTGTATTAGGGATGGGCATTTCCAGAAAAAATACTGTTTGATAATCAGTGGGAACTATTCAGTTGTCAGTCAAAGAATCCCTATAGTGCATCAACATTGCTGTTGTTAAGTTTAAACTTTTAGAAACTGGCATCTTTCAACAACTGATAAGCCGAGTTCTGTGTCTTGAAGTTTGTGTTCCTCGTTAATGTTTTAGTAAATAAGGTTAATTGTCTAACTGGACCATTGATCTCCTTGGCACTGTGAAACAACAAAAAGAAAGTATTTAGCAGTGAGTTTGGAGACAACAAAGGAAGCAATAATCTCAGGCCTCTGGTTCTGATGAAAGGTATTCTTAACTCCAGTCTTAGCTTGGCACGTGGCTCTGCATAAAGGGATTAATTAACACTGGGTTGAACAAAGCATCTCTTGTTGCGAGTTAATCAAAAGTCTGCTTGAGTATTTTACTTTTAAGCGTACATGTAATATCTAAAGTATCCTTTGCCTTTTTTTGATTAAAATATGGTATCTCATAGTGTGAGAAAAAAGTGAGTTGGTGTGTGTTTTCTTTTAGATTTGCTTGATATGCAAATTATTTCTATTTTCCCAGTATTTGTGTGCTGGATTTATTGTGTTTACAGTTAATAATGGATAATTGGTAACAGAAGTGAGGCGTTTTGGCCTATTAATTTTGGAACGGCATACGTTGTTTTGTTAATAATTCAGGATCTTTGCGGCACGCTGAAACAGAACTGGGATGTCAAGCTGCATAGTTTGTAAGTGGGAATGTTCTTTCACACACAATTCACAAATCATCAGAGGTTGCATATTGTAGTGTTTTTGTTTTTATGGCAGCCTGCTTTCAGATATAATTTATGGGCTATTTTGTTGTCTTGCTGAACCCCTGGGGTCAAAACAAGTGCAGCTTGTAGGAAATTAGAAATATTCCTGCCTTTATCTGGCCAATTTGCTCTTGGAGTTAATTTCCCAACACAAGGCTCTTTAATAGAAACCTTTCTAATGATAGCTGTGGAATTTAATTTAGCTCCAACACAGGTTCATTTAACACCTAAACTCATTTAAAAATAATTAAATGTGCAAAAGATAGCAGTGTCTGGAAACCTCCACCATCTTGGTTCTTTCTCGCTTTCTTCCTGTTTTATAGTAAGAAAGCTTTTATACCAGTGTATCTTGTGCTCTCACACACACTAGTATACACACATGCACATTCATATGCTGTCCTCTAGTTTGAAGGCAGCAAACGAGAGCAATCGGCTGAAAAGACTGCAATGCTGTTTCTTAATAGTAACCTGCATCAGTACTGCCATCTGTTACCTTTTTAGGGTTGAGCAGCAGCGCAACATGTGCACAAAAATCAAATCAGTTGCCACTGCATGAACCATGATGTAGGCGCAGGAGTCGCAGTCCCACGGACACATGCAAGCAGTAGCTCGGATAGCAGCACAAAAAATATCACAATACTCTGGCCTGAGTTCAGCCTCTTAGGCTGATGTATTTCAGCAAAAAAGTAATCCTTAGTGCTCCACAAAGGTGTTATTATCTTTTTCTTTTATAGTGACAAAGCGATTTCCCCAGGTGTGTAGCGGAGCTGTTGACTTACAATTGTCAATGAAATACCACACACACATTTCATCAAAGCAAATACGAAAGAGCATTACAACATGAAGTCTAATCCCATAACATCTTATGGAGCCTTTTCTACACAGTTCAAATATTGACATAATCATGCTTTGAGGCACCATTATTCTCTGTCAGAACTGCATGTTGGTTAGTGAAATAGCTTTTGAAACATCTTTCTAACGTCGGATTAGGGGCTCCGTGTCCGACAATTTCTGTATTTTTCCAAAGTAGGCAATCTGACGTTCACACCTGACACTGTCGGGTGCTCAACTCATTACTGAACCTCGTTTTAGATGAGTGCAGTAGTACAGAATAACTGTAAACACTAATTTGACATCCTCATAAAGTTGTTATGGTGAACGTGTTCACAAACAATTGCCTATTTAAATATCCAGCAGACATGAAGCAACATTAGTATTCATTTTGAGTTATGTCTCTAGCCACCTGATGAATGCAAATCCAATGTTCACTCTCCTTTTTGCTCTGTTTTGGTCTCCACCAACTCATGAGAGAAACATCTGGCTCTGTAGCGGCTAAATGCTTCACTTTGTTCACAAGCTAGTCGCTAACTTTATTTGTCTGATGTTTGGTGCTCGGCCGGTAACGTGCACTGATCGTATCAGAGTTCTTTAGCTGAATACAGCTGCCTGCTGTGGCTGGAAACAGTGCTGAAGAACAGTAAGACTGAACCACAACAGTGAAGTTCTGGGCCGTAAAACCAAAACAATAAGCTGAAGACGCCAAAGTGAAGAAACTGTAGACTCTGATTATGTTTTCTAACTGGTTTATTACTACTTGTGACACCTTAAAAACATAGTCATATAATCTATTTTAAATATGAAGATATATATTAGTGCAGGTTTGAATTTACTGTGGTATTTATAGAAATGAATGATTAAATTGCAACTTAACTTGTACACTAACTGATTTCCCAGAGGATCTTCTCTGAAGGTTTTTCCTCACCCTCTAAAACGGTTGATGTAGCTATCACACCAACAGTTTTTAAATTCATTTAGTGGATTCTTTCATGTTCCCATTCATCTGAAAACAAGCAATGCCGGCATCACTAAACAAACCTTCATCCATCTTCAGAGCGATCCAACTCTTGTTTTCTGCTGTCACTGGACTCCAATTTTTTCTTACTTTCATCTCGTTTTCTCTTTCTAGCTTTAATTGTTTAGGACTCTCCTTTTGCCAGCAAGGTATAACCATTGTTTTGTACCTGAGATAACAAAACACTGAACACACTGCAGACTAGTTAACACCAGCAGCTTTATGTGCAAGTATTCTCTTCACATCGCCTGAATAGCAGTAAACATGGCTGCCGTCAGACAGTGGAACATGTTCTTTGTCTTATTTTTTTAAAAAGCCTGTGATAACTGTTAAGTATCATTTCTCTTTTAGCCTAACAAATCACTTAGTGGTCCTTTTTAATTGTGATTCGTTAATATAAACAAAACAAATGAATGCTATCAGCCTCTACATTGTTTTGCAACTGGGTTGGATTTTGCTTCATGTCATTTTACTTGCAGAAGTCCTTCTGGTGTAATCAAGAGCTGTTACCGGCTTTGATCTTTCTTCTTGCTTTCTACATCAAACACAGAGATGGAGCTTCTGGTTTGACGGGGGATGCCAACTTTTTTGTGACACAAGAAACAACTGGAAATTGTAATTTAAGGAACCACAAATTGACACATTTAGCACTTTTTAAACGTGCTGCTTTTGAAGTGGTCTTCTTTGGTAACATAAAGTGAAAGCTGTTTTGTTGCGTGCTTAACAGATATCTGAAGTTGTCCATACAATGTCCATTTTTTCCTAGGCCTCATGGGTTTGATGTCACCCTTAGCGAGTGTAGAGTAGCAGCCTGTTAGCAGAGCGGAGGTACAGAGGAGTGTGCGTGGGTGCGTTTGTGGGATTCAATGGGGAACGCTAAGGTTGACAACGTTAGGAGAAGTAAAGGGAAATGACGTGGAATGTAAGTTAAGGGAAAGTCAAGAAGAACATGATATGCGACATAAACATATCTTAAGAATGTGATAGTGGGATGAAATGGGAGTTTTCACCTTCCTTGTAGGAGGAAGGTGAAAAGGAAGAGAGTGAGCGTCAAATTAAAAAGAAAAGGAAGGAAGCCAGCGAGGACAGAAGACGTGATGTTATCTAATACAGTTTCCAACATGTTATCTCAAGATGTTTGTATTGGGGCACAAAGGAGAACCTTGAATGACACGGCATGCTCTGTACCCCGAATGAGTGGGTTATTTTTAGATACTTGGTCCTTATCTTGCTACACAGCTGGCAAGGGTTTAGCTCAGAGAAAGGTAAAGAAAATGTACTAATAACCTTCAGTGTGCTGTGAAGGAGGATGCTGGCGAGGAGTGGAACTCAAGGTTAAATTGACCATATTGTGAAAATAAAATAAAGTGCATAAAACAAAGAGCAACAAAGAAACTTTTGATTGTTCTTTTTTTTCAAAACAGATTCCAAACTGATTTTGAAAATGACATGTAAGTGTATGTTTCTCTGCCTGTGTGAGTGAGTGTGTCCTCTACCTATCTAGCCTGAGGGGCGCATATGCCCACCTGACATTATAAATAATACCAGCATGTTTATGTTTTCCATTACAGTCTCAAATGCAGCTCCGGGACATAGTCTTGTACGTTCCTTTTCACCTCACCTTTAAATATCAATTTATATGCAGCCAGAGTTCCTCAGATGTTAAAAAGAATGTAAAGTGTCAGTTTTTGTTACATTTATTTGAATCAAGCATTCCCTCCAATAGCACAACTGAAAGTGATGATGTGGCTATGTTTCATTCAAACATTCATGAAGCAAGAGATGAAATACATTAACCAGAATGAGTTTTCTGATTGGACGGCAAAAGCTATCAACATTTGTGAGTTTGCTATAATGAAGGCACACAGTTCATTCGTATATTACATATTTACATTGTGTCATCGTCAGGGAATGGCTTACAACACAAAGGCGACTGACCTGAACGGCTGTTTGTAGCGATAATAGTGGTTATTGCTGTTTATTCTGCATTAGACTGGCATCATAAAACACAACAATGTTCTGATGTTATCATGTCATAATTAGACCCTAATTAGACACTGTGAACCAAAGACAATTGTAGCATAAAAAACAACTTTATCAATGTTGTTGGAGTTATGACCATTCAAAACTTTTTACATTTCTTAGAAGTAGGTGAAGCATAGACGGTATAGAAGAAGTGAACATAGTCATCGTGACGTCACCCATTTGTTTGTGGACCGATGTTTTGAAGCCTTGAGTACGGGGATTTGGCCGTCGCAATTTTGGATTACGACCATCTCCATCTTGGCTTTTTGCAACCAGTGAATGGAAGTTACCATATTTGGACTCCTGAGGAGTGACTATGATTGACTCTACCAGTCAATCATAGTAAGCCCGCCCAAAAGCATACTCCACTTTATGGTCTATTTGATTCTAAAAGGGACCGTAATTTACTAAATGAACGTCATGCTGTATTGAAGACATGAGATGAGCGATTGAGACCATCAACTCATGTTTACCATGTTTACTGAGGTAGTAAATCAAGTGAGAAGTAGTAGGGTCATTTTCTCATTGACTTTCATACAATCCAAATTTTGTTTTGCAACCAGACGAGTTGCCGCCTGCTGGCCAGGAGAGAGAATGCACGTTTAAGACACTTCTGCATTGGCTTCACTTGTGAGCAAGTTGCTGCCTGACTTGAAGCAATGCAAGAAATCCCTACTCTGCAACAGTTTAGAGTCTGTCTAGTAACTACAATTTCAATAACAGGATATCAAAATGAATCACTTGCATGTTTTCATGCTAAATGTTTCTGCTTGTTGTTGATCATATGTGGGCAACATGTTTGGGTGCAGTCCCTGAGATACTCGGTACCTGCTCAGTAACAGCTATCTCAAATCAAGATTTCTATAGGTACAGTAAATGACGGAGAGAAAATAAATATTTTTGGTATGGAGAAAAAACGCCCAGTAAAACCAACATATACTGCAGCTAATAGAAAAAAGCATTAATGGGCAAACTCTTTCATGAATCTGATAATAAATCTGATAGTCAATATTACAACTTGCATTGTTTATACGTGTACTATTATAAGCGGAACTGTCTCAGGCATTGTGCTGATTTGTAACAATTAATGCCCTCATTTACAGTTGCCATGAAGCTGTGTAAGATGACTGTCCGACTGACTGACCTGAATTGAGTTTGATGCCTCCAACTGTGCTGTGTTAAAGAAAAAAAGAAAGAAGAAAAATAGCAACCTTTTCTGAGCCAAATTGGAGAGAACAATGACGCTGCTTTTTCAACATTTACTTTCAGTTTAATTTTATTTCAATAGCTCAAATTCTCAAATATCAATTTTGTGTCAGAGGGCTTTACAGTGTACAACATCCACTGTCCTTGAAAAACACGAGGGAAAGGTTACTGAAGAATGAAGCAGATGTGTCTCTTGTGTTGCTGCTGAACCTGATGACTCCAGAAACACATGGTTACCCTGAAAGCAATATTTGGGCCAGTACAAATTGTATTACAGCTTGGTTGATAAAATCCACAGCTAATGTTTGAGTAGTGTTAGTGTAGGAATACGTCGTGTGGTGTTCTTTGTGTGGTTCTGCGGAGGATTTGGTCGAGGCTGTGTACTAATGTAATGAGCAGTGTAATGTAATGTAACTAAACTGTCAGGATCACTATCCACAATCTTTTCACAATTCTTTTTCATGTTGGTTTTTAAGACTATTACAAGTCACACTATTGCTAGTAACTGATCACTACAACCAAACTAATTTCCTTATTTAGAAGGTTACAAAACACCAAATTATGTTCTTAAATTGAACACTTTAAAGTGTATTTAAACTTTACTTAAATATTTGTTACTCATTCAAATATTGATCAGTTATTTATTTTAATCCACTTTAACCACTCTTCACTTCAGCATAAATTAGATAAATTGCACGGCACTGTATCACTTCTAAAGCCGGTTCGCCTGTTCCCATTATTTCCTTCTTCCAAAACGGGGACGAAGAACAAATGAGCAAATGCCAGGAGCTGAGTTTTCATTAAAATAAAATCATGACTGCTGTGTTAACTGCATGCCAAATTAATCATAGCAAACAAGGCCAAATTGCTTTAAAGTTACCATGTGACTGGTTGCTGACAAGCAATGTAGCATTTAAAAGGCTTTTTTTTTCACACAGAGTCTGGCGCAGTGCTCACTCCAAATAAAACACAGCGGTGCTACATTACATGTCTTCCAGCAAACGTAACAAAGAAAAAAATAAGGGCACAGCAGCATCACCAATCTGTTTTAACTGAATAGTATCTGGTCTAGCTCAGCTAAAAACCCCAAAACACTGAATCCGTCAGCCTGTCATTCACAACCGAGCCTGTTTGTAACCGGTACCGACGATGTTATCTTCACTTCACCTGTCTCTCCTCTACTCCGACAGTCAAGAGCCTAAATGGTGGCAATGTCTTTGGCTGTCAAATGTCAACCCTCACTATTTCCTGACTCTGGCTGCTTAAAGTAGAGATAACGAGTCTATTGCATTTTGCAATGGCGCTGCGCCACTGTATGCAGGGGAAACATCGGAGGCAGAAAAACTGATTAAATGTAAAGTGTAAAAGCAGATCGTGGAGACATTTTAATTAGTTTATTCCCATGTAGCCTTCAACTGTATAAAAAGAGTGTGTGATTCTTAAAAAATGTTGATTAATGTTTGAATTAATTTTTGCAGTGCCAAAACTTGTTTTCTCTATTTTTTCAATTTTCTCTATTTTTTCAATTTATTGAAAACTGCACTGAATGTTCTTACAGCACAAAACAACTGGATGAAAAGTGTAAACTGGTCTGCTCCCTTTAAAGAAGAAGAAAAAAACTTTAAAACCCAGAAACCTTAAGATTGGTTTGGCTTGGTAAATCAACCTCTACAGCTTTATAAACATATGCTTTTTTGTCTCTATTTCTAAAGCAGGGTGCTATGTGATTACAATTCCCTTCTGCAGTGTAGACATTAATGTTTGAAGGCATAGTGTCAGTAATCAAACAGTCCATGATTATATTAGTGTGGGCTGCCGTCATTCACTGACAACGTTCTGCTGACAGTGTTGCCAAGTATTTCCGTGCACTGCCTTGAAAACAAACATTAAAAATAAAGATAAACCACTAGAATTTCACTGATTGCCATTCAAACAGACCTAATGCCTCCCTGAAAAGCTCCACACAGAATCCATCAAACGGGCCTGCAGCCCCATTCCCGGCCACATCAACGTGACACATTTGAAATGAATCAACAGCTCTGGATCCCAATTATGTTGAAATCTCTGAGCCATGTTGACCTCTCTGTGTATTCGGAGATTAAGAAGCCTCATCAATGCTTGTTATCCTCACACGAGCACGGTTACTTTCTTCACTGTTGCTTTTGTGTTTTGAGTTCAGGTGCTGTAGAAGTAAGCCGTTGTTGCTGAATAGAAAAACAGTGAGAGACACTGTTTAGCCACTATAAGACCTACAGTTTGTATTCCAAGTTAAATTGATAAAAATTGATAAAAAACGGTATTAATCGTAACCATGTGACTCCTTTTTTATGCAGTCAGCTGGAAAACATTTAATCATGTGGTTAATATTTGGTGCATAGTTTAAAATTAGATTTTAGATTTTTTAATTTATAAGGTTTTATTTCTCAGGTCAGAATTTATTTGCTACAATGTATTCTATCTACAGTAGATGAAAACCTTCAAAGATTAGACACATTTCCCAGAATTTTCCAAATATCCTTTTGAAAATTACACATTATACTTTTAGTTTTTGTCTTTTACATTATTGTTTAAGTAATGTTCAGTCAGTGTTGCGGCCCCCTAAAATAATAGGAAGTTGTAATGTTGAGAAGCTGCTATTTCAACAGGTTTTTATTATTACACAAGGAATTCAATCTTGCAGTGTTTTAACATCCATACTCCCTGATGTTCAACATCTGGAAGTCATTTTTATTGGATTCTTATGTAAATAGCTCATGTCTAATGATTTTTGCCATATCCTTTATGGATTTATGCTGCTGTTGATGTTGTGTTTTGAAGGCTGTATTTACAAGAGATGTTTTCATTACAGCCCGGTCAAAAAAAAACAAAGAGTAATCACGGCTGCTATTGTGAGAGTTATGGATGAAAACTCTTCTCACAGCCAATCAATACCACTGGTGACCAAATCTTTATTGGCACATCCATGTAATTATGTCAGAACTCAGAGATGCAACACATTCATTGCATTTTGAATTACTCTCTTCATATACTGAATGAATGTCGATTACACAGAGTGACATTATATCCAAACGTACCGTATTTAGGCTTAGGTGCAGTATTGTTGTTGAGCCCTAAGCCGATGCACCATAATATGAATGAACATTTCTATTGAAATGAATGTATTTATTGGTATTTGATTCCTTTGTGTTTCAATTTCTTCACAGATAATAACGTTCGGACTGTCATGCCTTTTAGTTGCTTGTTGTAAATGTGTTGCCCCAACCTAAACCTTCCGTCTTACACGGCAGCTCCATGCTGTTGTCTGATTTACTGTATAAAGAAACATAAGGATGAGTTTGAAGCAGTTTGAGCTAACTTTGTGTGATCTGTTTGATCACCATCCTCTCCAGCAGGCAAGCACAGACTCACAGGCTTCTTCGGGTCAGGTTATAAAGGTGTGCGGGTTGAGGGGGTTTCAAAAGCTATACGACCATCCGACAAACACTTTCATGGTACATGGTCTACATAATTGTAGGTGTCTTTTACCTCTACCTTTACTGTCTCTTTTGTCAGTTGGATAATGACTTGAACTTGTTGTTGTCCCTTGTGATGTCTAGAGATATTAGAAAAAAATTAATAGAGCTTCAGGAGGGGATGGATAGCGGTGCCCACATGCTTGAATTCCTCTGATGACCAAACTTTTGACAGGTATTGAATGGCATCAGTTGAATTCTGCCTGGTTACTTTATTAAGTCTGTTTAGATAGTTGAAGTGTCAAGCTGAAAGGCTGAAAAGAATGTAGCTAGAAGGATATTGAATCTCCACAGGCAGTCAGAGTTCGCCCCAGCATGGACCTCAGATAAAAACCCAATTGCATGTTTTTATGCTTTACTGTGAGACACCTTCATTACTCGTCTGCTGAATTCCCACACTGGGAAGCACACCACACTGTTCCGTGAGAGCTGCTCACTTCCACGTTCTCACGCGTTTTAGCTTTTCTGCTGTCGGTTCTGTTGACTTATAACCATAGCAAAGTGTTTTTTTACCCCACCAATACTCAACCCTGCAAATTGTATTCAGGTTGCCTATCAAAGAAACATTTTTGTGTCTGTATCAATTGGAAAAAATTGCAAAATAAGACAATCCACAGAAATTTTGACAAGCCTTTCAAAGCCATTAAAATATAATTGTGCGGTCGACCGGAGATAATGACAAACCAACTGGAGGAGTAAATCGACCAAGTGAAGTGCATATCCAGTTTGGATTTTAAAAGAGCTCCCTGCATTTCTGAGCAGTTCATAATAAATAGCAGCTTGGGCCGGCAGATTGGTTCTCCTGTGAGCAACAGAATAATCATGTGCCATGACTGTCCAGTGCATTAATTCAAATATTATATGCCAACAATAAAATACAACAGGTTTTCACACATCACGTGACACTGATGGACTCCTGTTTGGCTGCAGAGAGCTCGATTGTGATGGACATGTAACAGAATGTCAGAAACGTTGCATGATAGTATCAATTATTACACAATAAAAGCATCTGGTACATTTTCCAATAATAAGTAATGTTAAACTCAGATTATACCACCTCTCCAATATGAACATCTATATATACAAACTGTAACAGAGGTTGTTTTGTTTGGAGAGCAAACAAGTTTAGAATTAAGATTTTGTTAAAAGTGCTCAGTCAGTTTCACATGTCGTATGTCCAGGGACCTTAGGGTGCTCTTGAATATCTTGGGATTCAAAAAAATGACTATCCCTTTGCAGCAGTTTTTTAGAGAGTCACCCTTTCTGATCAACACAGTTACACAAAGCTTGCGTCCTTTGGATTAATTCATTACATGTTGAGTATTATTTGTTCAGCAGTTCATCTTTAGTTTCGTTGTAGTGAGATTGTTTAATATGTGTGATGCTGTAGAATAAGTTTTACTGTTCTGATTCTGTTTGAGCTGTTTTTGATGCTGACGTCAGGTCAACTGTTCATCTTCAGAGGTTGAAATTTAAATGACACTCTTTCTCTTTTATAATATGCCTCAAATAGCTTGTTTTCTGTTGGTTGAGAAGCTACTTTAGGTTTCATCACTGTCTCTTTTCCACCCAATATAGTCACATAACACTTTAAACATAGATTATTTTCTGTGCCAATGATTTACTGTAGTTTTTTCCCCTAAAATTCAGTACTAAAAATAGAATTAACACTACTGAGGTCACAATAACATACAAATAACCTGTGTTATTATATACATACACATTTAACTATTTACCTATTTAACTATTTACCTTGAGACCAGTGTCTCATTTCACAATTGTAATATTTACCTTATGGTGACCTACATAATTAATTCCAGTAAAACTGTCATATTTTTGAGTGAACTTCTATCTGCCTCTGCCACAACCTGCATTGTGTGAATGTATTCTAGCTGTACACTTTTGTCCCATTAGAATGCAGAAGAGAGACGATATGAGTACCATATTAGTCTCAGGCTTTTGCATTCAGGGCCATTAAACATATTATTGGTCTCATTATATTATCGTGTAGTCTTGATTTGCTTGTTTGGACACCACAGTGGTTTTTCTAAGCGGCCCATAAAGAGAGAAGAATATCGGTTGCATTTTGGTATAATCTAATGGCAAAGAGTCAAAGATAAAGAGTTCACAGAGTGCCCCGCTGCTGCTCAAGACACTGTGTGTGAGCAAGCCTGTATTACTTCCATTTATTCCGCAAATAACATTACTGTTTGTCAATTGTTCATAAAACTCTTCAGGAGATTGTATAGATTTGTTTTCCACACAGCCGTCACCTCACATCAAACAGTGATTGCCGCCATCGATTTCTTGTGTTTCTGTCCTCAGGGGGGTTCATCTCTGCTTGTTGTATCCGAACCTTTTTTGTTTTAATAATTTAAGACAAGGGTTAGAGGATGGAACTGAGGTTTACTGAGGAGTAATAATGGTGGTGGCACATTTCACTCAGTCTTATGAAAGAGCATCAAATAAAGTTTTGAGTTGGAAAAAGTTTCATTATTTGTCCTTCACAATAAAGTTAAAATCCTTAAAATTTCCGTCATAACTACACTGAATGGCTAATGCAATTGCAGACCTCATGTAGACATAATTACTGTGAATGCCACATGTTACTGTATATCAGACCGGCCACGACAGTTCACTTCATCTGATTTGTTCCCCCGTCGCATACCTACAGTAAGGTGCATTTGTAGAATGATTTTTCAATTTGACACCAAGTATTAAAAGCACCAGGGAAGTGTTTTATTTTAGACATGCATGGCTCCAGGTATGACAATGTCAGTCGCTCCATCACTTTGGTCCAGACTGAAATATCTCAGATGGATTGCCTTGACATTTTGTACAGATATTTATGATCCCCAGAGGATGAATCCTACTGACTTTGATGATCCCCTGACTTTACCCATAGTGCCATCAAGCAAGTTGACATTTTTGTTTTTCAGTGCAAT
Organism: Cebidichthys violaceus; assembly: GCF_023349555.1. Lineage (NCBI taxonomy): Eukaryota > Metazoa > Chordata > Actinopteri > Perciformes > Stichaeidae > Cebidichthys > Cebidichthys violaceus. The sequence goes on along the minus strand of NW_027176340.1, from coordinate 7,265,819 downwards.
ATATTTAGCAACTGCTGGATGGATTGCTTTGCAATTCGATACAGATATCCATGGTGCCCAGAGGATGAATCCTAAAGACATTGATGATCCCCTGACTTTTAAACTTAAATTTGAAATGGCTCCAATATTTTGGTAGAATACCAAATACCAGCAAAAGGACTGACATTCCCAACAGACTCACAGCACACCATAGCATCTTAGAATGCTAACATGCTAAACTAAGATGGTAAAAATGTTCAACCAATGTACCGACATTAGCAATGTCGTTATGAGCATGTTATCATTAGCATGTTACCACGCTGACATTAGTAGTCAGCTCGACTATGCAACCACAACAACGATTAAGAACCTCTTTTTCTACATGATACGTTTTGTGTTTGAACTAATTTCATTTATTTGGTATTATTGTCTGCTGTCATTCAAAATTCTATAGAGTACAGATTAAATAAATGTCCTTTCCACAAAATGCTTCCTTTTAATATAGCTTTGCAAATCTGTTTGTTGGGAATTTGCATGCAAAACTGAACTTTGCTGACAGTGTGAACATTAATAAATCTAGTAGAATGTGTAATTAACAGCACTTATGATATCCTCTTGTGTTATTTTTACAACCTTTTTTCAAATGCATATGCTTAAAGGACATCTGTTCACTTCACTGATAGCAGACCAAATGTGTCTCAGATGTCCCGCCAACTGTGCTTCCAGGCTGGTTTGTCTGCTCGATAAACAACATACAGAAGGGGCAAAACACATCCAAAACAAAGAGCACAAGACTAAGTCAATTTGGCCTTTATTGGACAAATTAAGGTAAAACTACACTCAGAGAGTATAAGATGCGTCACCCCTCTGAGATAGGATAATACATTTGAGGTGAAATGATGATGTGATCGGACTTGGGATTTTTTGTATATTGGGTAGGCCAATTCTTGTCTTGCAGTCATTTTAACAATCTCCTCTTTTCTACAGTTTGATATGCATCATTCAAAGGGCTCCACCTGTTGAAACAGTGACCTGTGAAGAATTATTTTTCTTGTTTCTGGAAATATCTCTCTCCTCCTCATCCTGTTCTCCTCAGCGGCTTTGCTCCTTCATCCTAGAAATCCTTGACATCCTTTTTACGAGGTTACGTGAGTGCTTCACTCACCTCCTATATTTAGCTGATGCTATAATGACAAATCTGTTGGGCTGACAGAATTCAATTACACAAACATAACGTTTTCTCCAGCTGTGGGGACATAAAGCTCTTCTATTTCTACTGATAAATGGAATTTTGTTGTGGAAACACAGTTTATTGTATCATATGGTGCTCATCTTGAAGCATTGGTGACTGGGGCAATAAATGTACAAAATAATTTAGCGCAGAATTTTGCTGTTTGCTTTATCCTGGCACTGGTAGGCCTTTGCACCAGTGAAATTGTCTCGCTGAGCCAGACTTACTCACATAGATCCAGGAGAAATACCTGAAAGAGAGGCAGAGGAGATAAGTAGTGGAAATACCAGAACATACTGTCATTTCATAGCGAGCTGAACAAAGCTGAGAGTCTACAGACATGCTTGTGGCTCTCTGAGGCTGTACTTGAGCAAAGCAGTTTTTTGAAGTAATGCTAACACTAGCATTACTTCAATCATGCTCACAATGATGATGCTAATAGAGATGCACCGATCCAACTTTTTCAGTCCCGATACGGATGCTTGGGCTTTGGGTAAATGGTAAATAGACTTGTACTTGTAAAGTTAGGAAAGCAAGACTGTGTTTAAGTCAAGTCTGATGTTGCATTCTTGAGAATGATCCAATGATTGTTGGGCTATCTTAATTTTTATCGCTGGATCAATCCGAGATGGACGCACAGAAAACCATTTCAATTCGTAGAGCCACACCACTAGCATGGTTAAAAAAAAAAACTACAACCATGACTTTTAATAACGCAGCATATTTCTTTCTTCATAGACTCAGCATTACGTAAATCTTACATATGGGAGGTACTTCTTTGAGGACGGCCTTGTACACATCTTGAACAGAGATGGATTACAGGATTTAAAGAAATACAACTAAATACACATGAGCATACAGTAAAGCTTTCAGTGTGCACATTAGTCAAACTATACTGATACTATTGACTCTCCTAGGAACACAGTAACAAGGTAACCAAATGTGTTATTTCTCTCCAAGGTCATTTTATCCAAGGTGTTCATGTACATGCATCAAAAAGACCCAGTGCACAAGGACAGTTCTTTCATCTTGGGAGAAGGGCACTGCTTTCAGAGAGATGAATGGTCATGACTAATTCTCTGATAATGTATTCTTCCTGTTCCCACACGTCTTTGTCCACAATCCTACGATAAAGTCACTTGCAAAATCCCGTACGATTGAATCATGAAAATAGCACAATGAAAGTTCTGCTTTTTTTTTTTTAAAAGTCTTTGTCATCTTCAGTTGCTGTGACAAACTCTACGGCAGCTGGTGGTGTTGTGTTTGTCAGAAACGCCATAGTCAAAGAAAAAAAAATCATTTCAAACATTCAAAGAATACGCTAATAGCATTCTTCCACAGTCATCTCACACTTTTCTTTTCTAGAGTGAAGGCCGAGTCTAAATCACTATGCGATTTGACTGTGAGTGCATATACCTGCTGTGTGCGTTACCATTGTCATACCATCTCTTAGGAAATTGTTCCCACAACTGTAATTTCAACATTTTTAAGCAAAAACAGCATCTGTATTGCTATTTCTGCATAAATGATGTAAAATATCAGAATAGAAATACACTGTCACATAGAGATAAATCCCTTCCACGTTTTTTAGGACAATGTTAGACATCATAAATATATGATAACTGATTTGCAATGATGAATTGCCACACAGATATGAACTGTTTACTTCAGTTTATTGTAATCCGTGTGCAAAACACACACACACACACACACACACACACACACACACACACACACACACACACACACACACACACACACATATTTCTTGTATGGTGATTTCTTCTTCCAAAAACACCACAACACTGTAGAAAGTTCCCTTTTCATCTATTTTTTTTTTTACTTCATAACAATTCAAAAAAGTACATTTCAAACCCAAATTCCTCTTTATCAATTACAGAATGAATCTCCAATTTTCTAAGATATCCTGAAATTTGTCAAATAAAATTGTCCGAAACAAGTATGAAAATAGTAATCAGTTTATTAAACCATGTGTTTGTCTGGTCTAATGTAATTCGCTAACGTTAGCATGCCTGGCTCTGTAGTTATGCAGCAGTAACCTAGCGCATTACTTCCAAGGCCAACACTTAGGATATCATATAGGATTTCATTAGCTAACTACCTCAAATCCTTTTCTATATAAAGTTGAATCATATTTTAAAAAAATACTAAAAGCCCATAAATCTGACCTTTGTGTTGTCTTTCCTAATAGCCTTTGTATATCTATGCAAGGGCTGCACCTCCCAATTGTTTTTTTATTGATTAATCTAACGCTATTTTTTTCGATTAGTTGATTAATCTAAAGACTATTTAAACAATTATTTTAAGGACAATTTCTTTTAAATTATAATTATATTTGAATATTTTACTCAATCATAAAAACAAACTAATGTAACAATATAATAGAACCTATTTGTTAGATGCCTGAAAAGTACTGGACCTCAAATTCAAAAGGATTGCTGACACATTGATTATTTCAATCACTGTTCGTTGTAGCAATTGTTTTCCTGAACTGGAGGATCATTATTTTTACTTCAGTACTTGACTTAAATCTTAAAATGGTTATGACTGTGATTGAATTCATCACTGGAGTAATATGCACCCACGTAAGATTATCACTGACAAATGTATGTTGTTCACAAAGCAACATTGTCAGGGATTGGCGACAAGAAAGCATTACTCCCTATGCATAATTTTAACGACTATCAGCTTGATTTTGCACTATGATGGTTAAACTCTGTAGTTATTCCAAGAAATAATCCGGTTCACTTGCGTGCCGAACTGTAGGGGGGCCTACAGATCACAGATCAACTACAGTTTGTTACACTACGAGGAACAGGGTAGGCAGAATGTTATCAACAGCACTTTTAATTTTCATATTTGATTGTCCGCTGTTGTTTATGAATTCAAATTTTCGAATTTTGAATAATCGTTGACAAATAGAGATGTTAGTAATTATAATTGAACCGCCAATACGTATTTTGACCAATTATTGATATCAGTTAAACAGTTAAAAGGAATGTTTAAGATGATAAAAACAATTTTTTAAAGCTGAGGAAATCACAGAGGACCAGCTTGTAACTTAAAAGAGAATAGCTCTGGACCACCTTAAAGGTCAGTCAACCTTTAGTGTGCCTGAATCAAAGTTGTTGCCAGTTTCAGGCCTGACTCACTTCACTTTAATCAGCAGGTTGCTGGCAAGAAATGATGGATTTTACCTGTTAGTGCATTAGGTTATCGCATCAGCGGCGCGGCTTGTAAGGCACTTTAACTACAGCACCCCTGCATGCAAGGCACTAATCTTGTCGGTTAACGTTTAATGATTGGATAATGAGGGTTAGCTATCGGACCAAAAAAAAAAAAGATATCTAAATTAACATCCCTATTGACAGCCCTAATTGGTTGACACTTCACCGCATTTGTAGCTTCATGTCACTGGCCCCCAATGAGAATGACTTGTAGCCTGTCGTACTGTGAACATGGCATGAGGCCTTTAAGTGTACAGTAATTATCCAAGATTTTATTGTACCAATAACTCATGGTGATCCCAATAAGACCTCATCACTTTGAGGTGTTGTCTATGTTTAGACTCTGTTAAAAAATATCTTGTGAGCACCAAGTCAGACTGGAAGACCAGGGCGCATCAAAGTGAAGAGTCACCATGGAGACGAATCGACTCAGTCTAGATTGTCTCCTCTGGCCTTTCTCTCTTCTGTCGTTGTCTCTTCTGACGAAGTGGCAGCACAATGCTTCATTCCCTTGAGCTGTCAGCAATGTGTTCCTCTACTGTCTTCAACACAATAGACAGGCTGTCTTGTTTGGTGCTCGTCCTGGAAAACCTTGTGGCTGTGGGAGTTTTGGCTCAGATACACTATCACTGTTGCCATAAGAAATGCTCTTCTAGACATCAATGTTTGACAAAAACAATGGCAATTATTTGGTAAATCTGACAGCAGGTTAATTCATCCAAGCATGTCTATATTTTTCTATATGAACAACAAGCACTTGCTAGGGTGTCAGGCTTGTTTCTGTCCATGTTTCAAGCAAATAATGTTGACAGTACCTCACCAAGAGTGAGCTGCAAAATGAGCCATCTTTTCTCTGCACACTGTTCCACCATTAATTACCCCAGGAGGAAACACTAATGGCTTCTCTTTATGCAGTTTTCTTGTGTTGATAGCCGTCCATGAGACTCTGGGGGATATTTAGCAAGCCTGATCCAAATAACTGTCAGGGGTGAAAAGTTTTGTCAACGCAATTGTTCAATTTAGCAGGGGTTTTACCAAGACTTCAATTGAAAATGAGCCCAGCAGCAGTTCATCTAGAGTAATGTGTTTTATGCTATTAAACCTTGAATATTGGTTGTAAGGACATTTAGAGTTGTATGTATTCATCGTGCAAGAGGAGGGCTAAATGTAATAGACTAGCTGAGTAGCATCATGTCAGCTCAACAATAGACCAACATGGAAGTTTTTTGTAAAACTTGTAAACTCCTTTGATTAGATTATTGCTTGAAAGCTATATAAGAGAACTAGTTAATCAACTGTACTAGCTGCTTCAATCATATAGCGCAAGTACAAATACTAGATGGAGGCCACTGAAAGAAACAGACGGGTAAAATCAAAATAATAAGTTGTTGCATCCCTTTTGTTTTGTGGCGCTAAACAAAGAAGTAACTGTGTCATGCGTACATTTTATTTTTATTGTCTGAAGTAGTCTCACAATTTCTCTGTCCGTCCGTCTCTCTTATTCACGCATTCCACCTGGCTATACAACAGTATTTCAGAATTACATTTTTGGTCTTTAATTGGGGAATAAGGGAGACAAATATTCACTATATCGTTTCTCATAATAAGTTGTAACTCAGTGTAATTAGATAGGTATTTCAGTTCCAAGTATTTCATTTTCCCTTTCAGAACACAGTTCTGTTGAATATCCAATGGATTGTTTATGTAATCATTAAGTTAAATTATTTAGGCCGTGACAACATACTGTGGCTTAGTGGAGAGCAGGGTCGTCCTTCAATCAGAGGATCGGGGTTTGATCCCCGGCTCTGCTAGTCGCATGTCGATGTGTCCTTGGGCAAGACACTTAACCCCTAAAGTGCTCCCGTAGCTGTGCCCACGTTCTGGTGTGTGAATCTGAACCTTAGTCAGTCCTCCCATCAGTGTATGAATGGGTGTGAATGGGTGAATGACATGTAGTGTGAAAGCACTTTGAGTGGTCGGAAAGACTAGAAAAGCGCTATGCAAGTACAGTCCATTTACCATTGACCATATTTTGTGCGAGTGTTTTAAGATTTGAGTGGAGCGAGTTAAAGAGAAAGATTTAAAAAAAAAAAAACAACTAACCTACGATATCTGACAATATTGAGAAGACATGCCATGAATTTGTTAATCAAGGGGGTCATATCAAAACTATTAATTAGCAGCCCAAACACAACAGAGAGGCCACGGAGTGAACGATTCAGAGATGTTAGTGTAATTTCTCCCGGTGTCTTTTCTGGGAGGATTTGTGTAAATGTAAATGTTGTGTAAAAAAGATTACTTTTAGTTGGAGCTCAACTTAATGGACACAAAGTAGGAAGACTTGATAAGAGTAGAGAAGAGGGGCCGTGATACGCTATGGAAAAATAAACCCGGCATCTCGTAGCAGTACAATAGAGGTAAATGGTCATTTTTTTCCCCCAGACATCAAAGCAGAGTGCTGTTTGGCACTTTAAATCGATTCGCAGCAGTCTTCATTGCAGCGCCAATTTTGTTTACCGGTCTCCATTGTTGTTATCATTGCTCTTTGGTTTCAGCACACAGCTTACAGCCCTTGACGAAGGCTTGACAGTTTGACAGCGGCTTGACAACGACATTAGTCTCACCCCTAGTACTGATTAGATAACCGTTACCCCCCCCCACCCACCCACCCACCCACCCTCCGCTCCCCTTATTAGTTGATTACTTTTTAATCAATAGACCGCTGTTTCATGAAATGATGCCAGACAAATCAGTGGACTCGAGATTAGTGGAGTGGGTGGATTCAAAGGTCTGGACCCAGGCAACTTTTATTTCTTTACTTCTGAACTTCAGATACCTCCTGCAACCTTGTCATGGAAGGCACGAGTCACAAGAATCATGTTGAGGAACATTGTTGCTTATTTTGACTGCTAGCAATACAGAAAAGCTGATGTGAGGGATACAACTTGACAACTTGATCAATGAAATTTAACAAAATTAAAATACAAGCTAATTTGTAATTTGATAATTTCTCGTGGATACAGACTTCTTAAATTACTTAGAAACAATTTGAAGTTGGATAAAAAAAAGTTAAATTACCTAATTCAAAATATAGATGAAATTTGCTTCAAAATGTGTTTGTTCTTTTCACACTGAGTGGTCTTCAGCAATGATAAATCAGATAGAGCGACATATGTAATTGTTTCATTATTCATTCCCTCCCATATTTTGCAACTTCAAACAGGAACCTTACAGTGAAAAAAAAAATATGAGCCAAAATATTTTAAATGCACAAATCTGGTTGTAGTCCCTTTGTAAAAACTGCAATTTGACTGTTTACTGCCTAAATATATTATAATCCACTATAATTTGAGAGCACATATTCAGAGCACTCAGTGGTTGCTACATCCAGGCCACTTCAGAAGGGCCAAACATGTTGTTTGTTAACAGAGCATCACAATAAGCTTTCATATGCTTCATATCTTTCATTGTGCCGTCTCATTTTATTCAGTAGGCCACATTTACAGTATCTGGTGCCTAATGGTTAAGTGCTTGATGATGATGGCTTAGACCTTTCTATAAGTGAGCCACAAGATGACCACTCGAGCCCGATGAATGTTTCAGGCTTTCAAATGAACTCGTTGAGCTCACCAACTCTGGAACTCCAACTCTTCACACATAGGCATTCTCTCTGTCCATCTCCCCCCTCCCCTTTTCCTACTCTTTCTACTCCTAATTCTGCTATTAGACCCAATTTGCTCTCAACTAATGTATCATCACGATGAGCCAGTGGTGCAATAGACTCCCATAGCAAACAGACGAAGAGATAAAGCAGCTCCAGCAGATGCTCAGAAACACATTAGATCTGACATTTAGTCGTTCATGAAACTACCCATTTAAAACAACAAGCAAACGGAGGTGATGTTAACTGCTTCAGCTGTGGGTCAAAGCGATCATTGCAGTATTTGTGTCCACTACAGACCGTTTTGGTGGAGGGATCAAGCAGAGAGCTAATGTTACCTTGAACCTTGAGTATTTACTCTATGTAATGAAATGCTAATGAGATTCTACATTAGGGAAGAGTTCAACTTCACAATGCCTAATCTCATAACATTAAAACCGTGATCTGGAGGAGGATTTTAATGGTAATGACTCCGTGTGTCGACATCATTGATTGATGTCCACCCACATCCAAACAGGTGGCGTCCTGTAGGCAGCTATCATAACCTCGTCAATAACGTGTCTGCTCACTAATATTGTTTTAATTGCAGAGTTCCGATACAATTAGATGTGTATACTGTGTATGTATTCATTTAATCATATATCAATAAAACAGCCCTGAAGCTAATGCTCCAACCACACAACATAACCACAAAATAGGACCGCAGCCAGGCATCACCATTTTTAAGATGCCACAATGAAATGAATTCATTCTGTGACCTTCAGGCAGTTGTGATGCGCTGCATTCAAATACTTCTGTCTGTGTGTGTGTGTGTGTGTGTGTGCGTGTGTGTGGTTTAGAGTAAATATGCTGTTGTTAATTGAATGTTTGAGTCACAATATAATTAGTTACTGCAGTAGATAGCAGTGTTTGTAACCTCAGGGTTCAGGTGAACGTAACACCAATTTAATTTTCTTTCACAAAAAAATCAAGGCATTTGGGTTTTAAACCTTCTTTAAACAAGAAATAAAGTGCAATCAGAGCTTAGAACTAATGACTGTTTTCATTTTTTTTTTAACAACACAACAAGTTAATTAGCCCAATAATAACAATACCGGGGCACATAGTACAATTGATTTGCTGAAGATGATGAACAGCAGGAGAAGTTGTTTTCAGGCCAGGCTGGGTTGTATCCTCCAGGTCATACTTATGTTTAGTGGTTGTGGAGTTAGCTAGCCTCCTCTTGGTCTCTGGTAGCAGCAGAGTACAACCAGGCTCTTCACTATTAGAAACGTTAGGTGGTCTCCCCATATGATTGCATTTTTCACACTCACAATCCCCTTTACAAACGTATAATAGACCATTGTGGACCATTGTTGTTTACACTAGCGTACAGTATAACGGATGAAATGAATTCACTGTTTTTCCCTCTTCACATTTGCTGATTCAATTATTAGCTCAATAGTTAATATTTAACACTTGCAAAAGGTTGAACTTAAATCATTTGTTCATGATAACACAGCACATGTTGTGGAAAATTGGACATATTGTTTTACATGCGATTTCAGAAAAAAAGTGATCTGCTGTAATGAGAATTTTGATACAAACTAAAGCATGTGTAGCTTAGTAGACAGTACTAATATGCTTTGCTTTTAGCAATGTGATTATCCCTCTGCCCTCTTTCCGACAGTAACAAATGAAATAATAACACGCCATATGTGCCCTGAATTTTATTATGACATGGCTGTGCAGTTGCAGCCAATCAAAGCTCATCCTCAATTCCATCAGGTCAAAGAGAGAAATACAATCTCAGGGGCCATTTGAATCAGTCATAAGCAGCTGCAAAACAACCTTCCATATGACATATAAAAAAACTCAATAGAAACTGAAAGCCTCATTGGTGTTAATTAAGGTGCTGCAGCCAAATAGGCCATCTGTTAATGTGATTTTAACTCTGTGGTGTACATACGCTATCATGGTGCTAACACAAGGCTTGGGTCCCCTGGGCTGCAGGCAGAGGCTGAGCCAGATGAGTGCTTCATCGCGCTGCTCAGTAGTCCTCTAGAGGCCTCCATGAACTCTTGAATCCACATGAGTTCAATGTGGTCTGAGTTTCAATGTGCAGTCGCCCGTGCCTGCTTAGACCTACTGCCTCGACTCATCACAAACTCCACATGATTATAAGAAATTAAGTTTATAGTTCTGCACATACTTCGGACAATAAAGACACATGTGTCTAATCGCTTAATGGCTTAAAATGAAAAAGATACAAGATATTCTGTGTAATCTGATACAGAATATACTGTATGCTGCAGGCAAAAGGAAGTCATGCCCAGCTTTTGAATAATGAATATGCCAGGCTGAACTCCAACATTTTAAAATCATTGTTTTTGCCCTATGTGTGAGGTCTGCTCTGTAATGACTATTAAAAGATAATGTTCTGCTTCATCCAATAGACAAACCTGGTCATATTAATGTATTTATAACAAAAAAACAAATGTCAGGGAAATGCAGAAGCTGTACATTTGGTATTAACTGATATATAATATGGGAAATGACCAGTAGGGGTGTACCCATCATTCAATCTTTTCTGACTTTCTGAATAGTTCCGTAGAATATCTGATCTGAAGTTGCTTGCAATAGAATAGTGCTAAACCATACTTTGTGAGGAACCCTGGACAATAATAACTCCTGTTAGCTCTTATAGAACAGAAAAGACCAGGCTAAATCAACACATCTCATACTTCCAATATATTTTTTACATTATACGTTAGTGGCCGGGTGGTTTTCCAACTTTCCCCAACCGTTAATGGGAGTTTGGTTTTCTAACTTTCCCCAAACGTTAGTGGGTGGTTGGTTTTCTATCCTTCCCTGAACGTTAGTGGGTGGTTGGTTTTCTAACTTTCCCCAAACGTTAGTGGGCGGTTGGTTTTCTAACTTTCCCCAAACGTTAGTGGGCGGTTGGTTTTCTAACTTTCCTGGATGGAACATTAGTGGGAGGTTGGTTTTCTAACCTTCCACGAACGTTAGTGGGAGGTTGGTTTTCCAACCTTTCCCGAACGTTAGTGGGAGGTTGGTTTTCCAACCTTTCCCGAACGTTAGTGGGAGGTTGGTTTTCCAACCTTTCCCGAACGTTAGTGGGAGGTTGGTTTTCCAACCTTTCCCGAACGTTAGTGAGAGGTTGGTTTTCCAACCTTTCCCGAACGTTAGTGGGAGGTTGGTTTTCCAACCTTTCCCGAACGTTAGTGGGAGGTTGGTTTTCCAACCTTTCCCGAACGTTAGTGGGAGGTTGGTTTTCCAACCTTTCCCGAACGTTAGTGGGAGGTTGGTTTTCCAACCTTTCCCGAACGTTAGTGGGAGGTTGGTTTTCCAACCTTTCCCGAACGTTAGTGAGAGGTTGGTTTTCCAACCTTTCCCGAACGTTAGTGGGAGGTTGGTTTTCCAACCTTTCCCGAACGTTAGTGGGAGGTTGGTTTTCTGACTTTCCCCGAACATTAGTGGACGGTAGGTTTTCTAACCTTCCCCAAATGTTAGTGGGAGGTTGTTTTTCTGACTTTCCCCAAACATTGTAGTAGTTTATCCCCAGACTACACTTCATATTAATGTCTTTTAAAAGCCTTGATGCAAGGGCTTCCTTGTATGGAAAGTACCCAGTCTGTTTTGCCGTTCCGAAAATAAAAAGCCTGAAAAAGTACTGATGAGACCTTAGATAACATCAAGTCATGCCCAGTTTGGTTATCAGAGCAATGAATTTAAAGGCTCATACCAGACACTACACAGCTCTGAGACATAATTCTACAACTCTGGAAAGCTATCATTGTGGTGTCTTTCCTGAGGAAAATCATCTTATGAAGTAATACCATGAATGTTCGCTTGAGCAACAATTTACTGACTGGCTTCTAGTGACACATTACACACACCAGGTTCATTGCCATCCAGAGAAGAAATCTTGTTGGCTATTGTTTCACTGCTTATTTGTTGAACTTGAAACATTTAGAGATAAGAAGTCAACTGGAGTAGTTATAATGATAATTGTGTTCATGTGGCACTTTTCACTTTTCCAGATTCAAAGATTTACAGAATGAAAATTTACAAAAAATCAGAAACCCATCTAAGTATGGTTTCTGAAAAGAAATAAGGTGGTGAGAAATAATGGAAATATTAGTTCCTCTTTTGACTTATACCTCCTCTGTGTCCTTAGACTTATTTCTGTTTCCCTGTGTATACAATAACAAATAATCTATTAATTACTCATCCTCAGCATCAAATAGAGCGTTGATCGCAGTTGCATACTTTTTCACCTGCCCAATAGAGAAAGAGGTGCAGCTAAGTGGCTCGATGTAATTTGTGGAATCTGCAGTGCTTCGACTCACTCTGTTTGATTGCGGTAAACAAACATCTCTTTCAGTCACTGACAGCTGGACACCAAAGACGCCCCCGGACAGCTAAACAAAGGTGATTTGTAAATTACAGGGCCTTGTTCTAGGTGAATTGCACTCAGTACCCACGAGTGGTGGCAAAGGTTGACTGAGTTATTTGATTTCTGTGGTAGCTGCTTGCCTCTCAATAGAGCCTATGAGAACAAACTTGAAGTTCAGATGCTTTTATTGGATGCCATTGTCTGTGTTACAACAATGCTAAGCCCTTTGTGTCATTGTGTCACTACCACTGGCGGATTGGGTCTATGTTTGTGTATTTGTAGAAAGGCAATTATCCTCTTTTGATAACCTTCATTTAACAGGAAAATTTTCCAGTTGTTCAACCTAAACAAACAATTGAGTTAATGGGTGGGCATGGTTGATCGGCTGACCAATTGGGTTCAGGCTGAAATATTTCAACAATTACTGGGTAGATTGCCATAAACTTTTGTGCAGCTATACATTGCACCTAGACAAGGTTGCAGGAGTGAGTGAATTTAAAGATCTTGGGGTTTTAATTGACTCCGACCTCTCCTTTAACCCACATGTTAAAGAAACCTGTAAAAGGTTCCAGTTTGATCTTGCACACTAAAAATCACATACTTACTACAGAGTAACCGTAATGATAAATGGAATTGTACTTGTATAGTGCCTTTCTAGTCTTCCGACCACTCAAAGCACTTTAACACTACATGTCATCCACCCATTCACACCCATTCATACACTGATGGCAGGGGCTACAAGGCAAAGTGCTACCTGCCCATCAGGACTAACTAACCATTCACACCACAAAGGCTGCTAGATGTTTCTACATTCCATGATTATCACTCATCTGAACTACTAGTCACAGGCAAACCATATGGCACTGAAACCACTCAAATCACTATACAAACAAGCACTTAAAACACTTGATATGAAAAATCAAAGCATCTCCATCACTGCTAAATTCTAAATAGTGTCGGATATTTAGTTGGGATGAGCAATTAAAATATGCGAAATTCTGCTTGGAATACAAAGTCATCCATGACTTAGCTCCACCCCACTTGTAGATTTCATCAATATATATATATCAAAAGAAGAACCAATACTTCAATATAGGAAATTGCACTATTCTGTTGCGGACGGTCAGAGGTTCATGAGAATGGAACATAATTCCAGCCTGAAAACTTTCAGTAACCAATTAAAACAATAGAGGATAAATACATACACACGTCAGCACTTAACTTTCTTTTTACTGCTGCTATCATGTCCTTCTTGTCTGTTTAATGTGTATAAGTTAAATGTCATTACTGCTTCTGCTGCTTTTAAAAACTGTGTGTCCTTTATCAACCTTTAATATCTTTTGTTTTTGCTCTGCTGTATTTTAAAAGGATTTTAAACCGCATGCCCTCTTCTTGTTTTTGTTTTGATCTATTTTAGAAAGCTTTTTGGAACACCTTGGCCAGGGACTACAGATACAAATAGCCTTTTGGCTAATTCTAGCATTTTTTTTAATACAATGTGCATTTATTTATTTGCACTGTCCCTTTTAATGAATAAACTAAACTGTACTAACACTACTGTGTTTGTTGCTGATTAGCTAATGTTAGTATGCTAACATGCTAAACTATGATGTTAAACATGGTAACCATAATGCCTGCTGCTGCTAATTGTCAGCGTGTAAATTGTGAGCATTTTGCCATGCCAACATTTATCTCAAAACACAGCTATACCGAAGTACAGTCTCCCAGAGCTGCTTGTATGGCTGTACATGTAGACTCTTAGCTTTGTTTATTCTGTCTTTGAGGTCTAAATGCAGATTACATTCTGACCAGGACGAATCCCCTGCTTTTATTGACTGCACTGAAAAACGTTTTACTGATAGAGGCTTTAGTTAAAAGGCAGAGAAACAGGGAGCTGGTCCTCTCGTGCTTTTCTGCTGGTTGCTAAATGTTTAGGTCAGTTTGAAAGGTCATGAGGTGAAGCCTCAAAGTCTGAGTGGGACTGGGGGGTAAGTTGGGCTGTAGACTCCCCTGCTGTGAGGCTCAGTGTGTGGAGAGCTCTGAATAGTTGAAACATGTTCTGTTCTCTCTCACCAATCCCAGCCTCTATGAGAGATCAAAGCAAGGGGATGATGAGAGAGAGAGACGTGGCGTAAGTATGGAGGTTCAGAATGGTCGATAACAGTTTATTTCTGACTGCTGTGCTGAAATGTGTGTGATTGTTGTTTACTTTTGTTTTATTTTTTGTAGTCGGGCAGAGCCATACGTACACGCATGCAACCGTCTCCCTTTTTCTGTTATACATTGAGGCGCGTAGAAGTTCCACTTTTCTCTTTCCTGGCTAGTTATTCCTATCATCTTCTCTCATCATGCCTCCAGCTATTGAGGAACTGATTTGATCAAATCCAGTCTTATGCTCGTCTTCTTCTTTTAGCCCCATCCCTTCATAATGCATCACCTGCATTGCCCTCAAGTTCCAAATTTGTCAGTGAGTCAGGACTGATCTCAACAGACGAGAATGGACACCTTGTTCCCTTTCATACTTCAAAACAGGAGCCTGACAGGGTGCCAACCCTTTAATTATTTCTCCTCACAAGTACATGAGAACTATAGAGCTAGCCTGCAGGCTGTCTTCAAGAGTTTCAACCTATCCATATTTGAATGACTTGGTGCAAGCCACAGAGTTTATGGGTTTTTACTCTCTAATTTCCACCCAGGGACCATCATTACCACAGCAAAGAGTAACTACTGAGTGGCCAGCCCTGCTGTTCCTGTGAGTGCTGTAAATGAAAGTTAATATCAGTGAATAAATGCAGTTGTTTAGCGCCATGATCCATATGGAAATGGAATGGTGCAGATGTTAACTCTGACTATTGACTTCTGAAGACAAAGATTCACCAGTTCACCGGAACACAAGTGTGAAAAAATTGTCCAAAATCCCACATGAAAACTGAAAAAAGATGTCATTACAAACTAAAGTTTCTCCATCAAGTATTAAATAAATGTCAGTTAGTGTGTTCAATAATTTGTCTATGATGTCATTCCACTCTATTGCACATTTTTTATGGATTAGAATGTTGAGATTTCTTTATCTATGTAGATTTGTGGACATCGATGTGAAACTCTGTGCATGAATGTAGTGACAGAACATAATCTTGAACTTAATTTCTTTACTGCGTTTTGCTGTCTCGTTTGTTTCTCTCCTCTCCTCTGATCTCTGTGTTTCACAGAGGATGTGGCTTTGCCATCTGTGTGTGTGTGTGTGTGTGTGTGTGTGTGTGTGTGTGTGTGTGTGTGTGTGTGTGTGTGTGTGTGTGTGTGTGTGTGTGTGTGTGTGTGTGTGTGCGTGTGTGTGTGTGCGTGTGTGTGGGTGTTTGTGTGTGGGACGGCACTCGGTAGTCCGCTAACTTGTTGCTCTTGCTACGATATTAGCTGCTCTGTTCCAACAATATTGACCTGAAAAAACAGGCTTGATTAAAATGGGGTGTTGTTCTGTCGGGAGATGCAGTGACTTAAACCAAGAGTAGACAAGCCATGAGTAAGGAAACATCTGCTAGTCGCTAGGCTAATTAATGCAGTGTTTTGGATGCACTTTCTAAATAAATCAAAAGAGAGTTTCTATTTATCTTACTGTATTAATTGATGAAAAAGTAGCCAAACCAAATTGAATTAAACCAATTGTGTGACCCACAGCGGGGAGAGTAGAAGAGACATGGCAGAGCAGACAGGTCCAGGTGGGAAAATCAATCTTTTTGCATTTTTCTAAAAGAGAAAGTTAACCTGAGTGAATCATAATTTGATGTACATTTCTATTCATCATGATTGTGTGCCTAGGTGCTGTTTTATTATTTAGTTATCATGTTAACTAACATACTAAGTCACACCATGTCAATATATACTGCATGTGTGCTAAACTATATGTAAATATTAGCATGTTCACATGCATACAGTCACCATGTAACTCTGCTGTTAATAGGCTAATAGCAAAGAAAACATGATAACTTTCTGCATGTTAACCCGCTTATATATTTAGTGTGTATCATTCAAAGTGCATATTGACATTGGTAAGCCTTAGTATGTTAGTATGTTCACATGACTATAATTAACACAGCAATTAGCATGCTAGCAACATGTTGTTACAAATGTTAAGCATGTTAGCTTAAATAGCATATTCCATATATAATATAATATTTTTTGAATAGAAAGATATAGGCCTAAAGTAAATTGAAAGTGGCAGGAAGCCATCTATAGTCAACTGTGGATCAAATTTAAATCGTCTTTCCTTGTTGGGTAGCTCACATTGGTACTGCGCTCACACTTCTGTTGCAGTTGGAGGGACTCATAGGGAGAGAATGATTGGGGGATGAAGAGAGTGAAATGAAATACAAGGTGAGAAAGTCAAGAGAAATGGTTAAAATCCCAGTGATACCAGGAGGAAACCCACAAGACTGTTATTCTATTTTGTGTTTATTTCATTCATTCACAGGTTAGTTGTAAAATGTATCAACTAGTGTGCAAATAACACAAAATAAACAATGTTTTTTTGATGGCGCAGAATCATCACCCCCGATGGAAATGTCAAATATAATTTATTCTGCCACTTCCAGGTAGCTTGGGGAAGCTTTGCTGCCTAATATTTAAAACCTATCGCAGCTGAGCAGATGTTTGCCCAGGGAAATGGCAGAGTAACAATTGTTTGTTTAAAGGCCGAGAACACAGAGAGACAAGCACAAACAGATGGTAATAGTCTTGGAATTACCTCAACGTACGCCTAAAACTGACATCATAACAAAATACTTGTCTGGGGTGAAGTTGTTCTGCCTCACATTTAGCTGGCTAATGCTTCTGTTACTGATTTGAAATGTCTGCTGCTATCACTGCCAACTGACCTCATCTGTGCAGGTTCAGCTGAGTAGCCTATCTGTGAAATATTACACAGCTCAAACTGCCGTCATGAAAAATCACTCCTTATTTGTTAGTGTTACGATGCAGATATTGAATTTCAGATGGTCTAATCTGATAAATTTAAATGTTTCATTACAGTTAAAACCATCTGAAAATGGGCTCCAACTGCTGGAAAATTCAATTTGTTTTTTTCTTAGCCTTTGTGACTGTCTGTCCACATTGGGGTTTTTTTTGCATTTTATCAGGTCATATTTCAGGCATCAGACAAGATTAACCTACACTATCTGCATTGATATCTGTGGTTAAGATTTAGAGTTTTGTACATCCTTACACTAGTGACGTGTTTTCCCACTTCTGGACAAAAACGGCATGATTCTAAAAGAAGATGGAGAGGTGGACATTTAACACAAATATCTAGTGAGTTTATAGAGAGCACCAGTAATACAGAAGAAAGGCTGGTTAAAATCCTTATCACAAAATAATATAATGTGCCAAATTTATTCAAAATAACATGAAATATTCAACCAAATGTTCAACGCAATACTCTGTTATGCATTATATGCACCAAAACTCAACGTATTTTTCAAATAAATATTTCAGCAACTAGATTTGTTAGATTTTATTTGCCAAGGGTCATTCATTTGAACAATAAAAAAAACAGTAAAATGGTAACATAATATGTCTACCCTACATGGGGTAGACACAATATTTGAAACACAGTAAAACATAGTACAATTCGCACCATAAACTAAAGCCTCTAAATTGAACATAATGTTGACAAACATTTTCAACAAAAATGGAACATTATAACATTCATCAAGGTATGATTTGTAGCAGGTTGTACTAGACTGCATTCATTTTTGCTGGGTAATAAATTGTCAACCCTGGCTATAGTTTTCTGCCTGACTGCTACATGCACCCAGTGACGGACTTTAGCCAGACCATCCATCATCACATTCACCCTTATTCTACAAGCATGAGAGGAAGTAAGCAACTCCAATCTGACTGGCATATGGACCACTGAAGGGCTGACACCACAAGGTTTCACAGCAAACACCTGTTCAAAGAGACAAAATCCTGTGGGGGGCCAGGAGAGCCCAGGAATCTACTGCATTCCATTCTCTTTTATCCTCACACACAAACAAAAGATTCAGCTAATGCTACACAACATGTCCTAATAGTTTATATGAGTTATTAAATGCCCTGTATACTAGTTTGTACATTTGCAAACAGGCCAGTGGTTTCCAAACAAAAATGTATGCAGACTAAATATATAGGAAGTACTAGAAAGGTGCACTCAGTAGAGTGCAGATCTTCGTCAGGTGTCTGCAACGACCACTGCTGTATAGTTTTACTGAATGAACACAACCCACATTAATTGTCTAACCTCACGTTTAGACCGCAAGTGTATCAGACCTGTTTTTCACTTGCACGTCTCACACAACAGATTTGCTCTCATTTTAATCTATGCAGATGTCTGCACCGGCTCTGCTCAGGTGCATGTCTCAGCTCTGTCTCACGGGCGTATCCGCGACTTTAAGCGTTTATCTAGGCTAAATACAAGGTTGATGCCCAATAAAAAGGTATGGAACAACTGTGTTTTCTGGCCACTGAGCAGCGGCTGGGGTTCGTGAATGTACTCAGCAGTGTCTCACTTGCGGCCCTTTGTGGTTAAGAGTAGTGAGTGAGGAGTCAGCAATCAATCAATATCAAACAGAAAGTGTGATTGACTGCAACCATGAGCGGCCCCTGAGCATGCAGCCATAAATGAGCACTCTGAATATAATGCAGTTTACTGCAACAGCATGCAAGATTAGCCATGGACAGACAGAGAGGTGCACACTCACTCACAGACACGCGTGAGCAATCACATGATTCTCTAGGCGGAGATAATAATGTGGAAAAATACAGGATTTGAAACTGAAGAGGCACGGATACGTTTCTTCTTTATTTGGTTCTCCAGGTTGAGGTCTGTAAATGAGGGCTTTGTTGCGCCATGTATCTCAGAATTCAATGCCTTAAAAGAAAAGTTTCCTTTACACACCACAGAGGTGAAATGAGTTTCATATTCAGTATGTCTAAAAGGAAATATCTTTTTTTTTTTTTTGTTCGCTGATACTGATTCTGTTCCCACTTTTGTCTTCATGTTCAAAAGAGCTATGCAAGGAGCGGATGCCCTGTCTTTTTTTTCATCTTGGTGTGCACAATTTACTGAGCCAAAAAGGGAAAAAAATTGTTCATGCCTTAATTAGGAACATCAGAGGAGAGAAAGTCATTACTGTTGTGAATGAGCTGAATGGATGCTTGTGTGGGTGGGCTGCTCCATATGTCTTTATTAAGCCACAGTGATGGAGAAAATGAATTTGTTCCACAATTACCATAAAAGATTGTGTTCATAACCTGGCTAAAGTGCGCATATGCAATGCACATCTTATCAAGCAGTAAAAGATACTGATATCTGAATATCTGTCAACAACTTGTTTTTTGAGATTACGTCCATGCACGGTATTCATGACTCATTTGGTGGATAATTATTTGACATTTCTCTTTCGTGGTGTTCAAATCAGTTTTCTAACATTAAATTAAAAATTCACTGAAATACAACATATCTCAGAAAGTATGCTTTAGGTTGACTTTATGATGAAATTCCCAGCAACATGTTTTATGCATTTTTGACCTTGTGGACCCTTTGGAAGAAAATCACTTAGTGTTATTTTGCATTCATGTTATTTTGCATTCATACCGGAAAAAAATATATTTTCTCCCCTTTTCTCACTACATTAGTGGACTCAAAGGCCAGCTGTTTTCTTCTTTTTTTTTCAACAACACATATTTCAAGCGAGTGTGTTGCCTGTTGGTTTTATTCCAGTGGAACAGTGCCTAAATCAGAGTTTTAAAAAGTAGGAATAATTCTGTTTTGCTTATTAAGCCACCATTGTTTGCGCTGTTCAAGCATGATGCTAGTTCTGTTCTCTCAGTTTTGCCCCTCATGAAAAATTAACTGGAAAACTTCTACTGTTATCATTTAATTAGATCCCATCTTTTCCTCCAGACTTTAATTACGATACCTTATTGAAGGACCTCTTCTTTGTTTTGCTGAATTTTGTTTAGGTGCCTGGTAAAGTGAAACAGACGCTTCCTAAACAATCCTGTTACTAAATCCAGGCTGTCAGCACTCACGTCTTATCTGGATTAATAGCTTTATAAACTTTAGTTAAATAAACGTTAACTTGTTCAAATGTGCTTCAGACTAATGACAACTTTACTAAGGCTTAATCTTTTAACAGTAACAGCAGGATTCATCATACCTTGTCCCACATTTATAACGTTAAAAGACAGATAGTAGAGAGACAGAGTAGATCAAAACAAGGTGATCACACAGTTAACCTTTCCCGCTGTTCCGCTTCTGGTAAGACATGTGTAGTTTCAGTCATGGATAAGAAAAATATATTTTTTTTATTTATTTGGGTAAGTCATAGTATTATAGGTCTGTGATACTTTTATCTTAAAAATGCTAAATTTCTGTTTCTCTTTAACAAGCTTGGAGACTTAATTTACAATATAAATCTCAAAGTTTAACTTAATTTGGACGGCAAAACATTTGCTCTTCTTTGTATCAGCTGATTTTTAGTTCCACTTGAATCAAATGTAATACATATTATGCATTTAAGTAGTATCAACATGTGCAATGCTAATACTCAACCTAATAAACTGAAGTCTGTATGCCGTTGTTGAATCCGTGTTTATGCTTCCATTGCTATCCATTACATGGTTGGTAATGGTAGATGCATCGGACAAGTTACTGCATCAGAAATCAATGGCAATGCTATGTTTAATGTTTGCTGCGTTGGAAAAAAACCCAACTTGGTCAGGTTTGGATACAGGTGATGGTTTGGGTTGAAATAAGTACTTAGGGTTAGGGAGACATTTTGGTTTGGGTCAACATGACTACTACTTTTACTACTACATTAAGGTCAGGGGAGCTTTGTTGTGGTGAAAATAATAAACATATGGTTCAGAACCAATCATGGTCATGATTTTAAAATAATAAAAACAAGATTCATTGTCATAATCCTTTCATAATCACTCCAGCCACTAGAGGTCTTTGTCACCTTAACATCAACACATGTTGGAGGCACTTGCCGAAAGGTTTTGCATATCTTACCCATTTTTCCCTACACATTTACTGACTGTATCTTTACTGTCAAAAAAGACTGGAGAAGCAGTCAAACAACCCAACCAGTTGTTCCATTTGAACAAATTAAGAGACAGGGCAGAAGTATGCATAAATACT
Organism: Cebidichthys violaceus; assembly: GCF_023349555.1. Lineage (NCBI taxonomy): Eukaryota > Metazoa > Chordata > Actinopteri > Perciformes > Stichaeidae > Cebidichthys > Cebidichthys violaceus. The sequence goes on along the minus strand of NW_027176340.1, from coordinate 7,244,123 downwards.
AAAGAAAAGCAGGTGAATAGCACTGTTACATCACAAGGCGTATGAGATTGCAGTGATACAGGACATATTCATTCCTTACAATTTAGTATTTTCTTTAAAATCCCCTTCTTTACATCCTGCATGGATGCTAATCAAATAATGAAAAGTGTGTGATTAAAGCTGTGGGTTACTGATGAGTAAAATTACATTCATCATGCAATCCTGCTACATAACATCATACATCTGCTGCCCCACACAGAAATATAATTTTTCTATTTCGAATTTCATGCCTAATTATAATTTAATTATGAGGATGACTTCCTCTTATATAATGAGGAAATTAAATTGGAGAAATTAGCCACAGCAGGAATTAAATGCTGTAATTTTGTAGGTGTCTGAAAGATGTTTCTTATACACAAAAACAAGATTCAAAAGAGTTATAAGCATTGGTTTAAGCACTTGTTGGAATACTAAAGGGTCTTTTACCTCTAAAGGCAAACAAAGTTAAAAAATAGTTTCTGCTTAAGGGTATTTCCCTTAAATTTCCATTTAGAGAGAATAATTCTATTTTAATCTTTAGCAAGTGGCCATTCTCATGATCTCTGTGCTCCAGGATACATTTGAGGCCAATTACGCTGCATCACAAATACCATATTTGTATTCGTCTCTTCGTGCGGACTTCTGAAGTGGGATGCCACTCCTCTTGAGTGATACAACAGTAGCTCCTTGGGTCTCCTGAGCCTTCCTGTTAGCCTACTTTCTCCTGTAACCTACTTAGGAGGCTTTTTAAAAAGATCCCAAAGAAAGCTTTTTCATTTCAGTTCTCATCTCACGCTCTCTAATGGAGCCGGATGGAGAGACAGCTGATTGGGGGTTGGACTTGAGGAGGGATATACCGTGAGAGAAGGTAGACACGTGGGTAGGTGGTTAATGAAGGTATGTGATTGGACTGTAGAAATGTAAAATCCTAACAGCAGTTGCTCTCTGCTAGCAATCTTGTCTCCTGAATTAGTATGTCTCACTATGTGTTTTGAGTGTGTTTTCTGAAACCAAAGCTTTGTGCAGATGCTGCTTCATGTTGCTATCAGTAATAGTAACACTAATTTACACCTCTACAACAACATTACATTACAGTCATTTAGCAGATGCTTTATCCAAAGCGACTGCTTTCAACAAAGTGCATTCAACATTGGTAATCAAAAGAACTACTAGTCACCAGAAGTCATAAGTACATTTCCTTTTCCAAACAAGCATCTAAGAGCATGAAGCAGAGCATAACTCAGAGCCAAAGTACAGTGCAGAAACAAGAAAAACAGTTAGTGCTATAAGTAATACGAATACAATAAGTGCAACAAGCTTGTATGAATACAATAAGTGCTAAGTGGAAAGCTCAGGGTAGCAACAAACTCTTCTTGCTCACACGTCTCATCTTATGTGAAGCCACGATGTATCTCATTTTGGCACACACACTTATCTTTTGCAGCATTTAATCAGCCGACATGCATGTTCACACCTCACAGGGATTCTTTTATATAGTGCTGCAGCATCCTAAAACCCAGAAATGAGTCCGCTTTTTTGCACTTCCGGTTCCCTCATCTCGAAGTCAATGGGTTTTCTGAATGGGTTTTTGGCTCGATTTTAATGTTTTGTTCTACGATATAATAAAAACGTCAGTAAAAAATCCCTATCGTGAATTTTAAAGTTTTTAAAAAAGGCAGTGGCTAAATAATACTACAAAACATCATGCCGACTAGTTCGCCTTTAAATTCTTGTTGTATACTGTATCTCTGTGCTCATGTGACCATGGAGCAGTTTGTTTATAACCTAACGTTAGCTTTTTATTGCTGCTGATTGCAGTCACGCTTCAAAAATCATGGGGTTCATTTGTGAAGATTATCTTGCTATACAGTCAGTATAATAAAGTTTGTTTAACACAGAGCTAATTGTCTGCAATAATCCAAACTCAATGGAAAAAATCCCATTGGGTTTTTTTCATGAGAACCACTGCGATGCCAACTTCTGAGGCCTGAAAAAGTATGTCATCCCTGCAGCACTCATTAACATGGGAGAAGTTTGCCTTCAGAGCTTTCTGCCAGAGATCTTAAGTTTAGGCAACAATCCTTCTTAGTTTAATTTAGGAAAAAAATGTGGGTTTGAATAAACCTTTTCTGGCAGAAAGCCCTGAAGGCAAACCTCCCATGTGCCACTATATTGTCTGTCTATTGCCTATACTATCACAATAGACAAACAACAGTATAGCTTTAATTTTTTAATCTTCTGGGTAGGTTTGTTGAAACGGCCCTTAAATATCCTTGGTTGTTGATCAGAATCTTGTAATTTGAAAAGGAAATGTAATTCAGCAGCTGTTTGGAGAGTCTTATCCGGAAAGCTGGCTGTAATCCAGTAAACCATGTCTTACTCGCTTGTGATCAGCTGCGTCTGGTTGACCATCTGTGGTGGATAACAGGTCCCTACTCTCTGACTCGCATCATTTATTTTTATTTTTTTCTACTTTTCTACCCTATGAGTCATCTGTGTTGTGTTCATCTTGTATTAATGCAGCTACAGTGGCACAATAAAAGTATTTTGATAATTGAAAATTTGTCTGGCAGTAGATAATAGGATGATCTTTTGAAGTGTATCATTGCAGCCTGTTTAAAAGAGAATTGGGAGGTTGTTGGTTCAAGTCTTCAAATTGGCCCAGAAAAGGCTGAAGTGAATGAATAACCCATTCGTAGAGACAGATAGTAGCAAGAGGGAGCACGGTGGAGACGATCTCCTGAAGTTAATCATGGCCAACAGTACAGGAGCGCCTTCCCTCCAAACATTCCTAGAATTGTGCAAGACAAACTTTTCTATACCGCAATCTCCTGACTTGTCCTTTATCATCATCATAAGGTTGACATTTTTGTTTTTTTGTGTTAATCATTCCAGGCAATTATTCAATCGATTGCCATGTTATTTGGTAAATACATTAATGTCCCTCTCAGGATGAATTGTAATAGCTTTAGTTAAACATGCACCTTTTCTTTTGTCCAATATTTTGGTTTGTTTGCATGTTAGCCTGCTTTGATTTAAAGTTCTGCAGCCTTGATAGGGCCGCCAGAATGGCCGTAGACTCTCAGTCATGCGTGTTAATAGACTGATGTATACTATGAGTTTACCGTGATTGTAAAACCATCATGAAAAAGCATTTTATTAAAAGTGTAGAAAATGCTTTGGCTTTCTGCATGACCCAAATATTACTTGTGAGGCTAAACTTAAAAACATTTATACTTTTTTCTTAATTATCTAGTCCCCTTGCTTCTACCCTGGGCGTTAGAGAATAGGAAGTCAGCATTGCTGGAGCCACGCTTTTCTTTTTTTTATTGTCCATTTCCACTCCACACCGCCGGTTTGGGATGTCCCTTACTATGACAAATGCTCCATCCAAACACATAAACAGAGACGGAGTTGATTAAGCTATTGTCACACTCGGCTTTCCAGAATGTATGCAGAATACTTAAATATCAAAGCAAATTGTAGGACAGTGGGTTATGTCATATCCAACTGTCTTTTGGTATTATGTCAATTTAATCTGTTTCCTGCACAGTCAGTGCAGAGTTCTCCGGTGACGGAGCTCGATCACAGAATTACCAGTTGGCCCATTAGGGAGGGAATGACAGGACAGCATTTCCTGCTTATTCATTTCCACATTTTTATTTCCTTGCCCCCAAAACAACACAGGAGGCAAGTTCCCCAAATTCACTACAATTGTGATGCAATCCATCACATCGTGGTTGAGGAAATCTGCGAACCATTGATCAAGAACTACAGCCCCTTTTCCTGGATACCCCTGGTGATGGAGATTAAGGCCAGGAGAACGAGAAGCAGAACTCAACTAGAGATGAAAAAAAAAATAGTTTTGGGTTAAATTGTTGGCTGAAATTATGATTCCATTTGTCAAACATTGAACTTGCCAGATGTTACATGTGTCAGAAACAACAATCAGAAGGTAGAGTATTCAATAACTTGCACTGGAAATAAAGGATATTTAAGGTGGAAAACTCTCCAGTGTGTATGAACTGTACTCAAGAATGATCATTGCAAAACCCGAGTCCATCTGATAAAATGTATTAGTTTTTTTATGTAAAAATAAAGAAAAAATAAGAAAAATGTGTTTTGAACAGTACAACAGCAGCAGTTTGTTTCACAGTAACACAAAGTGGTTTACACTGATGTCAAATTGTAGCCTTCACACTAATAATACTCTGGTATTCATAGATACCTTGATAATATAGACTATTAACTACACAGCTATTGAGCCAGGTAAACTGGGTAATGATACCGCAGTGTGTATTTGAGTTGGATGAAATAGTACAAAGGAGACTACTAACAATGCGTCTGATTCACCAACAAGGTGAAGAGGTTTTATGCAGAAAGGATGTTCTCTCAAATGTATCAGTTCCTGATTAACACACTTACTGAGGCTTTGCAAACATTTGGTCATTTTTTACTTAGTATTTCATCATTTTGAAACATTCCAAACAAGCAGAAATGTTAATTATTCAGCCCGGATAACTCTGTCTGCCATTCACTGCAGTCATATAATACAACACTCTAAATCCTCTGTTGACGAGAAATAAGACTAAAGCCTAGAGAACAATATTGTATTTTATAGCTCTGTTTGCAATTGACTGGCTTTTAAGGTTTAGCAGGCTTAATGTTTCATTGAAATCTTTTTACCACAATAAAAAAAAAGTCAATACTGGTTATGTTGCCTGGCTCAGAAGGCTTTGAGCTGTAGGCGCTGCTAGATCTCTGCAGACAAGTGAAATACAAAAAGCAAATATGTATTTCCTGTCACATCCTCAGGACACTATGGTTCATTACTTCTGATGATTGTGTAGCTGAAATTGTCAATGAAACCTGTCTGACAGCATAGACAGAAAATCTGTGAAGAAGCGTGCCGAGAGTAATGATTACAAGTAATAATCCATAGGGTGGAGGGGAAAATGGAGATTTAACATAAACACATATGAGAAGCTTATGAAATACAGCACATTTGTAATGATTACAATCATATTTTCCAATCGTTTCTGCTTGTGACCCCTAACAAAAAGTAAGTCCAGTTTGGGCCCCTTCTCATGTTTCAAATATCTATGAGTTGCTAGCAGTTCAACCAAAGAGATATTTCCTCTCTAAACTTCTTTAAATAAAGAGGTCAAATATGAATACAAAGTTCATTCAAAGTTCAAATTTTTACTTCTTTTCCTCCTATCAATCTTCTCATAACCCCCCAAAATTTATTTTATGACCTTTTGTAGGGGCCTGACCCGTTGTTTGGGAATCATTCGATTTAAGTCAATCAAAGGGGCATTTTTCTGCAATATTAGTACTTTTACTGTTAATACATATGTTCATTGAGCTGCTAATACTAATACTTTTACTGAAATAACATTTTGAATGCAAGACATTTACTCATAGTGGAGTATTTTTTACTTTCTTTTATAGGTACTTAATTAAAAGATCAAAGTACTTTTTCAACCACTGGAAATACCACCTGTTTATAAGCAGGTATGCGTACATGATATGTGATTATTTCCACAATCATCACCCCTAAAATTATTATGTGAGGCTAACTATTCTTAACCATTTGTGGGCAACATTCATTCATAAAAATATCACCCAAATATAAAAATGTTATACTGCAGCAGAGCTAAAAAATCCTGTTGCTGGAGATCAGCAGATGGAATCATAACAAAGTTAGCAGTGTCAGTAGATGTATTAAAGGGTAGGAAAAATAGAGAAACTATTACTACAGCTGTCGACGCTGTGTTACCCCAGAGCCGTACAGTGACAGTATAAAGACAACAGTTTTATATGAGGCCAAAAATGTCTTGCCTAAGCAAAGCGTTCCACGACTTAAATGGAGGTGGTGGATGGACAAGAGACAAAAGTTCCATGATGTTGCACTGTCGGTGCAGTGAAGACTTGCTGAAAGACCATGAGGCAGCTGTTGGATTGTGACAACTTCTGAATCCTTGCTATGTTTGAAATACATCTACCAAGAAGATCTATAAAAAAAAGGAACATTGTTGAATCAGTAAATTGTTTTCATTCTGTTTTCAACTCCAAGTGAAGGTATTAAGTCAAACAGGTGTTTTCCCCCTCGCAGATGTAAGTCTTTACTTGGACCACTTGTGAATGTCGTTCATTCCTAAGAGAACATTTTAAATTGGTCATTGTGACAAGTACTTTTAAATCTGTATTTAATCATATAAAACATTAAGCCATGACAGTCAGGACATAACATGGCATGACAAGACAGAAGACAAAAAAAGCAAACAAACAAAAAGAACAATAATACACATGGGAGATTGTTTTTCTGTATGACTGGTACTTGCATGAGCCCCCCTATACCCCAAAGTGCAATATCTGTAAGTCTACTTTGCAGATATTTAGATTTTTTTCCGTATCTCAATTGGCACATCAGAATAAACAATGATCAATGTGACGCTCACATACCTGTAACAGCAAATCAAAGAGGGCCATTTGCAATCTTAAGACCAGCAGAGAAAAACCCAGAGGAGGCCAGTGGCTGTACTGGGCAGCATGACTACACTCTTCAGCTTCCCAGCACTTTAAATAGCTTCACTTTGTCTCACACCTCTGCGTCGGATACAGATGCACAAGTGACCCTTTAGCATCTGTAGGAGACGTAACAGTCTTGCAAGTAACTAAAATGTGAACCCATCCACGTTAATATTAGACGCTCAGAGCAAATGCTCCGGGAGTGGGGTGACGTAGTATAAAGACGGGACGGAGGGGAGGATGGATGGGACAAAAAAACACTGTACATGTCCTGTGTGAAATCAACAATGTGTTGTTTGTCTTTGTGTTCACAACGTTAAGTTTCTCTCTCACTTTCAGTATTTTTTAACCTAAACCACAATCTTTTTGTGAAAGTTTTTTTGTTTCAATTCACAACATTAAACATGCGTTCATTGTGAACGTAGTGGAGCTTCACAGTTTGACGTGCTGTTATACCCAATGTGCGATAAAGTGACACAAAGGGGTCCTGACGAAGTGTCAATATTTGCGGTATTTGTATGGATTGCAGCTATACTGTAGCAGTATGAATATCAAGCAGTGAGTTTAAAAATACAATGCATGCTTGTGGAAACCTTAACTGGTTAAATAAAGGTTAAGGAAAGGTTATTTTCTGCTATTAGGCAGCTGTTGCTCTCTCATATATCATCCTTTGGCCAACAGTTAAACCCGGTTTATTCATGCTTTTAGATAAACTCACTGTTCTAACCTGTCGTCTCTGTAAGGTTTATTTGCCCTGGATGTTAAGGCTCCCTGGTAAGGTGAACCAGCTTCTAATTTAACCAGGAGTTCACATTGGTTATGATGGATGGTGCTTTCTTTCCAGTGGCAGCAGGTCACACAAACTAATATCCCACACTGCTTGCGAGCCTTTGTGTGTAATAACAGATATCGGGTTGTTTCTTGTCCTTCAGTTAAATCCCCCCCCCCCCCCCCCCCCCCTCCCTCTTGTTCTTCCTTTCCTCTTGTTTCCGTTGTTATTCTCCTCTCTCCTGCTTTCCTTCAGTAGAAAACAGAAGGTGTGATTGTGTGTAAATATCAATACTGCAAGTTGTGTACCCTTGCAGTCCCTCTGGAAAGATGGTCGGGCCATGTTGCCTTGGTTGAAGTTTCGTAGTGCTTATTGGTTTCTGTGTTGGATCTAAGAAAGTCATAAGAGCACCAAACAAGACCACAATGGTTCTGGAGGTGTTTGACCTGAATGCTACTTTACTTGCGGGGTGATGTTTAATCTTACTCAAATTCAAAATTGTGCACCAGCTTTCAACAGAAATATCAAATGAAGCATTGAGCTTTGAACTCTGATAAGATGTAGTCACTGCTGTTAAACACTGCAAAAGAAACAAGACGTTTTCAGTCAAATGTGCAGTTGTTATTAAGAGTACACTCCTAATAACAGCATTTTATGTTTAAAGCCTGTGTGCTCTTGTGATCTTAAGCAACTTTGTGTTTGTAATGCAAGTTTGTGGTATTAGAGGGTATTTATTTTATTACAATTTGTGTCATTAGCATGGTGCTCAAGTTAATTACTGAGATCTTTTAGTGTTGCAACATTGCTAAAGACAATCTGACCGAGCACGAATCTCAAGCAGTCAGACAATCATTCAGGTCATTCAGCTGCACTAATCATTATTTTTAATGGTAACAGTGGGTCAAATGATGTAAAAGGGGTCGTTCGTAGTGATGAACTCTGCAGTTCCTCTCAGCTCTGTGGAGCATTTTAACATCTTTCAGGTTGTTTCTGCTTTGATTCACTCTCATCAACTGTATCATTTCAATAATGAAATATTACAAACATAACATTTCAATTCAGATATAGACTTTATCTATGTTTCTTGCCCTGTCAAACTCTGTTGTAGAAATGTTGCAAACTTCCCCATACCTTGTTTTCATAATAAGTAGAAATTATTGCAAAAACTACAAAAATATGACCCATGTACCAAATTGTCTTCTGACGGCAAGCCCAACTCTCACTGACGACTGTATTTTGAGAAATATGAGTAAAATAAGGAGAGTAAAAGCTGAAGTAAATGTGACACAATCAATATTTATTATAAATATATTAGGGTTGGGTATCGGCACTCAATACCTTTTAAGGTATCGCACAAAATAACCCAGTACCCTGTAGTACCACAAGTTCTCTAGTCAAAAGATACCTGCAGTCAATCCTTTTTGTAGCCAGATCTAGAAGAAAAAAGAGTACTTGTCTGGGCTTTGCTGGCAGCCAGTCACCGTGAGTGTTCTTAGATGTAATGCAAAATGTGATTGGCCCACTACTATGGCAGCTACAAGCCATACAGTCTGTTGTATGGTGCAGTCAAGTTCGGTGTAATTGACGAAGTTGGCAGTTTAGCCTGCAGAGATGCCACCAAATACTAAAATGTTCAAAAGTGCTATACTGCACGCCTGTGGTATCTGATAATAATAAATGTGGTGGTGATGGCATTTTACTGAATGCTTCTATTCATATGATAATTATGAAATAAAGTACTGTATTGGTACTGGTATCATAATTATTTAAAAAATACCCAGCCCTACATTTAATTAATAATTTAACAAAAAATTGGATTAAATATGTTTGATAAAAACAGTTGCAAATGTCCGCTCATTGCCATATTTGTTTTGGAGAATGGAGAATTCCAATCCACTTTGCCAGGCCCTCAAACAAACTCTGCGCTTGTATCTATAACGGGATTATCCAACACTGATTCTAGTAGCACACTAGATGCCATTTAGATTCAAGGCAGATTATGTAAACATCATGCAAAGAGATCTCCTATTTAACCTGCAGTGTCACACAGCAAATGTGTCTGTGACAAAATGCCATCAGGATTCAGCTGCTTACCACATATTCAGAAGATTTATATGAATGTGTTATAGTTAATCCTTTAAAGACATGAATGGATCATCCATTGATTAGCAAATGGCTATTTTCAATACTTTTAAAATGTTTCATATGCAAGTCATTCACCTAAATCCCTAATTTTCAAAACATTTTCCGATGATAACTTTGATGAATACATAACCAATTAAATGAGCTTTTCCAGGTCTATTAAACCGCATTATGTAAATATTAGTTCTGACGACAACAAAACGACAAAGGACATTTGGACATTTGGTTTTATTTATACTTGACCTTGGCAACCAGCCTCCGCAGATGTTGCACAAGCACCAGGTATGCACAAAGGCGCTTATGCTCAATGCGCTGTTTGTAGCATTATTCACCGAAACGCAAGAGTGCGTGAATAATCAAAACGACAACGAGTGAGACGGGCAAATAGCCATAAACCAACCCTCCACAATGTAGAGGAGAGGTTGTTATTATCTGTAAACTCATGCCTCATATTCAGCTACTACTCTATTGCCTTTATACAAGCCCTGTAAAAAAACAAGTCAAGTATTACATGAATTCTAAAGAAACGAAGATTGAATATCCTGTATACAATTTGATTTGGCTGCAAAATCTATACTCAAATGAAGATTTTTGAGACTTCCTGTTTCTAAAGCATCTACATGAACTGGCCTTCTTTGTATAATCTGTAGACATGTAAATAGTGCTTTTATCAGTGAACTGTTTGTGACAGGCATGTGATCGAGCGCACGACCAAGTGCCGCGACCACTTCGTACACCGCGTGGTTACGTCACTGTCTGGCACATGCGCCTTGTGCCAGCTTCACTGAAGCTGGCACAAAAAACTGATATTTTTCATTCACCAAAATGTATCTGAAAAACAATCCATGGGCTGGTAGAATCTTTGATGACTTGAAGCAATAAATCCATCATTTTGTCTGTCAGCTCTCAATTGCACCAGTTTGTGGTGGAAAAAACTATTCAATCGTACCGAGTGAGTCCTATGATACTGAAATTAAGAAACATTGAGAAAAGAAGTTTGTCCTTAAAGTCTTTATTATAGTGTAGAGAAGGTTCAATCAACGGGTAGATGGAGTTCATCACTAGGACATCTGGACAACAAGTGATCATTCACTGATTAACCATTCAATGGTTAATCACTGATTGGTCCACTGATTGCATCCCCATTCAGCCCCCTATCTAAGTTGACAGTATCATTCCCTGATTAAGACACACATCCAATATTACTCAACCTGAGAGGACCCTTACTGACCATGTCTGACAGTGATTAACTTTGTTAATACAAAAAGGGCCAAAACACTGAGTGGTCAGACAATAAAAACAGATAGATAAGTCATAGTGGAAATTAGCTATCACCGGATGGACACGACAAGCATTTGACAATAGGAAAAGTTTGATGCCATGTCTTCTGTTGAAGACTATTGTACTCAAAGTTGGTCTGAAGTGAAAATGAACTTAAATATTTTGCCCTTCACATTTTTCTTTGAAAAGCTTGCCTGAATCCTCTGGCGTACTAATAATTCAAAAGAAAAGTTATAGTTCATAATTGGATTTCAAACATTGGAAGCTCAAGATAGGTTTATACCCACCGCAGTGTCCCAAGGTTATGCAAACCAAAAAAGACATCAGTATTTAGTTGGCGCTTGGTCACGCACCTACAGCACAGGGCTTTTGGGAATTTTTACTATCTATATGTCAGGATTTTATATGATCTATGATCTATATTTCTGCAATCTATATTTTGTCAGCCCAATCAAATGACTTGTAGTATAGTCAATCTTTTGTCCTTTGTTTCATTATAATACATTTGTTGTTCTAAATCCATGACTCCTTTCTTTACAAGGACAGAAGAATAAGTGTCCATGATTATTTCATTTAGAATATGAGTTTACAGTTAATTACACTTCCCCTTTGGCATTGAGGAGTTGCATGTTTGGTTTATGGCGTTGTTTCACTAACACTCGTTGACGTCTTGCTTCTTCATAGAATACTTTGTTAGTACTCACACTTAATATATACTTAGTATTTTCAGGTCACATAGGTGATCAATCTTTAAGAAATAATTAAAAAATGACAAATTACATTGTGAGCTCTTCACCTGTTAGAGCGAGAATAACACAGGCCCCTATATAATTAAAACAATTGTTTTGTCCTTTAGCTGCTCTTGTGATAACAGTTTTTAATGTTCTTCATCACAGCTGTAACAATGTAGGACTATGAAGCCAGATTGATTGCTTTGGTTTCTTTGTACCTTCTCGATGCAGCACCTCCAGGTCAATTCTGTATTATTTGCAGCCCCTCACAGATCTCTCAAGCGCATGCTGTTCCTTTCCTGTGTTGTGGAAGCTACAGCTGAGTTTCTTATAATGAGGAGCAAAAAAAAAAGCAAGAGATTGGAAAAGATAAAACACATGACTGAATAAATTCCCTCACAATTGATTTTTCCACTCGCTTAGGCCTCTTTTTCAAACTGTGGCAGATGGGAAAAGCAAAGTAATGACTCCCTGTAGAAGACTATTTACCGGCGTAATAGCCCCACTGCTGTGTTTCGTGCCTTGTTGCATCGTTTAACTACTCTTTCAGGATGTTCTATAATAATTCTTTATTTACTTAATTTACTCTATACTTGCCTGTTTCTCATGGTGGCACATATCAGTGTATTGATTTGAAAAGGTTAACAGTTCTTATCCTGTCATCGAGGCAAACCGTACGTTCATCAAATTTGTCTGTGAGACAAGCACCTTCCTGACCTGCAATGTTTTGCATTATTTATACACAAACTCATTGACTCCCCAATTAATCCGAAATATTTCAATGAGCGAAAGTTTCTTACTCTTGACATTTCATTCTGCAGCTGCCCACTGCTGTGTGAAACTGATGCAAACTTGTGGATCTCTTTGCAAAATAAAGGCATGGGATTTGCCGAAATGTCTCACAGAACACTACGGAATGCACAATTGCATGTACCACATACAGAACAGTCGTAAAGGCCATGACACATCAGTCAAAAAAATGTAGATGAGAAAATCCATACAAACAGACGAGACATGTGTGTGTATTTTTGGCACCAGAGAGTCCATATGAAGACTGAGTTTGAATATTGGTGTGGTCTAGCAAGGGTGCCGGAAGTATAGGATGTAGGGAATTCTTATGATTTGGTGTAGCCGCTACAGCTTTGTTTACACTGTTACAATGACTTGCATAAATGCACTCTTATACACAATATCAATTTTCATCCAATTATTTAGTGCTTGATACTTTATATATTCACTTAATTAAACAACGTTCACTAGATAGTTTTAATCGTAAAAGTATTGACAGATGCACTAAAACATGTGTAATACTATTAAACAATTCCTTATCGTTGCAGCAGCTATTTTATCTTTCATCCCAATGATCCTCAGCTAAAAAGGAAGAAATACCGTGTTCAGACACAAAGTCACCTACCAGGAATGTGGCCTTGCACGTACTTGATGCAGCATCTTGTGGAATGGCGTAGCGTCTGTGTGGCATGGTACAAAGGTTCCGATTATTTTTTTAAGGTAAAAATGATCAAATCAAATCATCAGCAATTCAAATTCAAATTGTATAATGGGAGAAAGTGGTTGCTGTGAATGAAAGGCCAGCTCCAGAATGACCTTTTTTACTGCCTGAGATAAAATCACAACTAACTATTCATCATTTATGCATTTAAGTGCTTTGCCGTCTGTCCATTTCCTTTAATGATGACACCCTGTTGTGAACTCATTCACTGCAAAGAGCAAAGTTTTGCGTATTCCACCGTAACGCAGTTCTAATGATGTTTAACACATCATAGTGGGTATGAAGTGTCAAATTATTACAACAAAGCAGTCAAAGACACAGACAAGAGAATGTCATCTCTCATCGGCTGACAGACAGTGAGCAGAGAGAACTGTGAAATCATTTGTCTGATTGTCTGGCAGCCAGGAGCAGGACTCAGCAACAATAACTACAAGCCCTGTGGTCAAATCTCCATCGCTTGTTAATAATCTGTCATATTTCTGACTCTGCCTTCTGTGCTTGCAGTTCAAATCAGCCAGATTGCTATGAGTTTTCAAACAATATAAGAAAAACTTCTACCCTGGAAAAAATGGGGTTTGGTGTATGAAGAGAATCGAGGATATAATCTTTTATTACTGCAAACACAATTAATAACTTTGAGATCCCACTTGTCGATTTAAGTATGATTTTTGCTGGACTATTTCAGTGGGATTAGTTTAAGTCAAAAACAGTGTGTCAATTTATAGTCTGTTCAAATAATGTCTCATTAATTGTGGCCTGCATCATTTGTGCTCCTCTCTACTTTGAAAGAAAAAGATTTTTCTTCCCTCTCCTGCATATTTGTTCAGGCAGAGCAGAAGGCCGGGTTTGTGATAAATCCCCAGCTCATCAGTTTGTGGGTAGTAAGCACGAGGTAAGTCTAGCGATTAAAGCGCTTTTCAGCATGCTTTGGGCCCCCCACCAAAAAAAAAAAAAGAAACAGTCTGAAAAGTGGAAAGCTAGCAACCCCCCACGTCTGGGCAGGAAGCTGCCCTCAGGAGACACAGTGGTCAACAGTGCATGGGGCTTACCTGTCAAGAGTCTCGTTGTGTCGAGAACGCAGTGGAGAGGAAATTCAGAGGAGCCAACGAGGCCAAACAGCCAGAGAGGAAGAGGAAAAAAGAGCTCTCTGAACAAGAGCAAGTGTTTTACAGAAACTTTGAGGATCAAAATCAAACCACTATGCTCGATCCGTTTTTTTAAAGTGGCCCTTGAGGAAAACGGTCTGTCGAGGACTGTGGTTACTAGAACAGTGTCTTATGCAGAATATTCACTCATCTTGCTCTGAGTTTCACCTATATTTAGGCTAGCTTGCACGTCAGAGTCACAAGATCACATATCTTCAAATGATGCGTTGTGTCCAGTAAGCCAGAGCACGGACCCATCAGCATCCTGTGAGCGGCTGCGGCTGTGGTTTAGGTGTGAACGAGAAGACATAGAGAGGCGACTGTTGTTCAAAACAACACTAGCGGCTCCTGAAGAGATTAGCGTGGATGCATCAGTTATAACAGAACTGTAGTGTTTTTTTTATTGGAAGAAGACCGAACGCCACTGAAGTCTTTTCTCGATGGAAAAGATGTTTTTGCTCTAATCCCAGTTCAGTTTGTTTAATGATTGATTTACAAATGGTTCATCCAATCACCTGCCGCATGTGTTTCGAAAGTGCCCGTCCTTTTACAAACTATTTACAATGACGGCTTCTCAGATGGTTGTGTGTAACAAACCACCTGGCTGTACAGGTTGATGTTCAGGTGTGTCGCTGCAGAATTATGAGCGGAATTAGTCATTAATCATCATTAACGTCTTCTGCTCTGGTGTTTCACCGAGTGCGGGGCTTAGCCTGTCCTCTCACACACACACACACACACACACACACACACACACACACACACACACTGTGGAGCAGAGCAGAGAAAGGTGACATGAAGAAGATAACGTTGACAGTAGCCTACCATTTACAAACAGACTTGGTAGTGAGCGCCTAACACTCTGACGGATTCAGCAACTGGTCATATGGTTACTTAGGAGGCAATTTGGCCTTCTGTGCTTTGATTAATTTGGCATGCAGTTAACACACCAGTCATAATTTAGTTTTAATGAAAACTCAACTCCTGACATTTGCTGCTGGTGTTATTCACCACTGTTTTGGAAAAATGAAATAGCAGCAGGAACAGCCGAACCAGCCCCAAAGCACTCAACCTCGGTGAAATGCTGATCTAATTACTTTCCTTCAAGCACCAGCAAACATTGTTTCCCATTGCTTCACATCACAATACTTAAATTTGATGTCAGCGGCCTCTCCAGGGGACGATTTCAGTGTCATTTCCCACCTGCTTACAAGCTTGTCCTGGAAGTCTTGTATTTAATAATCAATTTGTTTGCGCTTTGTCTAACCTTGGCCAAGAACCTTGGCTTATTCCTGGCCCTGGATCCTACTTGGCATGGCTTTGATATGCCTAGTCTGAGCTGCAAAGATAGCAGTGGTCCTATCTCTGCACCTCTGTCCACCTGTTAAAGCAGCCAGTCACCTGTGTAATCAAATTATCGGACGCCTGACGGAAGCTGAGAACAGGAGTTAAAATGTGGTTAAAATGCCATTCACTGGTATTCTCATAAATGAGATGTCATAGTTAAAGCTGCTTTACTTGTATTTTTGGATTAACAAAATGTGATGTCCGTGATGTGTTTACAGCTTGTTTCAGCTGCCACCAAACAGCCCCCCAAAAAAATCACTTAATGCAGCTTTAACTTTATACTTTGACTACTTTGCGTCCTCACTGACAGGCGTAGTGTCTCACAGTGTGATTTCTTTTTTCGCGCTCATTAAATACAGTGCATGTGCGGTAGGATTGTTGGCAAAACACATTCAAATTGAATGACACAAAGTAAATATAGTGCTCTAAAAATAGGGAGTACTCTCTGCCAAAGTCAGATCAGGGAAATACTTATGAGACCTGCTGGAATAGGTGAAGCTTGCTCGTTGTGTATGGCGATGGAGCTGTGCATTTTTCTTTTAATTGCCTTTTAAAGAAACTCATTTGTCATTATGTTCTCCCATATAAGAGGATGTGACAAGATTACATAATGAATTGAGCACCAGTAGGTGTGATGCTTTGATACATGATGGAAATGAATTAGTCCCTTCTGATTATTCTTTATTTTTGGACCTTTCTGATAAGTGACATGCAGCATGATATAAATGCTTTGTCTACAGTCTGTCTTATGTTGAGGTGTATTCTAAAACATTTTTTTCTTTTTTAATATGCCACTTTTTCTGCCTCATCCAACATGCAGAGACTTTTTCTCTCGCATTTCCACTAAGTTCCTTCATGCTCAAATTGAAAATCGCCATGAACACACGTGGATGGAAACATATGTTGTGTATCAAGTCAACACCATGTATTTATTTCAGCTCTTTGTCTCACCTAATCTGTCTCATTTCTAGGTACGGAGACATGGTGCCAAAGACGATCGCCGGGAAGATCTTCGGCTCCATCTGCTCCTTGAGTGGCGTGCTGGTGATCGCTCTGCCAGTCCCAGTTATCGTGTCTAACTTCAGTCGCATCTACCACCAGAACCAGAGAGCCGACAAACGGCGTGCTCAGAAGGTAAAAGTCAGTGTCTTTATTTCATCCCTTCTGCTCCAACAGTGAGATTCAATATGTGGATTAAAGAAGTGTTGTTTTGTTGAAGTGTGCGCACATTAACAAAATTTTCAAGCTTTTGATTTTCAAAAAGGTCACGGGATTATTAGATATTATCACGTTATGGAGGGAGTATGAATGGCAGGTTGAATGAAAAGTGCTGGGTCGTTGTACACCAATGATTAAGCATAGAAACTTTTTGAAGGTCTTTTTTAATTATAAATATTTTGTGTATATTCAAATAAAAAACAATGACAGAGGTTTAAATGATTTTGATAAATGAGGACGGATGAAACATTTAAAAAAAAAAAGGTGATTCTGAAAAGAATTGACCCCAATTGAATTCTGCATTGTATATCTGATCCTTCCACCTACATCATCCCACATTTTTCAAAACCCTCACACACACACAAAGGACATTTTTTTGCCCTTCAGACCTACATTATTCAACGTCCTTCCACACATGCACACACTCCCTATCTGTCTCTTTCTCAAACGCACACTTTAAATCCAAGTACTAAATGTTCGCTATCCACTCACTACACTCACCCAGTGGGCTTGACCTTTCTGCGGAGCTAGATAAGAGAGCTATTAAGTTAGAGAGCAGCTGCTGATAGCTAATTGAGGAGGGAGAAGTCTGGTTTGAATCCATAGCGATATGAAAATCCTATGTGTCTGGTTTTCTTATTAATATATTGCTTTGAATCAGCAGAAATAAGAAAGAATTAAAATAAAACAGGTCAAAGAAGGTTTAGATACCATCAAGACAAAAAGCATATTAATGATGGTCATTTTTAACACATAGTAGGCACATAATGGATAATTCACTAAAACCATTTTATTAAACCGTTAATGTAAGCCAATGAAATGTCCCACTTATGAGTAATGAAACTTTTTTAAGTAATAACCTAAAAAAACAAGTGAAAATGTTGTAACTCGCACTGCAAATAATAATCTAATTTATATAATAATGTTGTTTTTTTTAATGACTTATTTTCCAAGATGTGAGGTATGATCGCGACACAACCAAGGTAAATAGGAAAGAAAGAAACAAAACATACTATCTTCTAATTAAATCAAAAATAATAGTGCTGCAGGGATGACGTATTTTTGTAAGCCAACCTGGAAATTAACATAGTACTGCTTCCCTATTTGAAGAATTTAAACTGCATCAAAAAAACATTTATTATACTTACACATTTTGTTCAGCATTATGATCTTCACAAAAAGCTGTTTGGCTGTAAACAAACTACACCGCTGTCATGACTTCACGTCACCACCACTAAGCTAAAGGCTGACTAGTGTTTGGCACAATGACGTTTAGTCGTCTCATTTAGCCACAACATTAACTGCAAACATTCATATTCATATTAATTTTACAGGTCTTTCTCTCCCTCGTTCCATCACTCCTCGACCTCCCTCATCATTTTCAACATAACAATTTCAACTTTCCTGTTTCAACATAACAGGAAAGGACCAGAAAATGTGGGCAAATAAGATTTCTATTTTTCCATGAAGCTTTTAAAACTTGTACTTATTACCGCTTCTTTGACTATTGTTTTAATATTGATTTTTGTATGTGGGCATGAATGAACTGTTGCCTAGCAACAGCTACTGACAGCAGGAGCGACCAAAAGTGCTGGGAGGACAGACATCTGTCTGAATAGTATCTCAGGAAGCTGTTTATTTTTGTGACTCATCTTCTACCAAACATTTCACAACCCAGAAGAACATTATTTAATTGCTGGTCAATCAGCCACACAGATGTTCTTATATTCAAGTTTAGATACATTTCTTGAGTTGAAGTAAGTCAACAGCAACACAACCTCGTTCAAGACTGGTGAATCTTCACTCTAGCAGCATCTCTGTTGGTCATTTAGCACTCTGTAATTGTGTACAAGCTATTGTTTTATATGGATCTTAAGATGGATCGGAAGAACAGTTTAATTTTCCTCATTTTTAACAGTATTTATAAAACATGTTTTAGACCACGAAGGGAACCCAAAACGTAGTAAAACTCATTCTAATGAAGTTCTTTTAGAGTCAGTGTCTCCTCTGGTTTATCCGCCCCATTAAATTAGTGAGGAGAAACTCTGTGATACATAATCCACTTTAAATGAAAAAAACATTTAAAAGAAATTACATTTTAATGCAGCTTTTCTTCGCTGCATTCATGGGGGACCAGAAATGAAAAACACTGATGCACAAGTTTCAAAATGTTGAAGACCAAAGTTGGCCTGATGTCCTGCAAACTAACTAATATAGACTAGTACTGATCCCTGATATTCTTCTTTGAATCGGTAGAGTAAACAGATTGGGCAGTGAGTGGTCAGACTATAACATATAGTCACACTATAGCATTTACTCAAACAGATTAGTAAACTTTGTTTGTAGTTTGGTGCTGGGCAGGTAGAATATAGTGGGTTTTTCAGCCATCTGTTTTCAGAAAAAGAAAAGTTTGTGCCAAATAAAAAACACTGATAAGCGGTGAGAGTGAACCAGAACGAACCAGCTGCAAGCTGTATTTTTTTTACAGCTGAAAGACGCTTTAGAGCTATAGCTGCTTTAAATGCAAAAAATTCAAACTTCGTTTTTGACCTTGGAAACAGCAGCAACAGCTTTTAAGCCAACATGGTCAAGAAGTTCTGAAAGAGATCAAGAAAACAAAATTATAACATCTAGAATTGAAAGCTACAGTTACAGGATCGCCCTTGTTGCAAGATTGTTTTTCTTTTCAGAAAACCCTATATACAAGGTAAACTTTATTCACCCCAAGGTTTATTTTCATGCATACATATATATTAAATCTACAATACACAAGCAGTTGAAAAGGTGCATCTTTTTTTTCTTACATAGTGAGAATGTCTTACCACGCTGGGAAAGTACATTTTGTTAGTACAATGGAAACCTGGAGCTCTGCCTGCAGGAGCTACTCTGCTGGATTGGTTTGTGTAATTGTCTGTTCTTATCTTGTATTTATGCCCACAACTGTAAAAGGTTAGCAAGTCACCAACACATTTACCGTGCACCTGTGAGCAATTTTATTTATCAATTCACATAAAACCGCTTTTATAGCCACATGTGCCACTTGTTTTCCCTGATAGTATGAGTCGGAGAACAGAAAGAGGAGGAAAAGTAGGAAAGATTATATATAAAAAAGATTTTTAACCCTGTTCATTCGCTCTCCCTCTCTCTATTACCCCATCTCTCCTGGCCTTACCTTCCTCTCTGGGTCTCATTCGTCTTCATTCTTCTCCAACAACAGGCTGCTCCAGGCTCCCATTACAATTATATAGTCATCTGGGGATTTGACTGTACAAAAAGGTCTTCTCTTGTACCAATTGTAGCTTCACAGTCAGAAAATAGAAAGTAGAGAATCTAAATTAGATTTAATGATAGTCGTTCCCTACTAACTACTTTATAGTGTGTGTGTGTGTGTGTGTGTGTGTGTGTGTGTGTGTGTGTGTGTGTGTGTGTGTGTGTGTGTGTGCGTGCGCGTGTGTGCGGGCCTCGGTGTAGAGCGCAGTGTCTCCTCTTCATGTTCAGTCACCCACAGATGGCATAACTATTGTGTGAAACAACCCCTGATACTAATGTGCCTAATTCCCTGAGGTTTTCGAAAAGAAAACTTCCCCAGAAGAAGAAGAAGACAGGTTTTTCTTTTTTTATCACTGCACAACAAAGCGGTGCAGCGTAGTCTGCCATGTCGTGAACGTCGAGGCAGTAAATGGACTGAGGTCACACAAAATAAATGGACTGAGGTCACACAATGGGAGAGCGATGTCAAGTGGAGCTGCACTGAGATATGGCAGGATGTTGAAGAAAATAAAAATGGCCGGAGACGTGAGGGCAAAACAGGATGACAGGATAAAATGAGGAAAGAGAGAAGGAGGTCGGACAAGAAGTAAAAAGCAGAAAGAGAACACAAAGGAGACGGTCAGAGAAGGCGAAGCGGGAAAGTTGGTTGGAGAGAGGCTGATTGGAGTAAAGGAAAAAGCCTCTATATGCAGCAGTTTCAAGGCTCACTTGTCTGCGAGCTGAACATTTCATGCCTTTTTTCCCTGGACTGCTGTAGTCTGGCTGTCTGACTGTTGGACTGAGGGTGGTTATGTTGGAGGATGTAGGCTTGATTTTCTCGGTCAACCTAGCCCACGTATATAAAAAAAAAAAAAAAGGTAAAATCACAAGAATCCATCATCACCGGGCTTTGAACGTGTCGAGGAGCTCCATTAGGCCAGTCTCTGAACAGACTATAATTTACCTCAAAGAAGTTCTCCAGACATGAAAAACTTCCTCATCACCCTCAATTGTTGCCCAGAAAAGCATAAATGGGACACATAGTTGCACTTGGTGAAATGTTCCTTCATTACTGTTATCATGGGCACTGTAGTTTATTTCAGCCAATCCCACAGACACCATCCCGCTGCCGTGAACACTCACTAACGCAGCAAATGTATATTAATCCACAGGTGCCCAGGAATGCACTTTACTCCTACTTGAGTAATGATTGCTAAAAAATGCAGTGCCCAGCTGTTTAAAGAAGTGATTGAGCCTTTTCATACCCTGATTTTAATAGGTTTCTCATCTAATCAACCACTGCAAATAGTTGTATTATGTCTTTTAGCGATGGGGGGAATTTTTTAAGGTCTGAGAAAATAACGATGTAATCAGGGTTGGGCCGGGTGACTGCACATTTATAACAGAAAGCCTGTGTTTGATAGATGAAGAAAATTACCAAGCAGGAAGGATCTATCTTAAGATGCTATTGGTTGCAAAATGGGAAATGTATGATCCAGGATCTTTAGAGCTAAACCCACATTAAGGACTAAAAGTGGGGACATTTTGGACTCTGCTGCACTGATTTTATTGAAATGTAATACAAAATTGGACTATCCCTTAGAAATAATTGACGTCTTCAGTTGGAACGCACAGCCTTTGGGGTGAGAGCTACAGTAAGGCGAGACAAGTCATAAAGCATTGAGAGGGACAAACTAACCCATTGTAACAATTTTGACAGAAAAGAAAAATATTAAACACCAGCCATATCCTTTACATCTTCACATGAGACTTGATGATGACATGGACCTGGACTTGGCTTGGTATTAGACTTAAAACTTGTGTCTTAAGACTTCACCAAACTTGACTTGCTCAGACCTCTGGACTCTAAACAAATTCAGAATTTCATCAGCTCAGAGTAAAGATTCCTTAGACAACCATTTGGGCTCAGTGGACGATCAGAGAAGATGAAATATCCATCACCACATCAATAGGATCAGAGTTAGTTATTCTTTCATATTTTTTTTTCTTTTCTCGTGTCAAGTCGAGCTTTTGATCAATAAGAAACGCAGGCAGCCAACGACAGCGCTTTCCCTTTCAAATTCATTCACACTTTAGCTGAAGCTGCGTAGAAAGAAGAAGTTAATGGCTGTCTCTTTTTCCTCCTCTTTCTCTCCATTTCACATACTGTGCACGTACAAACACAATCATTATCATTGCATCTGAGTCTCCAGCATTTCTCACACCTTCACAGGTATCTACAATCTGACGGACAATTTCTGAAGTAATTCCATTACTTCTTATTCACGTCTGGGAAGCAGATATTGCTCCTCCTGTCTCCCTTAACTGAAATGCATTTATCAGAGAGAGAGAGAGAGCATCAGGACAAGGTTAAAGAAATCTCTCACCCTACGTGTCCAGAAGCACTTGAGGCAGCCGTATATCGTATACAGTCGTCCTAATATCCTCTTCATTTCAAGAAATTCCCAATCCGATTTCTCTCTCATTTCCTGTCTGGCTCTCTCTCTCTCACCCTCGCTCTGTTCAGTAATCACATCTCTCTGTTGGAGGGGTTATCACATTTATCTTTTTTGCTGAGCCTCATTGTAGACAAAGAGGAGCTGGGAAACGGGCTTTGAAATTTAACACAACTTTATGTTCAGCAGACAGGTGCGTTGTTGTAAACTAGTCAGCCTTTTATGGGCAGAATCACCACTAATGCAGTAAATCGTCCATTAGTTGTAACTCAGTTGGAGACAGACGACATGAGCAGGTGGGCTTTGCTTCGTTTTGCAGTTATATTTTTCCTGTGGTTTGTGGTTTAGGTTGAATCTTCATTACCCAACATTTGAAGGATCAAACTGAAATCTTTTAGATTGTGGACTCATGCGAAAAAAAAAATTGCAGCTTCAAAGAGGCATTCTTCATTTGGATCCTAAATAGCTTCCACAAAGTGGTTGTTGGCCTTACTCTAGTGGATAGAAATGAATGGGGAAAAAAACAGTCCCAAAAAGCAATATTAAATCATTATGTGAGATTCATCTGCTTTTTTTTCCAGTGAGTTTTTATTGGAAAATCTACTTTTGTCCCTTCAACACTACATCTGGCAAAAAAGTGCACACTCCTGTCCTCATCAGGGTGTTAGCTAACGATTACTTTCATGATTAATTTATCTTTCTTGACAATTCATTTCTATATTTTTTTTGTCCTTGACAATTATCAATTAGTTGTTTCATTTAAGAAATGTCATGAGAATAGAGGAAAAAATGGTCCATTGGTTTATAATTCCCAAGGTGACATCTTCAAGCAACACTGTTAATATGGTTTTAGAATATACCATATGTTCTTTTGCCTGAAAAATAACTTATGATATAATAAGATAAACTGGTAATTTAAATAGTGGCCACTGAATCCAGTCTACACACGTTTGACCATGTAGTGTATTTAGAGGTCTGTTCTCATGCATTATACTGTTCTCAATTACTACAGAGCTTGGATGATGAGTTGGCAGTTTCTCACCATCTAATACAGCATTAGTCATCTTCTGTGACCTCCCGCCCACCCTGTCTGATTCTGTGACCGCTTCTTCTTCCCACGCCTAGAAAGCCAGACTGGCCAGGATAAGAATATCCAAGTCCGGCAGCGCCAACGCCTTCCTCCACAGCAAACGTAACGGACTGCTCAACGAACTGCTGGAGCTAACGGTGAGAACAACCTCCAACCTGAACACTAAGAACCATCAACAGCAAAGTGGGCGCAATGATTACTGCAAAGTCGTTTAAAATTAAAAAAAGATGTGAAATGTCAACAGATTATAATTCAGTGTGAGAGATTAATTATATTGTTCCTTGTCAAACAACCTTCTACTAATTATTCCAGTTCACTACAACTCAACAGCTTGGAAGCAGCAACTTCACATCTGCAGTACACACACACGCACACACACACACACACACACACACAAAGTGACAAACAATTACTGCTGTAATTAAGCAAAGGACAATTTAGAAGTAATTTAGAGGCTCTAAAAGAGCAACAGAAGTTGGAGTCATTACATTGTGGTTGTTATACGGGGCAGGGGTGATAGAGGAATTATTCCAATAATCTCTTATGCGGGCGTTATCGGTGTAATCACACAAAGTACTTTTCTTGGTTGTCTTTCAATCCTAGACTTTATTTCATCCATGTCTGTAAAACTGGCAAAGTCAGACAACAGAGGTTGTTTTGCTTTTCATCTTTTTCGTTGTTGTGTCGCTCTTAGTGATAATTAGATGGTTAGTGCATTAAAAAAAGAGTGAACAGTGAGGCAGTGGAGTACATAAACTCACCCAAACTCCTGTTCCCACAAAAGGTACAAAATGTTTCTGTCGTTCCTCCTCTATGATTACAGTATAGACAACTGCAGTGTTGTTATGTTCTTGTCTTTTGTCATCATTGTACCTTAAGCCTGCAATATTTTGTGGCGACTCAGGGGCAGCTGAAACAAGTTGTAAACACAATCGTCGATGAAGTTGTGAGCAAACGGCTGCATTTATACACGTCCAGCAGACACAGAACAACATTAGCATTCAAAGTCATGTTTCTGATCACTTGGAAAATGTGATGTATATTCACTCTACTTTTAGTCTACCTTCTCCTGAGGGAAGCATCTGGCTCTTTGGACAGACAGAAAAAATGTGTTTGGTACAAATCCTCATCATTTTGATATCAATGGAAAAAAATAACCATTCCCTCCAATATCGTGAATCATATCGCAATTGCACTATCAGTTAAAATAATTGGAATTAGATACTTTTTCCAAATTGCTCAGCCCTAGTACAGGAGCAAAGCTAGGCAATAAGCTTAGTTTAGTGCACAGACTGGAAACTGGGAGAAACAGCTAGCCTGGATTAACTTTTGGGTATTGTTTAACTCTGTTCAAGCCGAGCAAATTATCTCCTGGATCTAGCTCCATACTGAACTGAACACACAGACACGAGGTATTGATCTTCTCATCCAACTCTCTGCAAGAAAGCAAATAAGTGTGTTTCTTAACAAACAACTATTCATTTAATTGACATGTACTTCTCTTTATCTCCACTTGCAGACATCAACCAACTGTCTACTTTTTAAAGTAAGCATCCACCACCACGTTCTCCTCTTTTACTTAACCATTCTTTCTTAATAACTCGTCACCACCATGGAATAATGTGTTTGGAAATGTATGAGCAAATTGCCTATATCCCTTCCATCCAGTCCATCACTCTGCTTTCAGTGACACACTCCCTTCCTTGCAGATGGTTACTAAAATGCATTTGGATCTAATCGAGTCCAGTGTGAAAGCTCATGGGTGTCTGGAAGTGGTTAGAATTATCATATAAATGCCATCTGTGAGTGCTGAGCGACCCACATCCCTCTGCGTGTGTGTGTGTGATGAGGCTGCCAGAGTCCTGCCGCATCAAATTACGGTGGCGTCACTGCTGTCAGTCAGTCAGTAGTGCTGCGTGGGTCTGGGTGGGAGTGAGTGGGGATATATGACAGAATGACTGGTTCTCTCATATGTAGATTAGAAGTTCTGGTCTGATGGTCTTTTTCAGTTTACCCCAAAGGCTTTTTAATTTTCTGACAGCCATTTATTTGTTACCCAAATCACCGGCCCATTATCATAGAGGGTGATTTATTGATAATCCTGTCAAGTTTTATTATAGCCTTGCATAGAAAGACCATACAGCTTTATCCCTTTAGGTGCTTTTTAATTTACACTTTTCACTTCAGAGTGACAGAATTAGTTCCGATAGTGGTTGAGGCCCATTCGCTGCCCCCATGGCAGATTTGTATGCCTCCATGCAGGCAACAGGCTGTGCGTGCATACATCCGGTCTATTCCCTTGAATGTGATATCCCAGGAACACCTAGAGGGAATTTCTTCACATTTGGCACAACATCTCCTTGGACTCAAGGATTAACTGATTAGAATGGTCAAAGGTCACTGTGACATCACATTTCTGGCCATAACACAAGAATTCAATTACTTATTATGACAATTTTACACAAATGTCTAATAGGGTAAAATGATGACGTAATGACATTTTTGACATACATGGATGTAAACCGCAACTTCACTGATTGGCGGAAGCATACAACTGCAAGGCGGTAATTCTGTGATTTTACGTTTTACATTTACGTTTACAACATCTATCTGATGAATAACACTGATCTATGAATCAGATACGCATGCTACATATCACAGTCAGACATTCAGTCGAAGTTCTGTCCATTAAATTTACGTTTAGAAAGTACGAACTCAGTGGACGGTAGGAAATCATTCCAAAGCTGGTAAAAAAGAAGCACAATTTATCACAATGGAGAAAGGTCTCCTCCATTTAAGTCAATACAAGCCATGTAAAATAAAAAATAGCCGATCTCTGACTGAAATTACCAAGCTCTAGGAAACGGTCATGCATGATATGCAGTCCTGCAGGCTATTAGATTACGCACCTTGATTTGTCAAGTGTTTAATGTATCGGCTGAGCCAAAAAGAGGCTGTCCCATCTGGTAATTATGATTAATATAAACTTGAATTTTCTAAAATGTGTCCATGTCGCAATTTATATATATAATGAAGTAAAAAATGACATATACCATAATAAATGTTATCCATATCACCTGCTTATATTCACAACATAAGGAGAAATTAAAGTGCCATCAGCAGTTGAGTAAACTGACTTCCTCTCTTCACTTAAGATATAAGACAAGACCTTGAGAAAAACTTCCTCAGTGAGATCAACACAATCAGGGTCACATTCCAGATGGATTGTATCAAATCAGCATCTTTTGTTACATGAGCATAACCTTGAAACTTGACACAGTTCTCAGCCTCTAGCTATACAATGTATTTGATAGGGCCTCTGTCGCAAAGCAGATCCACACATTGAGACGTCAGAAGGCGTAGTTTTGTCGTGCCCACATCGTTGTATTGTTCATGTGTCTGCATGTGTCTGAATGAGAGTCCTTGGGCTGGATCGCCACCCACCCAAATCCTTTGAGTAACAATGTGCGCTGTAGAGAGGGAATTAATTTGTATTCAGTTTTCATGTTTTTTGGCAATTGTGATTACTTTGAGACTAAGCTATATTGGAGCTGGCGCTTTGAAACCAAGTCTTGTTTGGGGGAATACCAAAAAGATTGTTCCATCAGTTTCTTCTGTTATTCTCAACTCTTGTGTGTTTCCCCTTTCTGAAGCTTCATACATCAATAACTGTTCAGCTGCAGCTGTGGTACCTACTTAGATAATTTAGTAAGAGAGCTGGTAACAACACAGTTTTAGACTTGTATTAGTTCAATAAACTGAAAAAGGGGGAGTTCATTTGCGCCTTACTTATACAACAAATCAAAGGAGAGGCGATGACAGTAGTAATGCCACAAAAGATTCAGAATAGAGACAATAATTATAAACAAACCACTTGCCAAGGTTGAAGTATTAATTCACACCAAGCAGAAATGTGGTTCACTATGACTATGTAATTAATTGGCTAGAAAGTTATTTGAAAGCAAACGGCAGGAATTGTTGGCTACCTGCTAACAACACAAATGAGAGTGAAATCAACAAGCTCGAACCGAGGTAGTCCAGTTTAAAATGGAAGACACAAAGCAGAATGAAAGAGCCACGCCTGACTTTCCATTACTGATGACGAAGTTCATTTTGAGTGAGTACACCAACAATGTAAGTTGTCAACATGCATCAATTGTGTGTGTGTGTGTGTGTGTGTGTGTGTGTGTGTGTGTGTGTGTGTGTGTGTGTGTGTGTGTGTGGCTTACTAAGGATACAGAAGAGGATGAGCAGAAGCGGACTAAGTCCACCTCTCTGTTAGAGAGCCAACACCACCACCTACTGAACTGTCTGGAGAAAACCACTGTAGGTACACTGGAACACTTCTCTATCTTTGACTCCAAAAATCTACCACCTACATTCATGAGGTTGACATGATGTGTTATTTGTCACTTAAGTATTGACTCATGATAATAATATTTTTACACCAGTGAAAAAGACACAAAAGTTGTGCTTCACAATGTAAACATACAACTTTTCACTTGACCTTTTGTGTAAGTAGACGTTGATCCTGTCTGCACACAGTGATTTGGACCTTTTTGACAGGATTTGGATGTTCTGTGACTCATTGTTCCCTTTAAAGAATAGAATTTTGAGAGCTGCTGTTTTGCAAAAGGTTTTGGTGTCAAAAAAAACATAAATTTGTACAGAACAGAGGCACTGGATCTGCTCTCCATTCTGCAAATACTAAGTGAGTTTGTGAATTTACCATTAGTTAATATTATAATCAGTATTAATCATCTTTCTTCTGTGTATTGATCTGTCAAACTGTTTCGTACATCACTCGGGTCCCATGAGTCTGTTTTTTATTTACTTCACATTCAGCTTTCCTCTCTGTCTGCACCAATACCTCCATGTGTATTTAAACCACCATTCCGTTTCATCTCTCCAGGCTCATGTGTTTGTGGATGAGCAGATGTACGAGCAGAACTGTTTAGAGACAGCGCTACATAACTACCCGTCACGTAGCCCCTCTATATCCAGCCACGACAGCTCTGTGGGTGCCTGCTGTGGCCGCAGGGTAAAGAGAAACACTCCTCTGCCCTCCAGCCATCCCATCCCAACACACCAGGGCCCCCTGCAGGAGCTCAGTGCCATCCACATACAGTTTGGTGATCCACCATCACACACCGCCAGGTAAAAGTAGAGGATAGCAGCATCGGAGGGGAGACTGAGGCTTTGCATACAGCTGTTAGCTGAATTCTGCCAACTTAATGAGGGTAAAATAGTTTACAGTTAAGCTGCCCTCAATATTTCCACTTGAAGGGTCGGTTCAGGTGTAAAGCTAAATACAAGTAGAGAGGTAGAGTAATATGGATGAAATTACCATTTTAAAAAGGTAAAAACAAGTGTCTAATACCCTTTCAATTTTCAAATTGAATTAGAGTTATTATTGAAAGATATAATGCCTGAACTTTCATAAATTACAACTATGTACTTACTCAGAACTTATCAGAATACATATATATATATATATATATATATATATATATATATATATATTCATATATACAGTATGTGTGTGTGTGTGTGTGTGTGTGTGTGTGTGTGTGTGTGTGTGTATATATATATATATATATATATATATATAATGATAAGGGAATTAAAACTACAACAAACAGTAATAGCTGAAAATGTGCATGCAAAGTGATTAACTTTAATATTGTATCGGTACCAGTGGATGTCTAGGCTACATATTATGAAGTAATAGAGGAAATGTGTGCAATATCTTTTCTTATTATTATTTGTTAATGGTTCAAATGTGATGTGTTCACAGAATAGTCTGCCTGTTATGTTATGTGCTATCTATCTATTTTATTTCTCTTCCTCTAGTCGTTCAAACCTCAACCGCAAAACCGATGAAAGCGGCAGGCTCAACAGCAAAGGCAGCCGGATCACCACGGCGATCATCAGCCTCCCGAGCCCCCCCGCTTTGACACCGGATGCCGATAGCCTACGCAGGGCCCCACAGAGGAGGCCGCCCCTAGCCTCGGGTCACCCTGCAGCTCCAAGCATCCAGACCACAACAAGCTCAGCTGGCACCAATATCATCAAAGTCTCTGCTCTGTGACTCACTGGCTGACGGATGTAAGATAATGAGGAGGAGGGGGCGAAACAGGTTAAACTACCTTTATGGACGCACCATGTCCCGTCTCACAGGGTCATCAGGAGGAGCACTGTATTCCAGAGAAGTTTTAGAGAAGACAGACGATATGGAGCCGCTACTGAGGTAGAAGATTGTAAATATGTGAACCGAGAACCACTCACTTGTCATGTCGTGTATGTACTGTAGATACGGACAGAGTCGCTGCATTTCTAATAGTTTCTAACAGCAGTACAGAAGTTTTTACAGCAAGTATTGTGGAAAAAATCGGAAGACGTTGCACAATTAGCCGTACATCAGCACCTGCCGTACGTTCGACGTACCACAGATTCACACTTAATTTAAAGTGAATTCACAGTGAAATAGTGAAACGGATATTTAGTTGACTTCAAATGTGTCTGAAGGAAGATTAAGAAAAGTGTTGACTGTGTTTACTTGAATTTGATTGGACTCGTTGGTGTTACGTGTTGTTTGTCTTTAGAATTTTGAAGAAAAAAAAAAACAATGAAACTTTTGGCTTTCTTTACAGCAGCATTTGAAAAGTCCGGTACCTACGATGCTGCTAATATCATATCGCCGAAATGTGAGTTTTTTTGATCAAATTTGTATCTATTCATGGTGTCAAAGACTCAAACCAAACTGTGCTTTTTAGTTGCTTCATGTTTACATTTCAGACTGGAGATGGACTTCAGTGAGTGAGGCTGACCTGACACTGACTTCATGACTTATAGGTTTCCATACTGAGGTGAAACAAAACAGTGGTTTTCAACTTGATAGTAAAAACCCTCGAGCTGACCACACAATTACTTACAAGTGAAGGTTTTGTATTTTTATTAAAGAATAAGGCCAGCTTTATTTTTTTTCTTATTGTTAATAAATCACATGAAAACCTCACAGAAGTGTGTTAGCCTGTCTCTCAAAATGTTCTGACCTTCTCACCCTCTCTGTGGCTCTTAGACCCAAACCTATTTGTTTCTACTGATGACACAAATTTTAAAAAAGGCATTACAAAAAAAATATTTTTTTTAAATAAATAAATGAAAAGGTTTATAATTCTCTCAAATACTGGGCATTGCAGTTTCTAGCAAAAAATACTCAAACAGGAGTATATAGTGCAGTTATTTTGGACTATTTTAGGGACACATTTAGAGTTCAAGTGACAGCAGCATGACAGTGTATATGGGAAATAAACTACAGTGTTTACTGCAATGAAAGAACATGTCATCCTGTGTGGCTCACTGATGTGTTTTATCGAGGTCTATGGGACATAAGCCTTTGCTGCATTGACAATACTTGTTAGTAGGATTGATTTATTATTGTATTTTTTATCTTTTCATTGGATTTGTTGGAAAAATATTGCATATGTCCTGCCTTATCTCTTAAAGTAATTCAATTATATCCAGTTTATATCAATGTGATTGGATCTAAACTGAAACTAAGAAACGACATGAAAACTCATTAGTTGTAGAATGTTAAAGTGGAGAGAACAAGGGTAAATTATGCAATTCTAAAAAATTATTTTGGCAAATCCAGTCACTATTGTTTTGGCTGGAAATCTTATTTTGTCTTTTTTTAGACGATTCTAACAAAGCCGAAAAAAGTCCAAATTAGTTCAGTTGTACCATTTTTTTCATTGACAGTTAAACTGTCAATGAAGAGATAGTATTTCACAGCTGATTACAGTGTGTTCATGAAGTGGCAACTTGAAAGTAAGTTCTGTTTTTTTTAAGTTGTAAATGTACTTTAAAACTTTATATATATACAACTGTAAAGAAAGCAAGTAATTGAGAATGCGCAGGAATACGCTCGTTTGACAGAATAATCCCGACTCCTCACAGGTCCTCTTTTCTAGTTTTCCAGATGTTTCAACTGTATAACACAGTCTTTCAGTCTTGGAGTAAAGAAAAAAGAAAGTTGATATGCATAAGATTTGCTTCCATCTTAAAGGTGCAGTGTGTAGGATTTGGCGGCATCTGGCAGTGACTGTGTGCCACACGTGTAGGAGAACTACAGTGGCCGACACAAACTCCAATGGCCCTATAAAGAGCAAGTGTTAGGTTTGTCCGTTCTTGGCTACTGTAGAAACATGGTGGATCTATATGTAAATATAAAAGGCTCATTCTAAGGTCACAAAAATATATTTCAAGTAATTATACACTAAAGAAAATACACTTATTCCATTTCATGAGATATGGTTGAAAGCCTCAACAAAAGGCATTTAGAGGACCGTAAGTTGTGATTGTTCTGTCAAACTACTTCCATGGTCAATTAAGAAATTGGAAGCCTAACAATACGCGATTAATAATCAGCTCAATCATGATAATCCCAAAGATCGTCACAGAATGGCAGAAATTATGCATTCTGACCGTAACTAAATGATTCAAAATTGATTAAAATGATTTGTTCTGGTTCATGGCCTTACTCCTGCATTAATATATTAATTATATCCTGTTGCACATTGTTGTTAATTTAAAGTTGATAGACGCCTGGTGTTTGAAATAGTTGTGTCTACTTGCCAATTTGTGCAATTGTTATTTGTAGTTTTTCGATCATGAAGCACTAAGTGAAATTGTTTTGGCTGTACTGGTATACTTTGGGTTGCATTCCTGTATTTTGTCATGTTTTAAAACCGAGGTGTGCCAAAACGGTAACTTTTCCATTCTTTGTAAGAACAACAAAGTAGTAGTACTCCTTATGCTGCTATAAAAAACAATTACAAACCCTTTAGATAATGTCTCCACGCATGTCTGCTCTGTTATGTTCATAACTTGGATCTTGGTTGACACAGTATCTACACAGTAGGGCTTTACCATTGATCACCACCATGCTTCAACAACAGAAAGCACTTCTCTCATGCTGTATGATGATTACTTGTTGTCATTATATGATGGACTTGACTTTAAAAAGGCATAGTGGGGGTCACTTTTTGAAAAGTCTTGGCATTGCTGTTTGTGTAGTTTGTTATCGTTTTATTCCTTTTGAACTGAGCTTTTTTGTCTGTTAGCTGTGTTTTAGTATTCTGTCAGGTTATTTGTTATAAAAGCTATGAAGTGTCAGATGACAATTAAAATCTACCACAACAATCGAGTGTCGTCTTTCTTGCCAATCCTTTCTTTCACCAGCATCAAAACGCGTTAATGGATGTATATTTGTATTGAATAGTTATTTTCTGTTTCAGTCTTGTTTTTCAACACAGCTCTCCCCTTTGTGTGTGTTATCTGAGTTTCTGGGTAAAGGAAAACAGTCGCACACTTGTAGCTACAACGCAACAAATATTTAATAATTTACCCACATTTTCGACATGACAGCCCTCTTTAGGGTAATGAGCTTCTCCCTGCTTTGTTGATGGCCAGACTGGCTGTGCATGTTCGTGCACGTGAGCGTGCCCCACTGGTTAGCTCGCGGCACTCTGCACTGCGCTCATAAGGCGGTCACAGTTGACAATGTCGTCCCGACCAACGGAGTTGTTGTGTAAGCGTAGCAGCCACCCTCTGGTTACCGCTCGGGTAAACACTGTTAGCTCTGACTTTACTTTTACCGTTGCTTGCGCTGTTAGCAAGGTTAGCTGTGAATCACCGGCTCAGCAGTCATGTTGAGAGCCGTTGAGAGGCAATCGAAATGCTTAAAATCGCACATACAAAGTACAAAAAGTGTTAAGCTAGCAGAATGGCCCATTTTCAATATCGCATTATTGAAGTATATTTATTGATGCCTTAATGTTGCAGCTGGTAAAGGTGGGGCTTATTTTTTATGATACATACTGATGGGTATAGCTACCGAATTTCTTAATCTAAATTTAATCTAAACCGTCCTGGGTCCCATACTATACTATGACTTTTTCATGACCTTTTTATGCCATAATATACAATGCCATTTTTTATGCCATCTTTATGACACACTATACTATGACATTTTAATAACATTATTATGACCTACTTCACTATACTATGACTGTTTTATGACTTTTTTCAACATGCTACACTGACTTTTTTATCACTTTTACTACATGTTTTACTATGACTGTCAAGGGGTGTGGTGCAGGGGTAGAGCAAAGACTCAAGCGCAGACACTGGAGACGAGGTGGAAGGCAAGGTTATTTTACTTGCACAAAAAATGTAAGAACCAAGAACTTAAAGCGACTCCAACAGGGAGCGAGAAAAATCCCAAAACTGTAGAATAGGCAAAGTCACAAAACATTAGAAACAAACACGAGGACAAAATACCGGAACACGAAGCACACTCGGGGAAGGACAAATGCTGGAACATGGAGCACACACGGGGAAGCAACAAAAACGATCCGACCACCAGAACAGGGAAGCAGGGGAGTTTATATGAGAGGGGTTGGCAGAGGGAAACCAAGGGGCAGGTGATTGGGCACAGGTGTAGTGAATGAGGGCAATCAGGAAACACACTCAGACACAGGAGGGAGCCGGGAGGAGACCAGGGGCAGAGCTACATAGACATAGGAACAACAGGGGCCAAAACCCAATCCTGACAATGACTTTTTATGACTTTTTTTCGACATGCTATACTCTGACTTTTTCAATATGTTATACAAATACCTTTTTTATCCCATTTTGACACACTATACTAGGACTTTTTTTATTACTTTTGTCAGCTTGCTATACGATAACTTTTAAATTTATTTTTTCAACATGCTACATTATGAGTTTCTCTTGACCTTTTTCTACATAAAAAAGTATGACTTTTTTATTACTTTTTTCGACTTGCTATACTATGACTGACTTTTTTGACATGCTGTACTATGACTTTTTTCGACTTAAAAGAGTATCACTTGTTATTGCATTTTTCGTCATACCAAAATATATTTCTTGACCTTTTTTGGTATCATTCCATAACTTTTTAAACATGATTCAGGATTTTTATATGACATACTTTACTTGTTACACTCATGAAGGACTCACAAACGAGCAGGTTCAATTAAGATTTAATAAAACAAACATTTTTACAGAGACATTTTTCTGACATACTATACTATAACAATTTTATGACATGCTATACGACATTTTTATGACTTTTTCGACATAGTATACTATGACTATTTAAAACTTTTTTTGGCATTCTATACTATAACCTTTTTCAACTTAAAATAGTATCACTTTTTTTTACTTTTTTCGACATGCTATAATATTACTTTTTTGACACACTATACTATGCCTTCTTTGGACATGCTGAGACTATTTTATGACTTTTTCTTCGCCATTCCACTTTTTTTGACTTAAAATAGTATCACTTTATTACTTTTTTCGTCATTTATACTAATACTTTTTTCGACATATTATATGTCTACTTTGGACATGCTATACTGAGACTAATTTATTACTAGTGTACTATGACTTTTTTCAACATGCTACGTTATGATTTTATCTTGACCTTTTTCCACATACAATAGTATGACCTTTTCTTGACATACTCTACTTTGACTTTTATGTATTTTTTACAAAATGCTATACATTGACTGTTTTATGACGTTTTTTGACATGCTATACTAGGACTTTTTTGACAAACTATTTTTATGACTTATTTTTACATGCTCTACTATGACTATGTTAATGATATTTTAAGACGTGCTCTACTATTACTTTTTTTTGACATATTATGACTTTTTTATTTTTTACAACTTGCTTTACTATGACTTATTTATGATTTTTTTTTTAATCTAAACACACAACACTTTCTTAAATCATCACGGGTATAGATGCTAAAACAACAACAACCCTAAACCTTGCGTATCCAGGCGGGCATGGTGTGCGTGCTGGGCCAGCGGTGATGCGTGTTGATGACGGTGATGATGATGATGATGGAGGCGAACACCATCGTGAAGAGCATGTACTTTCCGATGAGAGGCACGGCGCTGGAGGTGGAGGGGATCAGCTCCACGATGACCAGCAGGAAGACGGTCAGAGACAGCAGGACGGAGATAGAGAGAGTCATCTTTTCACCTGTAGAGACAGGGAGACAGACACTCAGGTTACTTTTACACTTTTAAACAGCTCTTACAGTAGAAATGGTGGCAAGTTATGGCTTTACAGGCAAACTGATGAACTAAGTTATGTTTTATTTATGCTCTAATGTTACAGAATAACAAGCTCATGTAGTACAAGCACATCCCATTGGATTTCATGTATTTTCCATGTATGAAAGTGTCCCCAAAATGGTGTGAAAATATCTGACTTCATCTGCTTTTCCTCAGTTTCCACATTCATAATACCGACCTGATATTTGCCACACGTGTGAGCAAGTAAATGTGTCACTCGTACCAACTGGTGAAACGCTCATAACCTACTTTATTTAGTCACACCCTCAAAGTTTTTTTGGACAAGTTTCTGTATACGCCTTCGTACCGGAGTCGGTGGGACAGGTAGAAGACCAGTCCGGTGAGGAACGAGAACAGCATGCAGGGAATGATGACGTCGACGATGAAGTAGAGAGGCAGACGCAGCATCAGGAAGTGGTAGGTGATGTCGAGGTATGGCGTGTCGGGGCAGCAGGTGTAGTAAACCCAGTGTTTCCAGCTCCTGTAGTCCTTCAGCACCCATTCACCAGACTCCATGAAGTTGCTGAGGTCAGACCGATCATTGTCCTAGAAGACAGAGGAGTATAGGAGGTAACGCACCGCAGTAGAAAAGGGCCATAAAGGTGAAGATATTTAGGGGTTACATGCTGTAAACTACAGTTTTATGACAGGAGTGATGGTTTCTAAATCTGTAGTATTTGAAACCACAGACACAAGCTTTCACACTGTTCTGTCAACATAACCCTGTGAATATATATTATATAATATATATATTCACAGGGTTATGTTGATAATATATATATATATATATATATATATATATATAATATAATAATATAATAAGTCACACTCACTGGGTTGATGACGTCCAGCAGTCCGTCGTACGTCCAGGTCTCCAGCTTCATGCTGCAGTTCTGCAGGTCGAACAGGAAATGGAGGACGATGATCTCACAGTAGCTCTTAAAGATGGCCGGAGGGTTCCGCGTTATCATCCCAGTGTGCTCCAACAGGACTTTGGTTTCGTGGATGATGGCAAAGTCGCCGTCAGCACTGAAGAGGAAGAAGACGGGGACAGAGGGAGATGGGGAGAGAAGCATGCGAGGCATTTGGACGAACAGGTGTGTGTGTGTGAGTTTGAGTAGTGTGTGTTTAATTGTTGTACAGCACCAGGTCTGGTTTCCATATGTCGGTTGAAGGGACTCTGATCTTCCTGATGCCTCCGTATTCATCTGGATTCCAATTCAGGTTCACATGGAGCCATTGCTGGGGTGAAAATCAGGGAAACTTGAGATCATTTTGTCTTCTAATGTACTGATGAAGCCAAGTTTAGTTGTTTTTATTCCCAGAATGAATAGATTGTGAAAATACAAGTTGTCATGTACTGTATATATCACAGCAGAAGAAATAAAAACCGTGTAACCTCCAGCAGTCACCATGTCATAAACCCTCCCTTCTTTCTATTTCAACTTGTTGAAACAACAAATATCATTAATTTGTGATACTATTTGTGTAATATATTCACCTAAAAAAACCATATAAATACATGATAATGGGCTACCAGTTGCAACTACATCTATATGTAAATTAAAAAGCAGATGCATTGTTAAAATATATGATATATAATAATTGAGTAACTGTGTTTTGGGTGTCACATAGTAAAAACTTTAATAGCATTCATTTCTAGGGACATTTGTGCATAGAAACTCTTTTTTTTGATAATCAAAGGTGAGCATTACTTTAATTCCCTAAAAATAACTATAAACCTTGACTGGCTGTAGGTATAAAAAGAAGATCTATTCCAAATCCTGTTAAATCTACATACTTGCAATGTGGCATATCCTCTAAGCATAGTCATTGGAATATTCATTTTAATGCATGACATAAAACATCCTCAGTTGTACTTTCTCATTAATATACAACATAAGATAAGTGACTGGATCTGTAAAATGGTGTATTAAGTTTGGCTTGGCTCGCAAAGTCCGGCAGTGTTGGAAAACGACAACGCGCATGCTCAGAGCTCGTTGCCAGGTGGACACCATTTTGTTTGTTTTTGTTTTCATTTGATTGGCAATTTGCTCAAGTAAGTGTTGCTGACGTCACATTGCCACCTTGACAGGTTTGATAGAAAGTTAAGAGTCATGAGATCTGGAGTTATTTCTTCTGTAGGACTGAGCTAAAGGGCTTCATTTCGAGAGAGGAGCTTGAAGAGATAACACCAGCTGAGGAGATTTAGTTATGAAGCAAACTTTCTTTTTTTTTCCAACACTGCTAATGCTAGTTAGCTAATTAATTGGACTCAATTTAGCAACGGTTTTCATCTGGTCTTCAGACTTTTGAAGCTAGCCGAGGACCCAGAAGGAGAGCTACAAACAGTAAGAGCTAATATAACTACTTCTTATTTGTGTTGTGATACTTTGTGTCATCTCTGAGCTGATATGTTTGTTGTGACCGTGATGTTATGTAGAAAAATGAGGTGTCTTTTGCTAACTTTATTAGCCGAACATTAGCATAACACTGAGACTGACTGGATTCCCAAGCTAGGTACCGTTACTTTCCATTTGTTTTAATCTTAACAGACAGAAACTGGTTCAGTATAAACGATTTTGACCATAGTGACATTACTGACATAGTAATACCATAAAGGAGAGATTCATAGATGATAAAGGGATGACACATAACTCCCTCTAAAAACCCTGTGTAACCTTGTATGAGCCTCTGGTGGAAGAATAGTCGGGTGAAATAAAGAGGACATTTGTAAATGTTTGACAAACGGCCCAACAATGAGAATCTCTCTTTAACATAGACCTGACTACAAGCAATATAAATAAAGCTTACATATAGTCAAAGACCCCCAACAGACTTTACATACAAGAGACTGGACTTATTGATGACTCCACTTCAGGTGCACATGTACATTGTTGATGTGAAAACTTCATAGTCATCATTTCATCTACCCATGTGCTGATAAAGCTAAATTCAGTTGTTTGATTTCCATTTGTGCCATGGTCTTCATCTTTACAGACGGGTTGAACTAGCTACAGACTGCTTGTGTTGTGCTGCTTGTGTTATCTGGCCGCTGT
Organism: Cebidichthys violaceus; assembly: GCF_023349555.1. Classification (NCBI taxonomy): domain Eukaryota; kingdom Metazoa; phylum Chordata; class Actinopteri; order Perciformes; family Stichaeidae; genus Cebidichthys; species Cebidichthys violaceus. Next base: position 7,205,392 of record NW_027176340.1, on the reverse strand, counting down.
GTCATCTTATTGTTTATTTGCATTGTGCTTGTGTTGTGCTGTTTGTGTTCTTTTTGGCCGTCGTGCCATCAAGACCATAGTGACATTACTGACATAGTAATACCATGAAGGAGAGATTCATAGATGATAAAGGGATAAAGGGATGCTGAACTTCATGGACCAGAGAGAGCTTTTCTTCCTCCCACTCAACTCAAGGTAGAGTTGATCAGCTGGATGTTCAGCAGTGTGAGATATTTGGTAGTGTCTCAGTGTGTAGCCGTGCTTCTTCAGTTCATCTAATTTTTTTTAATGGAGGGTTGGTGATGCATGTTATTTTAATACAACACATGTTCTTTGTGGTTTCCTCCAGACCCTGTTGGACTTCACAGACTTCCAGATCTACGAGAAGCTGCCCGAGAGCCGACGAGGAAGATCCTTTCTACCAGAGCTGTGTACCAGAGATGCTCCTTCCTTCTCCACATCCTGCACATTCACCACCGACTCCTACTGTTCCTCTCCCAAACTGAGAGCGCCCCTCCCTGTCTCAGTTCTACCACTGCCAGATTGTGCTGTTGTGTTCTTTTTGGCTGCCGTGCCATCAAGGAGTATACAACTTAGACCATACTGACATTACTGACATAGTAATACCATAAAGGAGAGATTCATAGATGATAAAGGGATGACACATAACTCCCTCTAAAAACCCTGTGTAACCTTGTATGAGCCTCTGGTGGAAGAATAGTCGGGTGAAATAAAGAGGACATTTGTAAATGTTTGACAAACGGCCCAACAATGAGAATCTCTCTTTAACATAGACCTGACTACAAGCAATAGAAATAAAGCTTACACATAGTCAAAGACCCCCAACAGACTTTACATACAAGAGACTGGACTTATTGATGACTCCACTTCAGGTGCACATGTACATTGTTGATGTGAAAACTTCATAGTCATCATTTCGTCTACCCATGTGCTGATGAAGCTAAATTCAGTTGTTTGATTTCCATTTGTGCCATGGTCTTCATCTTTACAGACGGGTTGAACTAGCTACAGACTGCTTGTGTTGCTTGTGTCATCTCTAAGGCGATATGTTTGATGTTTCTCTGGTCCTGTAGTCTGGGTGATATTCCCCTGAAAGATTTCATATTAGTTGAAAGAGCTCAGATGTTCCCATTGCTGGGGTGTAAATTGTAATACTTTAGTTAAATTGGTCCACTATTGTGCTGATGAAGATGAGTTATGTTTTATTTCCATAAAAGGATTATTTAAACTTTGTTTTTAAAGATTCCTCTTCACTTACATTGTTTGAAATACCATGGTCGTCATCATGTTCTTCATAAGTGAAGTTTACTTTTTAGATATATCTTTATTTGGACTCTGGTTCGGTATACACGACTTAGACCATACTGACATTACTGACATAGTAATACCATGAAGGAGAGATTCATAGATGATAAAGGGATAAAGGGATGCTGAACTTCATGGACCAGAGAGAGCTTTTCTTCCTCCCACTCAACTCAAGGTAGAGTTGATCAGCTGGATGTTCAGCAGTGTGAGATATTTGGTAGTGTCTCAGTGTGTAGCCGTGCTTCTTCAGTTCATCTGATTTTTTTTAATGGAGGGTTGGTGATGCATGTTATTTTAATACAACACATGTTCTTTGTGGTTTCCTCCAGACCCTGTTGGACTTCACAGACTTCCAGATCTACGAGAAGCTGCCCGAGAGCCGACGAGGAAGATCCTTTCTACCAGAGCTGTGTACCAGAGATGCTCCTTCCTTCTCCACATCCTGCACATTCACCACCGACTCCTACTGTTCCTCTCCCAAACTGAGAGCGCCCCTCCCTGTCTCAGTTCTACCACTGCCAGATTGTGCTGTTGTGTTCTTTTTGGCTGCCGTGCCATCAAGGAGTATACAACTTAGACCATACTGACATTACTGACATAGTAATACCATAAAGGAGAGATTCATAGATGATAAAGGGATGACACATGACTCCCTCTAAAAACCCTGTGTAACCTTGTATGAGCCTCTGGTGGAAGAATAGTCGGGTGAAATAAAGAGGACATTTGTAAATGTTTGACAAACGGCCCAACAATGAGAATCTCTCTTTAACTTTAACAGAGAATAAAGTTTTCTTAATCGTGAATGGACTTGAGAAGATGATCTGATATCACCAAGGAGGAACTGTCCTATTGCCTTGAGAAGACCTAAGTGGAGGAGCAGAGGGACACACTCAGTTGGGTCCCAACGGATGAATTCCTTCTGCAAGATCTGAGCATCAGAGATGCTTCTTCCTCCTCCTCATCCTCCACGTTCGCCACCAACTCCTGCTCTTCTCAAAGTTAAATAAAGTCCATCAATCTCTACCATCATCAGATCAGATCATTTGAGTCCACAGCAATTAGCATCAAACAGATTCCTTCATATTTGAGATCTCAGTGGATTTGTGGGATTTTTAACACAATTTTCTCTTCAGACACTTTTCTCATTTTTATTATTTGTTTTGCAGTTTGCCAGGAGCTTTCTGTTATTATTAGTTTAAAAGAGGAATGCTAAAGGTTTAAATAGATAAAGATCACAACTAAAGATCACAAACTTGGAAATATCAATTATCATCATTCAAAGTAAAAACTTCAGTTGTAGCAACAAACCAAGCCAGCCTCGTACTTCACCGACAGTGATCATTCATAATGTAAAACGTCTCGTTTTGATTCAGTACAAAGTGAGAAATAATTCTTGACACTAAAGCTGGAATAAACAGTTGTAGGTTTAACTTCCTATCACACATTTTTCTACATTAATCTTCCAAGTCATGCACTGTTGATATATATACCTTTAAAATATATATAGAAAAGTCTAGTTTTTATTCAGTACAAAGTGAGAACAATTATTTTTGAACCTTTGAACCATTTCAGAAGTTTGAACACTGAAAGGTTGTAAGCTTGTTATCATTCTTCCCAGCATGCTTTGCGTTTGGGTTCAAATTCTCCAGGAAAGGATAACATTGGAAAATACCAATTGATTTTAAAAAAATTAAAATGAATGTCTTTGCATTGTATACAAGCTATTCAGTTGTAGGTGTTCTTCATCCTGAAGTTATAGGCTGCTTAGTCTTTAGTTAGTGAGCTTTAGATTTCTGGGATTGTGTTACCTTCCTACAGAGTGAGGCCAATTTGAGCCTGGCTCGATGTCGGGATTCTGGGACTTTTCGACCCGTTCCTTACAGTGGTCTAGTGTTCCCTGGTTTCTTGGAGCCATATTTAGGCAGGTCACATTGTTCCATTGTGGTTGCGTCTTCAAGGTTTCTGGGATTCAGGGATTTGACCAGTACCATCTGTCCAGATTGGAAGTCGTGCATAGGATTTTCACTGGGGAGAGGAAGAGACAAAGAAATATCACCATACTGTAGATGCTATTCAATCTGTCAATCGGAGCGACTGCATAGTCACTTAAAGCTGTGTCCATGTCCCAGGGAAGAAATGGACCACCCTTTTCCCGTACCCAAGAAGTTGGAATTGGGCGTCCCATCAGACAAAGAAGGACATTTTAGTGGTTAAAGTCATTCTAATGTCAGCTAGGACAGCAGCCAGCAGCCATCATTTTTAACCCAAGATTTGCCAGTCTGTACCATAGCTTTACTCAGCTTGTTCTTGATAGTTTGGTTCATTCTTTACACTATGCCAAATGACTGAGGATGGTAAGGAATGTGAAGCTGCCACTCAATGGTGAGATATTTACATAGGCTAGTTGTTGAATCACTTGTCATGTAATGGGACTATTTACCATGGTTGGTATTCTACATCTTCAAATCATCTCTTCAGCCAATATTGTCACCACAGTCCTAGCATTTTCTCTTGAGCCTAAACATTCTTCAACCCAGTTAAGGATGAGTAAATATTGTAATGTTTTGACAGAAATGAAGGATGATGGGCAGCAGCAAGTTCAGGCTGTTAGGCTGATGAGAAAGACATAGCTGCTCAGCATAGACAAGAAGATGCACACAGAGAGAGAGAATTGGCAGACAGGCTGACATGAACCAACACATTCGTATTAAAGAACAAGAGCTTGAGTCAGCCCAGGCTGGTTCCAGTTTTATCAGACAGGATCTCTCAGAAGATAAACACCCTGGTGGGGCTTCTGGTCCTATCTCCCTCATCTCATCTCATCATGGAAACGGAGCCACTTCTTTTTATGATCTGGGTCTTTCTAGGATATTCACTCCAGCCTCCCTGAACCTGATGTATGCTGACTCTCACTCTCATTCGGCTTTAACTCTCCCGCTTCCTCAACTTAGCTTTCCTGGAGAACTACCGAGGGCCTCCCAGACCCTTCCCATGTCTCAATTGATACCTCAACCTAATGATATAGCATCCATGCCTGGTCCTGGACAGCAGACTTTTACTGGTAGTCTACCTCCAATGCAAGCCATGTCATCCCAGATGCCACATTCTCAAATCCCTAATGTCATGGATCTGTTCATAGCCTCTGCCTATAGAATACCAACATATTCACTTCCTGTCTTTAAAAGTGGCAGAGAGAATGATTTTGCTCTTCTTAAAATGGCTCTGGATGACCTTCTTGAGAACCATCCCCATCTCGCTGAGCAATATAAATATCAGGTCATCTTGGAACATCTTAAGCACCCAGGAGCAAACCAATTGGCTAGATCCAGCATGCATGATGGAAGAACATAGCACTTCAAGAGAAATATGGTCAGCCAAGGCTGCTAGTTCAGTGTGAAATTCAAGCAATATTAAACTCCCCCATTATTCGCATGGGTGATGTAGAAGCCTTTAATGATTTTACCCTTTCTGTCCAAGCTCTGATGGTTATGTTGCTGTCCCTGAAGGGCCTAAATGGGTCTGAGTTAAGATGTGGCTCTCATGTTTTCAGACTCCTAAGAAAACTCCCTGTGCAGTACAGAGATGGATTTGTTGAGCACCATATGCAGCATTTTGACAGGGCAGGCGAACCAAATGTACTCCCTCCTTGACCTCTCAACCTGGTAACAGTAAAAGTTGAGAGCCAAACGCATATCAGAGAGAACTGTTGAGCTCCACAAACCGAAAAGACCAAGAACTGGAAAAAAAAGGCAACCCTCCAGACAAGTATCCTCTGTCCACTTGTTGACAAAATCTGAGTCAGGAAGCACACCAATAGCCTACACCGAAGGAAATTTTAATAAGTTAAGAGACCATTTCCTTGGTGCATGTACAGAATTGAAAAAACTCTCCAAGAATTACATTATGAAAGGGATCAAAGTGAAAGGGAGTTGCAGTAAATGTGGGAGAATACATAAAATGGACAAATGCACCTTAAAGTGGCCATGACCATTCTCCATGATGACAAAGCAAACAAATCAGCCACTGTGATTTTTACTTCCTCTTCTTTAGAGCAGATATACGTATCTATTCCGCTCCCACAAGCTGCTCAGTGTTTGGGTCTCACAACTCGGCAGAAAACCATCTCATTATGCACAGTGAGACAGGACATTGTGCAATTGAATGGAGCATCTGTATCCTTTAAAATTTCCCCCATCAACCAGCCAACTGAAAGGCATGTAATCAATGGAGCATTCAGTGCAGAAAATCCTGGCCTGTTAGAGCACACATACCCTGTAAAGCAACTATGCAAAGTTTCTAGATGGACAGGAAATGCTGAAAAATAATGGCGATTGCAGTAGGGATGCAGTAGCAACAATAAGTGTTAATAGATAATAGATAGATGATCTAATAAAGCATTGCTCTGAGGGCGTGGCTATGGTGAATATGTAAGAAGGTTTGAACTTCAAAACTTCTGTTTAAGAATGAAGAATTTTACTTTCAAAATTTCAACACAAGACTTTGACTTGTAATGAAGTATTTTTACAGTGTGGTATTTGTACTTTTACTTAAGTAAAGTGTCTGAATACTTCCTCTACCAATGCAAATAGGAACCAGTCAATAAAAAGCTACACCCTGGAAATTATTACATTGTCCAATTATATGTTCCTATCTGCACTTTGGTACATGTCTCACTAGATGGCAGCATGATACACAATTCATCTTTTGTTGAGAGTACAGGGCACTATTAACGTAACACAATTTGTATACACTAGTATTGATTTATTATCACTACTGCATATGACAGGTCGACCTTATCAAACATTTAGTTATTCAGTGATTACATCCAACACCAATGTGTCTAAATCACTAACCTGGAATAGTACTTTTTACAAAATACCAGTGAGTGACATTAAAAAATATAATCTGTTTCAGTAACTACTATTATAATCTTTACTTTTTTTTATACATCACAGCTTCCCTTTCTTTTTATTTAATATCGAGAAAATTCCCACTGCATTTATCATATTTTAATGATTGATCCAAAATGTATAGTGTACTCATAATACTTCTCACCACACTTATACTAAATTTCAATCTAAATTAATACAATCCTAACTTGTTATTATTATCCTAAATATGAAACAAAATCCAAACTGTAGTCACAAAATAATGAATGAACATTATATGACCAAACTAGTTGGGTAAACATAAAGCTTATAAAAAGCAAAGCTGGAGAACACCCAGCAAAAACAACAAACCTGACATAATATGATGCACAAAGTCCAAGGGAAGTTATGTTTCTGACGCACCTCTTAAATACCACTTTCATGTACTTGACCAGGTGTTACTGTCAGCTCATTGCCGGCCACAAAATCGAGTCTGACTTTGTTGCATATTTCCATCATTAGTGGTTGTCTGGCTCATGTCCTCACATAGAAGGACTGGATGACTCACACAGACTATGACTAATTCAGCTTGGATATAAAAACTCAGATCAGCTTCATTGTGGGAGAAATTATTCAAGCAGGGCATCGAATACAATTTTTTTCTAAAAGGATATACTGTGTTTTATATCTCTGAACTTCTATAAACGTTATTAGTTACAATAAATTGCCTAACATTCATAAGATCCGATTTTCTGATACGGTGAAGAGCCAAAATATATCTAATTACAATGATGTGAGACGTGAGGATGTTTGACTCAATTACTGCCTCTCTGTCACTATATGAAAACGTATTACAGAACAAGCCATTGCAAAAAGCCTTGTTCCCATGCTCACCAAACCGCTGCCACACTGTGACGCAATGCATTACAAACGCAACTTTGTCATGCTTTGTCATTGGAGAATTGACAGTAGAGATGTGACAGGAAATGAGGGGTGAGATTGACATGCTGGATTGACATGCAGCTGAGGCCCATGGCCAGATTTAAACCAAAGACATTGCGGTCCTGTAAAAGTTACTTTAAACACCAATTACAGCAAGTCCTGTGGTGACACTTCCTGACCTTTAGATGGCGGTGTACTAACAAGCAGTGGCAGACTAGTAAATCTGCTTTAAAAAGGGACAAACTGTAAAAACCAAAAGGTCAATAATCAATACACAGTGGCCCTATATATGCACAACTGAATTAGAGCCACATATGTATGTATTTAAAGCAAGGAACATTAAGTTATTGTTTAGCTTCTAGTAAATGGTAATGCAGTAATTTCTACTTTATTTACGACATGTCATTGCTGTGTTCATAACCCCCAATGCTTCATGTTTCAACAGTTGTAAGTAAAACAGTGTGAACTCTAATTATAAACTAGATAATAATTGTAATAACAATAACAATACAAAAATGAATTGAGAATTATATAAAGTATGGTCTTAATACATTTCCTCCCACATTTAAATGAGGCAGGTGATTCATATTGTGTGTCTCTCGGAGTCAAAATCAATGTCTTCAGATGTCTTTTGTCCAACCAACAGTCAAAAACCCAAAGATAGAACGTAACACTTAAAAAATTACTTGAACAATTAATTAATCACCAAAATGTTGACGATTAACGTTCTGCCATTAAACAAATCAACTCTAGTGCTGAATTTAATATTAGTAAAACTCTAAGAACCTGTTACATTGCATACTTTATCCCTGACCTGTTGCCACCTCATAAGGAATCTAATATGTCTGACTGATGATGTAATGAAAAGCACTGAGTAATAAAGTCATAACTCAAGTTAATGGATTCCTTTTTATTCTTCCCATTATCATCTTTCATCAGTCTGCTTGTGGAACAGTTGCTGTTTTATGTAACATGATAATATAAAGACGTCACGTAGACAGTTCAGGAGACTGATGTGGTTTTATTTCATATTCAACAGTTTGGGAATGGCATGTTAGTACATTAACAGCAAAACATTGCATCATCACAGTGCCTGATCCTGTTTCTTTTAAATCTAAAAACATGAAAGCATGTCATCTTCTATTCAATTATTCTCACAACTACAGTACAGAGAAATGACATAAGACCAAGAGGTAAGTGCTCTCACATCACATCACATCACATCACATCACACACAGTCAGAGCGTTGATAGACCTGATGCATAATGAAGATAAACTTTAAACCTCGCTGACTAACCCTGAAGTCACGATTACTTCTCAGTTCATACTGATTGACTTGGGATGACTCCGGATTTGGAATTTCAAAATGAATCCAATGCCTGTTTTACAAAAGCAATTTGCAAGCACTGCCTACACACAGGTCATAAACGGGGGCAGCGTCATGTTTCACAAATGATTGTTGCTTGCAAATTGCATATAAGTTAGTTCTTCCTGACTAACTATTGGAACGCAAGTATGTTGTTTGATTTTGTTAGTGAAACTTGTCAAAGAGTTACAATCATCTCATATTACAAAACGCAGCACGTTGCCAATTTGGTACAACAGGACTCGCATGCACTAGTGGTGGCAAAGGACACCATTTCTTTAGGTTTTACAACCCAAAGTATCATTTGGGATATTGACAAAGCAACCAAATTGATATATAGCAAAGGACAAAATAAGTAAGTTATTATTTAATTGTAACATAGTGTAGGTTTAATCTCTTCAGTTTCTGTTTACAACCAAAACAATGGCCGTGTGTGAGTTAGAATGACATCTATGGTGGTTTCATTGCAAGTCCATTTATGTTTTGTCTTTTCTTGGTAGTTTGATTCATTTTGAGCCACAACAACAACAACAACAAAAAGTTTAGATAACCAAACAAGCCGTAACACTCAGTGAGTCCCATAAAGGACACAACAGTGTACTGTACTAAATATATACACACACACACACACACACACACACAAGTCAGCAGAGTTAAACAGTTGTTGCTGCTTCATTTACTGACTGTGTGTTTCAGTGCTGAGTGAGCTGAGGAGACACTTCCTAATCCAGTATGGTGCTATACTGACAGCTGGGAGGAAGTGGACACATGCAGGAGAAGCAGCTGCAGGTTGGAGGTCACATTTGGGATGAAATTGTTCCGATTCACAAAGCAGCTCGCTGAACATTAAATTAGACCCAGGAGTCATCATCTCACTCCCAACTGATAAAGATATAAGTACAGCATCTTCACACTCTGATTTTACATCTGCAAATAAGACAAAAGTTCAAAGGGCTGGAAGTATCCCTTACTGTATTTGAACAGTTTTTCTCTTTGATTTTATTAATAAAACAACCAAGCTGCAGTCACAAAGTCACTGAACAAACAGAAAGTGTTAGAAATCAGCTGTATGAACACAACAGAGAACTCTATAAATATGCAAAGTGCTGACATGACAATAAATTATAACCGAATAAAACATGCAAGCATCTTCCTCTCCATCAGAAGTTAAGTTATGCCAAGATGATTTTCTTCATTTTTCCTGTTTCATTGCTTTTTGGAATCTGAGTTGAATCTATTTCTCTCTCTCTGATGCATCACAAACATCACGCCTGACATGAAAACTTCCAGACGACAGAAGAATGTCAGAGGGCACTAAGTTTCCTGACTGTCAGCAAACATCTTCGCTGGACAGGGAGGAACATGCAGCAAAACAGATTTTGATTTTATCATGTATGAGATGCATTACATGTCTCCCTCATCTAGTTTTGCACTATAGAGCTGGGTATCTTTTGAATTTGTTTGATTAATATCTTAACAGATTTTCAGTTTTTCTAAAGAAGACAAAGTTCTCAAATCCTAAATGTTCAAACACAAGCAGGCATGAAATAACTTTGAGTAAAATAGTCTAAAATAAGCAACATTTTAAAAGTAATCTTAAACTATCCTATCAAAGAACTAAGCAAGATTACAATCAGTGCTCTTCCATTGCTTGGTACAATTAGCTTTTCTATGAATTCACCAATACAGACAAAACACAATAAATTACATTTTCCTTAATGTAAATATTGTAGTTCCCCTAAACTTCCTTCCTTCCTTTTCTTTTCAGCCACACAATCATTTCAAGGTAAAAGAGACCTCATATAGTTTCCTTGACATCTTCAGATTGGATGAGATGCAGTGAATGTTTACTTCATGTGCTTTCATAAATATCAAATCTATATTGTGAGGGAGGAATTGACAAACAACTTCCAGGTGGGTTCCTTGTATATGCAACTCTTCCTTCCCTTGCCAATGAAGCATTATATCCGGGTCACGCAACAAAAGCCTGTGGCTCAGGTGTTTCCTCTCCGACCGCAGTGAAGGTGGCCAGGAAACTGGCCCTATGGCCCGTTTCATCACACGTATGGTTTCTTTTACTCACATCCTCCTTAAACTTCCTCCTTCAGTCCAATGAGCTGCAACAGTGGCTGCATAAGCTATTCTACTGGTCGGGCAGCATTATGGGATAGAGATGTTTACTTTTCTTATGCTACTTTCAGTTGCCCCACACTATCAATTCTTTCAACCTTGATTCAAATATTTCCAGATGTTTTAGTCTCATTTTTCTGCGAAATCATTACAAGCTGCAGTAGACAAATCTACTTTAAACAACGGATCCCAGTTTGAATGAGATTTAGTCCGTCCTGAGAGGCTCACTCATTGGAGGAAATTGGATGGGCAACGTAAGCTCTACTCTTCAATGGGGAAATAGCAGAGGGGAAAAACGTGCTGAGCAACACACACTCTCTCACACACATACATTAGGCTGACAGTAGCCAAGCAGCGGCCACCGAGACACACACACACACACACACACACACACACACACACGGACCGAGTCTCTGGATGCAGCCACAAGAAGGACCTCATTAACATTTTGGGAGTAAACGCATTTTCGTCATCAGTAGTTGTGTTTGTTTGTTTTTTAATTACAGGATTCGAGTCACGAGCCGTGCGCGCATTCCTCAGCAGGATTTGCGCATCTCCAATTGCAAATTGTTGTCTGCTCTCCGCGAGAGCGTTGTTTTTAATTCCCCTGCCCAGCAGGAAGCTCTCAGAGACATGCTCGAGCGGCGACTGGCGAAGCGTTTCTTCTGAAATTCGTGCATTTCAAAAAATGGAACAACAGCTCTCCAAACCAGAATGCAAAAACATGGACGCGTGTCTGAGGCGACTGAAGCAAGAACTGGTATGTTCCGTTCTATTTACTGTACTTCTACTATTGCAATCAGCACTGAGGGATGTGGTCCTACTTTATAATGTTCATATTGCACATGTAGCATTTTGTTTATGTGCAACATGGCACCAACAGGAAATATAGATTCATTTCTCATTTCAAAAACATTCAAAATAAAACAATATTTTTGGCGCTTTCTTCGCATATTATGTGTCCAGACAGATATCGCTCATATTCTAGTGTTTTAGCTTCAGTTGGGGGTGCATGCGTTTTTTTGTTTTTTTAATCGCATTATAATCTGTGTAATCTTAAAACGCACCAGAGGCATGTGTACATATCCTCCTCCTCCTCCTCCTCTCTGTCCACGCATATGGGACAGATGTTTTAAGCTTAATGAGCACAAGATAGTTTCTCCTCTTCTCTCACTTAGTCATATGGATCCTAAAATAAATAGTTTTAAGATTCGTAGCATATTTAATCCTGTGTTGCAAGGTTTGATTAGTGAACAGTCGATTAATCGATCATCCAGCAACTGTTTTGATAAAATAATAATTGTTTGTTTACTTTTAGAGCAGAAATGCCAAGAGTTTGCTGGTTCTGGCTCTTTAAATGTGATGATTTGGTGCTTTTAATATCAATTTAAACTGAATATCTTTGGTTGGTCTTTGGTTGATTGAACACAGGATATTTGAAGATCTCACCTTGAACTCTCACAGAACAAATAATTGATTAATCTCGAAATAAACAACAGATTAACCAATGAAGACAAAAATCATTAGCTGCTGGCAATCCTGTGGTGAAGTCTTTCTATCAGAAGGTAGGGAAATTGGCAGTCACAGTGAATTTCATCACATTATAATACCCTAAATACATTTGTGAGTCTCCCTTATTTAATATGCTCACATCTCCTATCCTATAATAAACAAATGTGTTTGATGGTGGCACATTTAGAGTGCTATCTCTTACCCCTGTCCTTGAAATTTGAAAGCAAAATCTGGAAGCTGCACACTCACACCCAATCATTTGGCAGTGACACACTGTAGACCCATTTTCAAAGGAGCCTTAACTGGCACAGATTTCATTTGGAATCTTCTTCAAAGCAGACACAGATTTTGTTCCCCTTCAATCCAGCCACTGGCCCACAGAAAAGCCTCGCATGGCTGCGTGTTTTTGCAACATGATCCGCTCTGTGACTTCTGTGAATTTGCTTCTCCAAATTAGCCTCACGTCTGTGAAGTGGCACTTGAGATTTTAGGGGAGTAGACATTGATGCCAGGAGGACATGTTGTGTTATAGCTGCCATATCGCAGTTTGGTAACATAATGAAAAAAGTGTTGCGCCATGCCGGGGATCAAACAGGAGAACAGAGAGCAGATGCCGGTTAAAAAGCCGAGGCAGGATCCCCCTGCGAAGGGCCATGTGGGATGCAATCTGTTGTTCAGAAAAGCGAGGGGTGTCTATGCCAAGGTTGTCACTTTTCTTTCCACTGTGACGGATTTTCATCCAGTGCCCACTTGAGAGCGGTAAACCAGCTCCATCTGTAACGCAGAGTTCACAAACATCTAACAACCGACTAACACCTGCTGCAGAGACGAGTGGTTCTTCAGTATCACTTGTGACTAGACTGTGGTGTAGTTTTGAATTTCCATTGTTCATTTACTACAAAGCACATACACCTTTAATCACAGATAACCATTTTTTGAGATCGAGCTGCTTTGTTTAAAACATTTACAGTTTCAGGAAGCCATTGAGTTCTTCTCTATAAGCCATTCATCTCTATAAGATCAGTTAGTAGACTGTTGAAATTTGCTTGAGTTGTGTAATCCATCACACTCAATATCAGGTCTTAGTTAATTTAGTCAAAGATACGTCATCTTGATAATTCTGCTGAATTGAAGATTAATTTGACGGCGCTACAGTACCCATGCCACAATAACTTTGATAATAATGAATGCAGACGTGATGTTCAGTGAATTAACTGAACGATTAAGGCAAGTTTCAACGAGCCTGATGGTCAGACTGAATTGCCTTTTCATTTCACTGTATTATTCTGTGTGACTGTGTTTATGTTAGCTGTTTCTGTTTGAGAGGGGTCGATATTTAACCCTAACCTTGCCCTAATCAGTAATGAATGACGCATCAGTCAAGCTGATGTCAGTTTCCCTCAGCAAGGAAGCTATGGTGGTCTCTAGACAAAGTAAGCAGTTTTTCACATTAATAAAAAAAGAATTCTGTTCTGTAAGTCACCATTAAAAGACATGAACAGCTGTGTCGATCTCATCCACACTTGTCATCTTTTTACGGCAATTTTTATGTCTCTATATTTCCCGGAGTTCACAAGAAAATTATGTCCTCATTCTCAATCCCATCTTCAAAACCGGGAGCCATTAATAAGCACAATAATAAACCTCTTTGAAACATTGTGGGCAGAGATTCAAAGGTCTGGAATCAGGTTTCAAGAGTCTGCTAATTGATTTATGAAAATGTGAACGCTTGGACACTAATGGCTGCCAGGAACTGGTGCAAAAAATACATCCTAACACCTAAAACTGTACAGCATGCATTTTAAAAAAGGTTACTTTGTGAAGTACTCATGATGTAAATAAGGAACTGGAACTTAAAAAAACAAAACGCTTGTATGGTCCTTTATATGTTCACGTTGTAGTTTAGTTTACAGTGTCTGGAGCATTATTCAAATGGGAGCATGGCATTCAAAGTCTGTGTAAAAGGCACGTAACTTACAACTGTGAAGAGAGTTCTCCATAGTAGACACCCTGAAACCCTTTATCTCCAAAAGAAGAAGAGTGTCATACGAAAGTGTGAACACTGTGTCAGGGGTCGGGGGGGGGGGGGGCAGTCTGTGTGGGGTAGTGTCAGGTCACGCTTGAGCATTTGACCCTTGACTCTTGAGGTCTGGGGCAATTTGTTCTTACTGCTGACCACATCCAACATGCCAGTGATGCTAAAAGTCAAAGCTGACGGGTCAGGTTTTAAGTCGGTTCCAGTGTATCATCGTTTTTTCATCTTTGTACATACTGAAAACAGAGTTTGAAAACAGGCTGTTAGCTCCCATTTGTTGCTATAAAAAGCTCTGCAAGGCTCCATAGAAATCCTCAGGATATAATGCTAACAATGAAATATTTTTGAGCCCATGCGTGACTCATTATTCACAACACAAAAAAAAAAACATAAGCCCTTCCTGCCTGCTTAAAGTCGAGGATACAAATGCTGACATGTCTTTGAGTCATCTTGTCTAAATGCCGGGTTCACACCTGCATTTCAGACACTAAAGCATAAGTCAAACCTTTTGGTGTCATCACTGCTGAAACAGATTTCATATGCATCATACTCCTTTATCCCTCTCACACCTGAGGCACATTTCAAAAACATAACTGTCAGCTTGGAATTCAACACCAAAGCCAGCAAGCATGAGGTCATGAAATCTGAGAAAAAAACGGTGTAGTCTGGAAAGCTTGTGTACCTCAAAGTTGCAACGTTCTTTGTTACCTTTAGGGTGTGGGATCAGAAAACTGCACACAAAACAAAGAAGCGTAGTGGTATAACTTTAAGCTTGTTTGTTTGGTGGCTCCCTCATGGTTCCTGCACTCCAACCTGCCCTTCCTTCCCCTCAGCTAAAATTGGCCTAGCTCTAAGTGGCAGCTGTGGGGTTTTGCATGGGTGATCATTGTGTTTGAGATGGCTTTTACAAAGCCTGTTCATCATTATGAGACCGTGCGCACATAACCTGCTTTATCACTGCGTTTTTGAAGAAATTAATTAATAATTTATTGTCATGGGTATTGCTCTGACTGATGTTTTGGGCAATATTGTGCTCTCTCATGTTCTTCTGTCTTTGGGGCCTTCAAATGACATTTTGTCTCAGGTTATTGCTTTGTCTGGCCAAAATAAATTGCTACTAAAATGGAAGATGTGTTGTAGAACGTATCAAAGTAGCATTGCTTGATTTTGGGCCACTTGGGGGCAGAAGAACAAGTTTAAAAGAGAATATTGAAAAATAATCAACGTATAAAGTTGTTGTGGCAAAAATGTCATCATACAGATGCGTAGTGACACATACAGGAGATAGTAGAGTGGGTAATATGTTTTTTAAAAAAATCAGCTGCCTGAAAAATAACAATGAGTCAAAACAGTAACATTGCATGCGGTAAAACCAAAACATGCTAAAACGCTCTGTAGAGTGAAGGTAAATTGCAGATTTGGGTGTTAATTCTCTGTGGGTTCAACAATAAATCACACATATTTCTTTGATCCATTGTTAATTAAAACAAAATGAATGACTGCAGCTTTTTTGTCATTTAAAGAGGCCCATTCACTTCCACAGTGTATAACAAAGCACCTCCATACAGTACAAACTTCAAAAATTCCAAAATGCTTTTTATTCCACACTGAACAACTGACACATACAGTATGGATGCGTTTGATAACAAAATGCATTCAAACCTATGGAGGCCTATACACTACCAATAAATCACTTAACTCGATGAGCTTTAAAGACTGCATTATAATAATGCCACTCATCAGAAAGCTTTTGATGTTAGACTAAGAGGGGGCTGGATCTGGAGTCTCTACAAAATGAACGTCACACTGGATGTTACAACTGTGGGCTGGAGATTTGGTCGTGCACTTTCACTGCCCACATACAAGGTGCTGACGTCAACGACTGCACTATCAAAGATCTATCTAACAATTATTGCTTCCAGTGAGGATTTTCAGCCAGGAAGACAACAGATTTGGGTCCCAGATTTTTCCAAATATCTTCTGACTGCCAAAGATGATGATACGGAACCTAATCATCCTGTGTCTCCCACGGCAGCATCGTTTTTGTGACGGCCTAAATGAGCTGTAGCAGAAAACAAGTTATTAAACCCCCTCCCGTCTCTGAAAAGGCTATCAGGGAGTCTTTGCTGGGCAGAGAAGGAATGATGAATTTGGTTTGAATAGAATCTGTTTTAAAAGGGACAGTTTTTGTTCTGATACAAAGTAGTTCCAATGAAAACTGTTCACAGTGAGGTCTATAGACTATCCAACCCTATGTGAGCAATCATTATATAGCGAGACATGCAAGCGTAGCATATTCCTATATTAAATATAACAAGCATAAAAGTCAGATGACAAAGAATACGGGTCACAAATACATCTTGTAAGATGTCATGACAAATTGGTTGTTAAGTATAGACATACTACAAGATGTATTTGTGACCCGTTTTCTTTTGTCGAACATTATTCACACTTCTTCCTCTCCTGAACATGACCCTGAGGACATTTGGACCAAACAGAGTCACCATGTAACCTTTTTCGTCAAAGAGGCATTCATTGCCATGTGCACAGTCATTTATTTATTTCAGTGAATGCTCCACAGCTTTATTGCCCTCTTGATCGTAACCTCGGGGCTGTCCACAGCGGCCTGTGGCGTGTCCAGCAGCTCAGTCACAGAGACCCTCTCTGTGTCCCACGGACAGAGACCCCATTCCTGTCCTTGACCCACACAGCCCACCATTCATTTTTAATTAGGGGTGGAGGTGGAGGGAGGGTGGAGTACACTAGCTGCTGGCTAGCTCCTTCTAAACAGGAAGACCTTTTGGGTCTGATAACCTTGGCCTCACTATTTCCTCCCCCAAGAGCCAATAACAGATAAACAACAACAGTGAATAGCCCGTATTTCACAGCCAGAATAGAGCGCCGATTTATTTTTGAGTTCTGGTTTGCGTGTTTATTTCTCATCTAACAATACAGTTAATGTATACCAGTGAACACAACATACAAGCACACACAGGCATGCCTTATAAAAGACACTGACTTCATTCAAGCGAGGTGTGTTTGGACATGTTCGAATGTGGGAGCTCAGTGTGTTTGCACAGCAAATTTATTTTTTCTCTTCATAACTGAAGGAGGTAATATCAAGGGCTGCAATGAAGGCAGAGAGCTCGATCTCAGCAGACAGCACAGGAGGAGCATTGATTTATTTATACTTTGTGGTATTTAATTTACTTGCATGCATATTGAATGGTTTATGAAAGCATCTCCGCGGTATGGACCCTTCACATGAGAATATAAAATAAAGAATCACCAATCAATTTCCTTTTTTAGATTAAAATGGCCAGAACTTCTTAATAAGTCTCCATTCAACATTGATTCAATACTGCCAGCCATTGTTTTTACACTTTGAAGCATTCAGTCTTTAATTGCCAATTATGTCTGGTTGGCTGGCATCGCTGCAGCCAAAGAAGACATAGTGGGGGACGAAGGGGGAGAATCTGGACACGCAGTCCGCCTTTCTTTCATTCATTCAGCAGGCTTTCACTCGGTTTGCTTTAAAAAAAATTATCTTTAGAAATACACGCTTGATAGATTAAATGGCTGAAGTAGTTTGGAGGCTTAAGTTCAAAAAGAAGATTTAACTAAACTTAACAAGACTGGGTAATTGATGCCAGTGTTTCTGGGTAGTACAGAAATGTCCTGCAGTCCCAATTTCACCCCAGTTCTCTTATTTAATTAGATTAGACAGACGTTTTTTCTCATCTCCATTTTATTCTGGGTAAGACCTCAAGGTGCTCGTGTAGGTCCTGTCAGGCCTGCATCCTCTGTGTCTTTGTCCTAATGAGGTCCTGAGCTGATTCACACATTGTAAAAGTGACACATCTCAAGAATGCAACATCCGTGTTTAGACTAGAAACCGCTGCGGGACCCTATTTTAAAGTCACTCTTTGCTTTTCCCGAGCAGACGGCAGAATGAAGGTTCAAAAGGCTGACATATTTGGGCCACAAAGTTCAGCCTTGAAATGGCAGCGGTGGAATGCCTGGAGTTAGTTGGTACGGTAAAGGTGGAATAATAAGGTTTAGTCTACTACTGTTCTTCTGTTTGTTCCGCAGGGCACAATATGAATTATTAATGTAGCCTTAGAATAGAAATGCCAGTAAACAACTCAGTGTGTTTTAAATAACCAAGGGGATACGCCTGCGTTTTGGGGGATAATGGGAAAGTTGCATGTGAGTGTAAAATTAAGGTGTTTTTGGTTGGCGTGTGCCAACAGGTGAGGCCCTATTAGACTGCAGATAATATTTCAAAAACAGATTTAATGCATTTAAGTGGTCCAGATTTCACCAGCAGCTCAGCGTGTGGTAATCCCTCAGCTGATCCCTGCATAAACTTCACTGAAGCCCCATCTCTGCCTCAGAAGATGTAACGACAATACATAATTCCGCACGTCATCTTGTCTTCAGACTTGTTGACCTTTGATGTGGAGGAAAGTAAACCGTAATTATGTGCTCTCTACCAGCCTCTCCCAGGACACAGCCAATTACAGCTACTGAAGTCAGCCATATGTGGAAGGCACGAAGACAAGAGACAACCTGATTGTGCTAATTACATGTACCTTCGCTGCCTAATTTAGCGATGCAACGGGAAGCTCAGAGGCTTTTGTTCCCAGCATGTGCATTGATAGGCTTATTATCTGATCTCAGAGGCTGTTAACGCCCCCGTGTACCTACTCGGCCATATGTTAGTGATGAGCAGAGTGTTTTAACCCAGAGGTTTAATGTTAATGGTGCAGGGTATTGGATAAGTGTCAACATACGGACCATGTGAGTATCGATTAACAGAACATTAATTGACACCAATTCTGATGAGCAATTTATCAAGGACAAATGCCAAACATTCTTTAGTACAAGCTTTTAGAGTTAAAATATGTCCTGCTTTTCTCTGTGTTATATAATTCTTCTGGATTTAGACCATTCTCTTTCATAGATTATATAATAATAATCAATAAAATACTCTAAAGTCTAATGATTTATAAAACATCATATAATGAATACTTATAGTATTAATATAATATATATAAGTGTCACTGTTCCAAAAGGTTTTGTGAAGTCAAATATCATTTTAAATCAATTTTAGAGGGCTAAGAGTCAACAGCCATGCTAGCAGATCTGTGCGGTTGTACTGTGGCACAGCACTACTTTGAGCTAAAACATCAGCATGGTAAAATACTCACAATGACAATGTTTACACTCTGGCATAATATGAACTATCTCCAAATATCTTTGCATTCCAATACCCATACAACCATACTATTTAGTGTGCCAGAAAAAGATTTAGTATGTCCCAATACATAGTATGTCAAATACAGTATACCAAAAATAACAGCATTTCATGTTGGATTTGGCAGTATGCAAGCCAGCATGGGACAACGTTTAAGGTGCAATGTTATGATGAAGCAGTATCTACCAATTGAATCCATACTGCTTGCAACAGTACGTACTTTGTAAGGGCAGCGGCAGTATTTACTAAATGTTTTAGTAAGTATGCGATTTGGTAGTCAGTGTATGTCTATCTTAGTTTAGCATGTAAGCATGCTAACATTTGCTAATTAGTACTTCACACAAGTAAAGCTGATGTGCATGTCATTAGTTTTGCAGGTTTGTTCACAAACCAAAATTGCTGAAAAAAATACATTTTCAATCTGAATGTTGCGCTTAAAGTGGTAATCATTCATTCTCAAGGGGACAAATGTTCTTTCACCAAAAAACTCAAATGTCAACTTCATAGGTGGACCAGAGCGGTGGACAGGACAAATAACTGGCAGAGCCATCCCCCAAGAAAAGTCAACATTTCACCATACAATTCAATATATTTCAAACATATTAGGAGGCTTACAACAATATTGCACATTTTCTCATGGCTGGATTTTAGTTTTTTTTTATCTAAATGAAACCCAAGATTTTTTTTTTTTTTAGCAATTACAGATGTCTGTTTTCCCAGAAAATTATCATTCTGCAACAGTCCCTTCTCTCACAGTGCTTATAAGTTGCTTTGTTTATGATGCCGTACTGCCAGTTGTCCTACGCAGCGACTTTTCCCACCCTGGGGGTCGACACAATCACTGCTCCCTCAAGATTAAGTATCACAGCCTGGTGATGTTACACACACACACACACACCCCCTCATGTATTCTTATGGTGTCATCCATAATTAAATCCATCAACAGTTTTCTCTTCGACATCTAAACATATGGCGAGGGATCCCTCCCCATCTCACACACAACCCCCCTCCCATCCCTACTCATCCGGCTGACTCTCACCGTTCCTCTCACTCGCAGTCTCCCCTCTTGCTCCTCTCATTGTCGGTCTGTTTCCGCCTGAGTGACCCCCCCCCACCGTTTGGGGATTACAGTCTAGACGGGCAACGCTGATTGGCTGTCACGCCCAGTGGTGTCCCCCGATTGGAGAGAGATACATATAGGGGCCGTCAGACAGATCCGTTTGAAAGGTGAGAGACAGTGACAGGCTGGTAGAGGTGCAGACTAACAACAACAGAGAGACAGACAGGGATATCTATACCTCCTGCTTTGTGACAGTTTATAAAAGGTAAGGTTTGGGTTTCAATTCTATAGATTTATTATATTTATCCTGCAAATTTGTGTTTATTTATTTTTGGATATTTTTAAGTAATAATATTAAGTAGCTTTTCGTTCTCATTATATAGAACTGTTTTATGTGTAATAATCTGCATTTATGTTTAGTTGACGTTATCTATGTTGTTGCGGTTTAACCGACGGATCCTGACAAACGAGTTGGTTTATAGGGAAAAGAAGTGTTGATCACAGTTGCCTACAGTAGGTGTTTCAAACGAACCTTTTCCCACAGACTCTGGCACGTTTTTCTAAATTCCTTGCATGCTTCCTCTCATCTTCCCACGGATGTTTTATTTATTTAAAGAAAGGAGGCCTCCCGGCAGATTTACTCTTCAATCAGTTGCTTCGTTTGCCAATGTGAGCATGTTCTTAGAAGAAGATAAACCTGTTGTTAGATCAAGAGAATGATTCAAAGGTCTGGGTCAAATGATTCAAGACTACAAGTTAAGACACAGGTCAGGATGCTGCCACTGGGCGTTCTGTCTGCCTTCAGGAGAAAACGGTTAGTCCAGGATCACATGACACAGGCTCTTAAACAGATGAGAGCAGAAAGAGAGAGGAGGAGGATAAGAGAAGAGTGTATTACTGCTGCACAGAAGGAAGTAAGAGTGAAGACAAAGAGCCCAGAGCAAAGAGCAAATATGGATTAAAGTAAGTGGATGGGAAATGGAGATAGAAAAGAGTATAAGATTGAGGGGAAAAATGGAAAGCTAGTCTGTTTTACAGCTGTCATGGGTTGGATCCTGTCTCGTGCTAAGGCCATATGGGACCCTGGCCTGTTATCCAAAACTAGGTCACATGACCCATAATTAAACAAGGTGCACACCCTGAAACACACAAGAGAAGAGTCTAACCGACACAGAGACAAATAGCAGGGCTGTAATTGTGATTTGTATTCATGAAGACATGAATGTAATGCTTTTGATACTGCCAGTCGATGGTATGTAATTGGAGTTGTGCAATTGCTGAGATAAATGATGAACAAGAGGGGGGGACAGTGAAGAAATCAGTCTTTGATGGATGATATGTGTCCTGAAGGAGGCTGAGGAGTCAAAGGAATGAAAAGACGACCTCTACAAGGTCTTTAGCTGTTAAACCGATGTGGACATTTTAAATTTTTTTGTCACTCATCATCTCTATATCTATCTTTTTATCTCTCTGTCTCCCTGCAGCTGTGTATGAAAGAAGCCGGAGATGGCCTCCACGCTCAGATGAATTCAATGATGGGAGCCCTCCAGGAACTCAAGCTCCTTCAGGTTCAGACAGCGCTAGAAAACGTTGACATTTCCGGTCGGCCCATTAACCGAGGACTCCCACATCCAGCTCCTCCTGAAGCATCAGCTACAGCGGCTTCCACCTCATTCAAGGATCACGGGTCCTGCTTTAGCCAGACCATGCTCGAGGAGCCCAGCCCGAGCCCAACGCCGAGTCCAAGGCCGTCTCTGGAGAGCAGAAACGCCTTCAGCCGAGAAGACAGGACCCTGTCTCGAAACAGAAGCAGCCTGGGAACCTCGTCTTCCTCAGCATCCAGCCTTGAGAGTGAGAGCGAGGGTAGTGAAAGAAGCGCACGAAGCGTGAGAAGCGAGAATGACCTTGAGTCTATACCCAAGAGGTGGTCAGGATACTCCGCCCCGCAGGTGGATTTCTACGGACCAATGGTGGGAAACCTTCCACAGGAAACCTACACTCAGCCACAGGCTCCCCGTCGTGCTCAGGCAGTGGACCTGCCTGGGATCCTGTACAGCCTCTCCAGAGAAGGCCCTTCATTGGACAGTGATTACTCCCAGGACAGCACAGATGACGCCAGCGACTGGACTTCTTCGCTCATGAGTCGCAGCCGCAACCGTCAGCCCTTAGTGCTGGGCGACAACGTCTTCGCCGACCTCGTGGGCAACTGGCTGGATCTGCCCGAGGTGGAGAGGGAGGAGGGGGAAGAAGAGGAGATGAGGAAGAGGAGAGAGGAGAGGATAGTGGACGGAGGGGCGGACAGACCGGACACCCCAGCTCACCCTCTCCGCCTCAGCCGCTCACAGGAAATCTGCAGGAAGTTCTCGTTAACCACAAACATCTTCAAGAAGTTCCTGCGCAGCGTCCGACCCGACAGGGACAAGCTGCTCAAGGAGAGGCCCGGCTGGATGGCTCCGGAGCTGCCAGAGGGAGACCTCTTCAAAAGGCCAAAGAAAGTGGCTCCCAAAAGTTCAAAAGGCAGCTTCTACCTGCCCTTCTGGGCAAACGGACAGCAGGGCAAAGGCAGGCCGTGTTCTCATCTAGCTGAAGCAGAGAGGATCCACCAACACCACTTCCCCCAGGTCCACCAGCAGCCATTTGCTGGGATGTATTTAGGCAGGAGACAGCCAGAGACTGGTCTGGAGAAAATGCAGCCCTTGTTTGACTACAACACAGCTGTGTGGGTCTAACAGCCAGTCTCGGGCCAACAGACTGCCAGTGATGCCAAACTGAGCGAGTGACAGGTGCTGGTGGGATTTGGGCTTTGCTGGAGGGGGATTGAATGGATGAATGAAAGAGAGGCTTGGATACAGTTATCTTCCAAAAATGAACCGATGAACTTCACACCCTCAACGAGATTATCAGGGCAACATTTGGTCTGACAATCCTAAAAACCTAAACCTTGTTTGTTGTGTGCGTCTGGGTGGCTGAGTGTGTGCTGGAGAGTGTCTGAAACAGAGTTAGATCGAGACATTTTTTTAAGACTTATGCTGCAAGTTTTATATTATTCAACTTTCATCTTATGTGTGTGTGTGTGTGTGCATGTATGACTGGCTTCTCTCGATGTGCTAAAAGACGGTACTTTAAAAATGGACATCTTTCTCAGAATGTCTCCATCATTACAGGTCTTTATAAAATAATCCACTGACTTTTTCACTGCTATGCTGCAGGACTCTATATCTCACTTCTTTGCATCTATGAATAGAAACACCAACTGGTGGATTGCATGGTTACCGTTTTTATAAGCGATGCCTCAAACAGCTGTTACTGAACGCACTGCCACTAAACACACGTCATAAGCTCACTTTTGTTTCCAACAAGCCTTGGCGCCTTGGAAACTCAGGTTTAACTGAACCCGTCTCATTCACCTTGCTCAGGGAATGAATGTTACACAAGAGTTAGCTATGAGACACTTCCGCATTTAAATGGGCTTCAAACAGTTTAGAGAAGTCTTGCCTCATCTCTTCTTGCCTGGAAAGATGTAACAGCATTACAGTGCATGTCTAGTTCAAAGATTGCACATTTAACTTTGAGATTTCGCCCTAGTAATCAACAATGTTTGGCTTGTAGTTATGTTAGAAATGCTTGTTTTTCTTCTCTGCCATGCAGACATGGCACATGTTGGGTCAACTGTCAGTCCGCAGAGAGACAAGGGGGTAAAGATGGCAGAGCCAACCGCGAGTTCTGGCTGACTGACTGCCATCTGGTACCGGTCGTTATGTAAAGCTTGTTCGCCACAGCCTCGAAGAAGATCCAAAACTGACTTGTTTAATCCCAAAGCTTTGAGCATGAACTGAATTATTACGATGATGTTACATACAATATATATATATATATATATATATATATATATATATATATATATATATATATATATATATTATATATAGTATGTAACATATACGTATGTGTGAATACATCACAGAGCTGTAACAGTGATGAGACAGTTGAAAGTGGAGGTAAAGACCCGTAATCTCTATCAGTCAGGATCAATGTACAGAACATTGTACATAATTATCATCATCCAAACATCAGCAATAAGGAACATTTACTGTAAAATCAAATCGCATGGTTTTCATAATTCTGCACAAATGAATCAGTCACAGAAACATTACAACAATCAACACCACGCATGTATTTAAACAAACTGATGAGTTAATCTTACAATATTTATTCTCTTGTATCATAAACGGTTTCAGTGTTTTGTTTCTTTTTACTTCAAGCAGCATCATAACAATGAAAAGAACTACAGCTTCCTTCACAAATTGACATAAATATCAGGATTCCCTCAGGATAATAGATGATACTGCCCGCTCCAACTCAAAATCCATTGTTTCTATAGAGGACCACTGTTATGCAAGGACAATCTGATACTCTAACTTCTTACTATTGTAAAAAAAAAAAAAAAAAAACCTGTTAATTTCACTCTTAAATGGGATCCCAGACCAATCAATTTAGCCAGCAGGGATTAGGCCGGAGGTCTTTTGAGGGTCTTGGCGAGTCGATCCATATGGTGTTGTCTCAGTATTCAGGTCAATACATACTGTACATTCAGATGGTCCAACACACACACAAAGACATTTCTGCTGAGAAAGTTGTGCTAAGATGAGGCACAGTCTGAGATGTACATACACAGTATGTATATGTAAATGTTACATTTATTTCTTCCTATTTACAGTTGTCTACGTGTAATTTTCAGCACTGTTGTTGATATTTTTCATCAGGGTTCTGCGAACCTTCAGTGGTGATTCTGTGTCATGTGCACTGTAAAACCGTCAGTGACTCTTTGTAAATTAAATCTGTTTTCAGAAAGAAATGTTACTCTGTGTCTTGACTTGAGATTTGTGTATCAAATGGTGTGAAATGGTGTGTCTGTTATTGCTGTTAGTTGTGTTCATGCGGAGCTGATACTTTCCAACAAAGCATTAGGCAAACAGCAAGGTTGAAATCCATTACATTATTAATCTAAATTATTGTTTTAGATTTCTAGACATATCGTGAAATCGAAAACTCACATAATCCCATATTTTGACTGTATCAAGTCACCTCTTCAGTAGATAACTTTTTAAATATTATGAAATTCAAAGAAATTGTCACATGACAACACATCTAAAACAGTACCACATTTACTCTTATATATTTATTATCTACAAAATGATTTTAGAAAGAAAAGAAAAGATAAATGAATAAGGAAAACTATCAGTCTCTAACCACCAGCTCTTGCTTTCAGCCGTAGCTCTCAGTCTGATTTCTTTCTACAGTAAAGTGCGGCTGCATGACTAACAGGTTCACTGAGGCCAAAGCCAGCGAGTCACTCACTGCCTGTGCATCAACGGTGCTCTAAATTGATTCTAAATCTGTACAACAACTCCATCAGGGTCTTCAATAAATAAACAACAGCAACATGAACTCTGCAGCCTTGCAGTTTATCACTGGCTCTTCGTGACACTCAATCCCTCAGATGCTTTTTATGAGCTACACATCAAACCACATCAATCAGTTCATCTTTCTGTCCCCGAGCACTTCTTCCAAGAAAAGCAAGCAATACCTACTGCAGAGCTCCTGCTCTACAGTAGGTTATGTAGAGATTACTCCATAGCATGATATTCTGTGGATCTTTTAGAGCTGAAGCAATTATTCCATTCATTCATTAGTCAATGAATAGAAAACTCAACAACAATTTTTATAATAATTTAATCGTTTAAGTATTTTTCTATAGTCTGCTAATCTGCTTTATTTAATTGTTAACAAAATATCTCTATTGACCAGTGACTAGTTTGCATACTACATTACTTCATTTTATTGTACGGTTGTTAATTGGACAGAACGAGCTTTTCTTGTCTGAGACAAACTCAAAAAACGCAAATAAATGAACTTGAAATAATGAGGCCAAAAACAAAGATGCGCTCAAAACAATGCCTTCCCTGTTGCACTTTGCAGGGTTTGTAGAAACTGGTGTTATTGTATCATCACTCTTTTTAACTGATAATCATAAGTAAATGAATCAATTAGTCAACTGACTAGTTCCAACTAAACAACCAATTAGAGGATATTTTCATTACAGACTGTATAATTCATCAATTACTCAAAACAACAATAATCATGTTGATAGTGGAAGTAATAGCAGCCCAAATGCAAGAGTGAAAAGCCATAACTATAACGGCATATTAGGAAACCTACATTAAGTGTAAGTCCAACATTCTCCCCATAGTAAAATGCTGTTTATTTGCTGCCAAATGTGTTCAGATCAATATTCTCTCAGCTTTAACACCATCTCACAGGAACACTTTAGAACTTTACATAACAGTCCACGAACAGGTCAGTGAGCATTCAAGATTAAAAAAAAGAGCTAAGAATAATCTGTGTGTGTGCGTGGGGGGGGGGGGGTAATAACAGCTGCAACTGTAGTCCCTTCTCTTCTGGCTCAGTTTCCCCCGGGATCCCAGCAGTGGACGCTGACTGCTGTCTGACTGCTGTCTGACCACCACCACCACCTCCTCCCCCTCCTTCCTCCTCCTCTCTGGTCCCAGCTAGTCAGCTGTCGCTCTCTCACAGCCTCACAACACTCCCACCCCAAATCTGGGGCACGCAATGCCTGAGTGCAGCCCAGTTACAAGTCACTGTGCAGAGCTCAGATTCAAACGAGGACTGAACACAAAAGACCTGGTCATGTTAACGATTCAGCAGTCAACTGTGACTCATTGCCTGAACAAATTAACGGGACGTGTGATGATCATATAAAAAAGGGATCATCTTTAGTTGGGGGCGGTGAATACGGAATGCAGTGTATGCATTTATGTCGGCGCATGTATGCTTTTGTGACCCCTTTGGATCACACAGTAGGCTAATTTCCTGCTAAGCGCTCATCTTTCAATAAGCCCTCAGCTGTGTAGCCACACAGCTCTATAGCTTGGCCCTCAGGAATGCGCTCACGTTTCACTTTTTATAATCGTCAGCAACTAAAAGTCCAGAATCGTCCCCCAGCGCGGCTTTCTGCAAGGAGTTCCCACAGGAAACATGAGACCACTTCACACACACACACATTCACACTCACACATGCTAAAGCTAGCAAAACCATAGGTCATTTGTAGTAGCACGTAAACACGCTCACTTTTGGAAATGAGAGACTACGTTTTAAAGCCACAAAGCAGAGACAGATTTGGCAGAGAGATAAATGCAAGAGTTAAATCCAGGGCGAATTATTTGGGATTTAACATCTGGCCTCTCTGCAGCGAAATGCGTATCGTACAAGATAAGTCTCACACTCTCTTGTTCGACTAATGCATGCAAAGTGGAACTTCACAGATATGAAACCATGTTGCATTAAACATCATTAACCCAGGCTTGTAATGAGGTGAAAGGGGGACAGTTTTACACCAGAAATGCATTAATAACGCTTCAAAAAAGGTTCATCGAATGAACATATGCTCCTAGTCATTTTTACATTTGCAGTTTAACATGTTCAATGTGGACACCACGTAAAATAAATGTGGAAGAATGTAAGATATGAGGGAGTATATGAACAAGATGTATTTAAATTTGTAGATGAATCAGGATTTTCAAAAACATTTTAAAAAAAAGCATAGCAGCAGCTGTTTGTGCAGATGTTGATTTTAATATCCTTTCGCATAAGTACGCACATGAACTTGTTGAGGTGTTAATGACACACATAACTGAGTTCCACGCTAGTGTCAACTAGCGTGGATTTTGTATTGTGCACATTTACACCGTGTTATTATCTACTTTAGAAGTGAAACATATTGTCATTAGAACTGGGAAATCTGACTGAAATCAATATCACAAAATAATAAAGACTATTCTTCTACCTTCAATATAAGGAAAATATATGCAGCATTATGCAATTACAAATAATACAAATAAGATGATAAAATGATGTACAATGCAATGACCTTCAAACCGCTGTTATGCATTACGTCCTGCTTGTCTTTTAATGATTGATTTATTGTTTTAGTCATTTCTCAACTGAAAATATCAAACATTTACTGGTTCCAGCTTCTCAAATGTGTGAATTTGATGATTTTCTTTGCCTTACAGTATGACTGTAAAATAACATATTTGGGTTTTTGGACTGTTGGTCAGAGAAAAC
Source organism: Cebidichthys violaceus (assembly GCF_023349555.1). Lineage (NCBI taxonomy): Eukaryota > Metazoa > Chordata > Actinopteri > Perciformes > Stichaeidae > Cebidichthys > Cebidichthys violaceus. The sequence goes on along the minus strand of NW_027176340.1, from coordinate 7,176,747 downwards.
AAGCAATATAAATACAGCACCTCTGGCTGCAGGTTGTTTTTTACACTATTTACTGAATTTGTTTGATAAAATCCTCAATCCATGACTCCATAGTGAAAAGACTAAAATAAGCATTGGTTGAAAGACAATATAATACAACAATATTGAATATATAGCCTTAATTGATATTATGATATAATAATCTATGGTACGTCTTCTACAGTACGTTTCCCATGCATGTCTTCTACAGTGCGTCTTCCACGGTACGTCTTCTACGGTACGTTTCCGTGTATGTCTTCTACAGTACGTCTTCTACGGTACGTCTTCCACGGTACGTCTTCTACAGTATGTCTTCTACAGTACGTCTTCCACGGTACGTCTTCTACAGTACGTCTTCTACGGTACGTTTTCCGTGTATGTCTTTTACGGTACGTCTTCTACAGTACGTCTTCCATGTATCTCTTCTACAGTACGTCTTCTATGGTATGTCTTCTACAGTACGTCTTCTACAGTACGTTTTCCATGTATGTCTTCTACAGTACGTCTTCTACAGTACATCTTCTACAGTACGTTTTCCGTGTATGTCGTCTACGGTACATCTTCTACGGTACATCTTCTACAGTACGTCTTCTACGGTATGTTTTCTTCGACACGGTTTTCTTCTACAGTACGTCTTCTACAGTATGTTTTCCTCGACACGGTTTTCTTCTACGGTATGTCTTCTGTGGTATGTCTTCTACAGTACGTTTTCTACGGTACGTCTACTTCACGATGTCTTCTACGGCTGGACTGCCGTTTGTGGTAAAAATGCACCTGTTGACCCTCAATCAATACAATAATGAAATACAGCAAGACTATTCCCTAAATGGAAAAGTATCTGAACATATAACTTGTGTTTCAAGATGGATCCCAGCCGAGCTGAATGTTTCAACCTGACAGAAAACAGCACCAATTGTTTTTTTGGTCAGACTGCAACGTGAAGCTCCCTGCAGACCACCCTCCTCTGAAGCTATGACTGATGTCTTTAGGTGCTCTGACAGGTGAACCTAATACACAGGAATGTTTCCACGCTTTGATCTCCTTCCTGCCTGCCAGTCCTCTGTGAATCTGAGGAATTCAACGTGTATTTGTACAAATGCAGTCTGACGTTGCTCTAACTCTACCACAGACTGGCAGAAGTGCTGTTGTTTCAGGGCTGTCGGCTGTCTGACTCCTGCTGTGTCCCGACCATGTAATCTTCTTGGGGGGTGAAGTCAGAAACGTTGATGGTTTGCAGTTGGGGTTCATTCTAGAGCTGAAACAGTTGCAAAATGAATTGTTTAGTGGATAAACGGTAAAGGAATTGGTAAAATGTTGATGATCTACTAATCATAATGACATCACTGATTACAGCTTGTCAAATGTGAGGATTTTCTGCTTTTCTCTGTTTCATTGTATGTGCACTGTTGGTCAGACAAAACAGGCAATCCAAAGACATCACTTAATATGGGAAATTTTGACATGCACTTTTCACATTTTATATTTTCAACTATTAATACATTTTATTAATCAAAATTAAAAGAATCATTAGTGTCAGCCGTAATGTAATGCTGGTTAAAGGTAAAGTAGTTTCCCCATTAAAACTAATTTCAGGTGGTAGGTTAATAGTAAAAATACAAATTCAGCTTCTACAGTCTTCTTCCACTTTAATAATCACCAGAAAGACCTGGACAACTCCAACATGAGCCGTTATATATTACAGTTCGGGCTGCCCCCTCTTAGTCGACTAGTCTGTCATTTTTTTCCTGAGTCGACTAAGATGTCTTTGTCGTTTTTTATACTTTTTTTCATGCTGAATGACTTATTTCCAAGAACTGTATGAGCCCACCTCTGCTAAACATGCGATTTAAAGTGGGGATTTCTTGTGATTCTTTGCGGAGAGTTTTTCAGATCTATCGATTTAATCAACTAATTAATTAGTTTACGAAAACATATAGTGTAGGTCAATTAAAGATTTCTTTGGCCAAGGACAGCCCCAATTACAGTACATCTAGTCTGACTTTCCAGATGTAGACTGTAGGTAGACCCATTTCAGCCGCCATTCTCCTCCCCTCCTACTATCTATTTTGCAATGGCACGATCGCTGCATCCTGTGCTTAGCGCAGCCCAAGACGTTTGGGATTGGTTTAAATAAATACAAAAAATCCAGAGCTTCAGCGGCCCTTTTTTGAACTATCATTCTGCCAGGGTAAACTGTTACAATCATTCATCTGTCCATCCATCCATTATTTGTAACTGCCTATCCTTAGAGCGTCATGCTCCCAGCTGACAGCGGTGACAGGTACACCCTGGACAGTCACAGGGCTGCTACACAGAGACAATCATTCACATTCACACCTACGGGCAATTCAGAGTCGACAGTCAACCTAATCTGCGTGTGTGTGGATTGATGGAGGAACCCGGAGAAAACCAACGCCGACAAGAGGAGAATGTGCAAACTCCACACAGAAGAGAACGTGCAAACTCCACACAGAAGAGAACGTGCAAACTCCACACAGAAGAGAACGTGCAAACTCCACACAGAAGAGAACGTGCAAACTCCACACAGAAGAGAACGTGCAAACTCCACACAGAAGAGAACGTGTAAACTCCACACAGAAGAGAACGTGTAAACTCCACACAGAAGAGAACGTGCAAACTCCACACAGAAGAGAACGTGCAAACTCCACACAGAAGAGAACGTGTAAACTCCACACAGAAGAGAACGCGTAAACTCCACACAGAAGAGAACGCGTAAACTCCACACAGAAGAGAACGCGTAAACTCCACACAGAAGGTCCCAAGTCGGCCGACGGGTTCGAACCCAGAACCATCTTGCTGTGAGGCAACAGTGCTATTGACTGTTACAATCATCTACAGCAATGGTATAGTATGTTGTTCCCACATTTTAAACTATGTAGAATAGTAATAATTGCCGGCTATTTTGATAATCGATTTATTGTTCCAATCAATTCTCAAGCAAAAAAAAAATGTTTTATTAAATTTGCATGTTGGTATTTTTCCTGTTCTATCTTTTAAACATACAATCAAAACCTATTTAGAAATTCATCATGATCAATGATGGATCTTGGGCCAGTAAAAAATCTAACCAATAACTATAAACATCTTTTCAGTGATACAAATACAGCTAAAATGATTAATAGACAGCTATAACTTCTCAAATGTACGGATTTGATTTGTAAACTGAATATATTTAGGTCTTTGTCTGATCTAAAATTCATATTAGCTGCAGTGACAACGCAGGAAAACACGGTGACTAATTTGTTACTGTTCATTCCATTTCTGTCAGCACAAGCAGCATGAAGCCTGCTGCCTCCCACACCGATAACATCACAACACATTGTTAAGTGACGGTTCCATTCGCTGCTTGCTTCTCTGCGATTATTTAGGAGATCATCTCATCGCAGCAGCTTCAGATCAGAGCGCCTGCAGAGCAGCAGCATGGGGCTTTGTTTCCCCTCTCCATCAGCGTCAGATCGTTCGTCATCATTAAACAGGAGCTGGTTTCCTGCTGCCAATGGCAGCCGCCCCAGTCAGAGGGGAAGACTCTGCCACCGCCGACATGACCAACATGCACTCCAATTAGAGGTGACCCCTGCTAATGGCTCAGCAACCGCCGTTTAAACTTCGCCACCCTCTCAACAACACAAGCATCCATTTTCATGAAGCCCCACTAATCCCCTGCAATTCTCTTAAACCTTTCAAACGGTAAATAATTGAGCCTTGTCCTCAGCCGGTCTTATCTCTGCGGGGTGTTGCTCTCATGAAGTGGCTGTTTGCACTCACACTGTCTTAAAAACCAATGGGCAGACCACACACACACACACACACACACACACACACACACACACACACACACACCCTCCATCCTCCACCCCTTGCTCTATTAATTTCTTCCTCTTCCTTCATTCCTGCACTCTCTCTCTTTCTCTCGCTCTCTCTCTCTCTCTCTCTCTCTCTCTCTCTCTCTCTCTCTCACACACACACACACACACACACACACACACACGTCACCCCAGGGGGCCTGCCTCTTCCCCACTTTCATTAAATCATAAACTGCGGGCCAATGGGGGCCCTTCGTCATCATTAATCCCGATTAAACACAAATCTCCAGTTCTGACTCACACACACACAGATAGTTATTTAACGCTGCATAGTGTTACTCAACATAAGTCATCATTAACTGACATTTTGTACATCTGATATTGGGACATCTTTTTTTTTTTAAATATGAAGGTTTTCAGAGTTTGCTCTTTCAATCATTTTCTCATAAACGTATTTAATTATTTATTTATTGTTTATGTAGCAGACAGAGGACAATACACATTACATATATCGTACCAAAAAGCCAATTTACATCTGAACGCCTTGGGCAGAGGCCAAAAGTGCTGCGCAGGTTACAGAGATTAAAGACAGGTTGAATAAAAACGTTACACTTACTAAAAAGCAGACTTATGAAAACACCAATCGAAAAACTGATCCATCTGACATTTGACCAAACTAACCAGTCTGTCCCTGCCGTCTCCCCACATTTTCCTCCATGCATGGCTCAATGCCCAGAGACTTTTTTTTTTTTTTTTTTTTAAATGAGAAATGTATACTGTGGGAGGGATGGCTGCAGTTGACTACTAAACTTAATGTATTTCCAGGCTGAAGCAGAGTGCTGCAAGGTCTCTTGGAGTTTACTATTCACAGGAAACTCAGGCACGTGATAACGGACAGATAGATGAACAGACAGATCGATAGGCCTCATGACCGTGTGTGGCCCAACAAAACTGTTCAATCACATAAATGTAAGAAATATACTACCTATGGATAAATCTAAACCCAGAACTCGACGTGATATACAGCCGGGTGCAGCAGACAATTATTAACTTTAAAAAGGTCATGGTAGGATTTATTGTCCTTACACAGTACTCCAAGGGTCAGCACTTTTTCAGCATAATTCAATGAGGGCACAAACATAGTTTTACAGGCGCAGTGGAGATGTACATCAGCCCTATGTGTTTTTTTCTTCTTCTTCTTAGAGTCTTTCATTTTGTAGTATCTTATTTCTCATAAGAATTTAAAGTGGTGGTGACTCTTAGTATTGTGTGTGACAAGACCATAAATGTCTCATGTGGCAAGTATTGCAGGAAAATAAGAATGCAAATAAACAATGTGCAAGACTGTAGTGATATTTTACTACCCTAAGACCGATAAACAATATCACCTTCTACTGCACACCAGGTTTACCATGTGACTGTATAGAAAAACCTCCCAAAACAACTCAACAGCAGTCCAGCACATAATGCTGAAACATGACTATTCATACCCAATGGAAAATCAACAGCATGGAAGCATCATAGCTTACTGTCCCATTAAAAAAACTGAAAATACTGAAGCAAACTGCACATGCTGTTAAACAAGCAACAGAAGACCAGAAATTAGCAGCCAAACGAAACCAACACATTATACATCAGCTGAGATAACATCAAGCACACATTAACAACTTACGTAATGCACGTTAGCACAAGCAGCTGGTTTTTACCTTTGAGATGTGAAGTAGTGATCACAGGTGGCAGGACAGGAAAACTTTACTTCTGGATTGAAATGGCAACAGTTGATGCACAAACAAGCAGCTGAATGTCACATTATTCTTGCACAATGTTATCCTGAAGCTGCATTATCATAACGTTGATGTTAGCTCCATCAGTAGCAGGTGTTTCAGGTGTGTTACAGCAGGCTAGCAGAGCAAAACAAAGGGGCGGGGCACTGCTGCTCTGAGAGCAGAGGGTGCGTTTGATTTACGTAACAGCAGGAAGAGGTCAAGTTGTCGGCAGTAGCGGTGGATGAGAGATGGAAGTATTAAAATAGTTAAGTAAAAGTACATAAGTATCAAGCAAAAAAATGTATTTAAAGTATCGAAAGATTATTTGATGATTATTAATGATTATTTTTTCGAATGTATAAATGAGCAGTAATTTATTTTATTTTATTAATTTTATTTTAGTTATTCACGATGGAGCTGTTTATTACTAGTTAATTTAGTATTGGAAGTTGAATTTGAAACAATGGATCATATGTTCTTAACTGATCATACATTATGTTTATCAAAACTTTATTTGAAAGCAGCAGGTAACTATAACTCTTAAATAAGTGTAATGAAAAGTACAATATTTCTCTCTGAACTCTAGTAAAGTATAAAGTAGAATGAAATGTAAATACTCAAGTAAATGTTAAGTTTCTAATGCAGATAAGATGCATTTGAACATAATTTATATCCAACAGAGAGAGTGTTGAACTAGGAAAACATCATTCTGCATGCTGCTTTGCTTTGCTTTTTCCTCCGATCCTCTCCTCTCTCACCCTTGATGTGGCCTCAAGGGACAGGATTCACTAATCATGGCCCCAATTCTGTCTAGTATCACAACCGCATCCTGTTCCCCAGGACTGTGTGGCCCACAAAATCCAAAGTCTTTCTCATCATGCATGCTGGAACGTTGGTTCTGCATCACTGACTCTCCTCTGAAAGAGGGTTGAGGAAAAGATGAAGACGGGGGCAAGAGGAGGGATGGATGGACTCCTTGGAGATCCAAAGGTGTCTGTGTGAGCGCAGTGCTTATTATACAAATACAACAACAGAGAACAGAAGCCAAGACACCCAGGCTGTTAAAGCAAAATTAACCTTTTAGGTTCTAGGACAGAGACGGTTAGATATTCGTTCAATATAAAACTCACCTTCGTTGTGACTCAGCAGAAATCCTAACTCTTTGAATTAGGTTCATTCATTCACTCTGCCCTCTATAGTCCAGGGCCAAATGTGGGGTTAATTATTCATAAAGTTTTAAAGTTCAAACTCTTACCTGGCTAAATAATAAATGGGTGGCTCAATTTTATAAAGGACCCTCAGACAAAATATTCTACTCTTTTGTTATTTATTTTTATTCACCTCTCCTTACTCTTAAGCCCTTCAGCTGACCCACCTACAATATACCCCCCACTCCATTTCATGAATCATCCATTATTTTACTTTCTCCTCCCCTGCTCTTTCAATTCATCCTCTTTTTATTTATCTCCTCCCCCTTCAATGTCCTCCTGCAGTCCTCCTTTCTGTTTCTCCCTCACTATCTCCTCTGTTCTTCATCTCGGTGACAGACCATTGTGTTTGGTAACACAGCCGCCTCGAGTCCAAACAACACACACAAAATGTCTCGGCTGCAGTCTGACGAACCCTGACAGTGGCAGCTGAAATGTCACGGGTAGAGCCTGCTGCTAACTCTCAGCACATCTATTCCTCCACATCGACGAGTGAGCATTGCCGTGTCAAGTTCTGGATCTATTACATCCAAGTATTTTCATGCAAATGGCGATGTACCAAATTAGAACCTCTTCGTGTGGGAGCTGCACAGTTTGATAAAAAATGTCTTTGCTGAACGCTGAAGCAGACATCTTTGTCTGCAAATAGTGATGAATAAACATTAATGTAATAAAAATAGAAACTTCTTCTTGTTTCTGTCAGGGGAGCTGCTGTAAGTAAGCCATACGTTCATGAATATGCTGATAACGGAAAAAATAAACATTTTTGTAAAAGTTTGTATTTCACTCACCAGTTGGATAAACATTTTCGGTTTGGAGGCTTTGTATGGTGCCATTACACCATGTCACAGGTTTACATCCAACTAAAACCTGTGTTTTTCATGTCGATCTCCATCTTGATGTTTCCTACAAAGCCTTCAACGCCATCTTTAAAAATTGTGGAGAACAAGGGAGAACACAGAGAACAGGGTAATGTTGATTTTACAGTGAAAAAAAATGCAATTTATGATTACACAATGACACAATAGAAAACAGTCAATACCAGCGACAGTACAAGGATTTTAGAAATATATTTAAAAATGTTGTTGGTATCCTATGGCCTCCGTAAATTCTAAATTCAGATTGGTTGAAAGGTGTGGATTAACTATTAATAACCAGAAAGTATAACCTGACACATATGACGTCTGTGTTTATTTGTTTATGTGTCTGTTCCAGCATCAAACCGTAACACTGAGGTTTAGCTGAAGAGCTTGTAGCTAGAGTTATGTGTGTAAAACTGATTATCAGTGAAAAACACACATGTTAAATACAGTATTTGCTTGAGTTAACACAACTTAAATAGAGAACTTTTCGAAATAGCTACAAGTGAAGCTGAGGCTGGAGAACCACACAAAAATAAAACATAAATACATGTGGAGAAGTCTCAGGGGAAGAAAAGAGTTAGTGACATAGAGTTAACAAGCTTAATCACATGGAAATCTATTGAGTCTTAGAGTAGTGCTGCACCTATAGCACTCTAAGTCAGCGTGAGTGTGTGATTGTTAAAGAACGGCTTCATTGCACTGTACATCCTCATTGCACTCAGAGGAAACAGGCACTCTAACTGTGTGCAGGTGGCCTGGGTTTGAAACACGTATTGCTAACACAACCCTTGTGTTGCATCAGGTCAGAAAGTGAGAAATAGTTTGCAATAATGAACTTTAGACTCCGTCTTTCTCAAAATTACACTTTTTTACTACAGCCTGCTGTAGCTTTTAGGAGGAGTGTAAGGTGAAAGGGGAGTGGGAGGGAAAGGAGGGAAGCATCTCTGCAATTTATTTTGGTCTTACTATGAGGAGGGAGAGGTGGAAGAGGAGAGTGATGGGATGAGATGAGACATCCAGCACAGCCCCTGAGGAGGAACAGCAGCACTGGGGAAGCCTGATGAGAAGTGGAGGGCAGAGTGTGTGAGAGTGTGTGTGTGTGTGTGTGTGTGTGTGTGTGTGTGTGTGTGTGTGTGTGTGTGTGTGTGTGTGTGAGTGTCACTGTATAAAACCTCCCTGCTGTAAATTACATGCACACTAATTAAATTAATGAGACTAAATCAAGCTTTTAACATTTGAAGAGCGCACACATTATTTTTTACATACACTTATGCATGTGTGCAAAATGTAGGACATCTGTTTATGCATGCATGCACATGTGTGTGTGTGTGTGTGTGTGTGTGTGTGTGTGTGTGTGTGTGTGTGTGTGTGTGTGTGCGTGTGTGTGTGTGTGTGTGTGTGTGTGTGCAGAGTGTAGGGTAATGAATGACCCTCAGTTTACCTCAACGTCTCTCAGCTCTGTGATTAACTAGCCCAGATATATCTCAAATTAAAGATGTGGGTTTCCACTTTAACCCTCATGGAGAAGCTCGGCACAGCATAGCACAGAGCGGGTGCAGCTGTTGCGGCTTGGCGATTAGAGCGCACTTTAATTTGGTCCGAAACAAACATTGTGTGGTGATGCTGAGAGTAAAATAAAAGAAGGATACAGCTGGTGAAGACTCCAAAAGGCCCATGTACAGTCATAAAACTGTACTCCTGCAACTCTGTTGAACACACTGTTCAAAATTTTATACATGCAAAAGCTTGTCATATAATTAAGAACCTGTTTGCTTGTCAGTTACAGCAACTAATATCTTCAACTTCATACTATTGAAATTCTGTTTTTCCTGATTGTTTGTTCCTTTGTTTGCAAAACGTACAAAAGGATATCATTTGGATAAATCTATAGTGACTTTTTTAGGTTTTGTTTCGGTGTGATTCATGCCATTTGATAAGTTTAGGAGTTTAGGGGCATAACTATCATTCTGCATTCATGTCCTTATGGTGAGTTCTAATATTTTTACATTTCCAAGTTGGCTGGTCATGGGTTTCTGTGTCATTCTGAGTCAAAGTCAAACCTGCATAAGAAATGATAATGTGCTTTGTAAGTTGAAAAGTTGCTGAGTGTTTGTGGAGGTTTGCGCTATAATAATGCATTCTGGTAACTCAGTAGCAACTGTATTTTGTCAAACTGCCCAGAGGAGCTGCATTGTGACAGGAGATTCCAGGGTATGCTGTTTTGTGCAGAGCTGTGGTTTATTAACCGCAGACTTCCACTGTCAAAATCTTTTTTTCTGGAGTGAAATACTGGACTTAGTATAAACGGCTCTGCCTGAGATAAGCGTTATAAAGTCACACTAGTCTTGTAAATCCAAAACAGCTCTGACTTATAGTATCCGGATTTGGGGTTTTGGTGGGCGTAAATCCTGGAAAAGTCTAATATTCTGAATGTCCAAGTTGGCTGGCAAAGCTAACTGTCGGCTATTTATGAACTACCCTGTCATAAAGTCAATCTCAGTGAACAAATAACGAAACACATAAACTGTTACAGAAGCTGCAGCTCTGGTGATTGTACATGGTAATTGGCTTGAGACCAACCTGTAATTTGAGACTCATGTGTGTTCACTTAAAGTAATATGTCCTGTCAAAGTAAATAGCCATGCAGCTCAATGGAGGATGTGGAACGCTTCATCTAAATGCTTAAAGTATTCATGTATCTCACGTATTTTTCATTTGTGTGCATGGTTAGATATGATATCATCCAACAGCATCTAGTTTCTGAATAACCAACCACCAACACCCTCATATCACCAGTTTTCAGCACTTAAATACAAGTGACTGAATGATTTCCCACATTGTTAATTGTTTAAATCAAATCAAGTTTATTTATATCGTCTAAAATCAAAATGTTGTCTCAGTCGGCTTTGCAGTCTTTGAAACACACTGTACACCAACCCTTGATTCAGATTAGGAAAAGCTCCACTTAAAAGCACAAGAAAACTTTGCACTTTTGCTGCCCCAAGTTGCAGCAGCATGTAACTATGAAGCTTTGAATGTTTGATGGACTTAATTACCCAGAAATCATGTAACATGACATCAGTAAAGAGCACAATCCTTCAGGCAATACTTGCAGCGAGAATATTACGCTACTTAGTTTCAACACATTGCTTCAAAAGATTCAATGCTGATAACTTCATAACCACACACCACGCTAAGTCTCACTGCAGACAAGTGGGCGAGTTTGTTATTCATCAACTTCCATATTGCAGCCCCCAAAATGCAGATTTAGTCATATGTGCAGCCTTATTTTGTCTATTATGTATGTATGCAGAGACCATTTATGACACGTTAATGTCCACCATGTCTTTTCTTCAGCTTCCTCTATTCTGCTCTTTGTTCATCCCTTTACCCCCAAAGTTCAGCACAGCAGCGGCTATCAATCATTTATCGGCTGACTTTTACTATTTTCTCAGAGCAACAAAATACTTTTCCCTCGGCACATAAATATGTAAGGAGACTCTGTCAATGCTTGAGAGATATGAAGGCAGACCAGGGCACGGCTACACTGCTGGCTGAAAGCCGCTGTTGTGTAGCCTTACATCACATCATCTCCTGGTGCAGAAAAGCACACTACTGGAACACTAACCCATTAGGCTACAATCTCTGCTGGCTTTTTTTCTGTGTCACAGCTTCCTTTTCTGTGTCATCACAGCTGGAATGCATGCGGTGGTCCCCAGATGGGTGAACCTCTCGACTTGGATCCAGGCATTTGGTATTTCTGTCGCTGTAGAAGGAATCCAACACTCTGCCACAGTGACAGGATTTTCCAAACCGTTCTTGGTGAAGTAGCAATGACCCAATGAACACTCAATGTCTTTTTCTTTCACATCAGTGCTGTGGCTCCCATACTGCTGACAAGGTTTTTTACAAGGTTTTATGTAATATAATCTGACAAGACATACTTTAGTTTAAGATAAAGACATCACAACAATTATATCACTTTTAAACTTAATGTAGCCTCATTTTAACCTAAATGCCTAAAACCATTTAGATCTCTTGCACAGTAGTGCAGTAAGCATTTAGTCAGAGGAGTCTGCAGCCTGCTAGCAGCTCAGCGAGGCAGTGTAGCAGAGTTTTGAGATAAATGCTAACATAAGTATGCTAAAATACTTAAAATGACAAAATATTCTGATGTTTAGCAGGTTCAATGTGTAACATGTTCACTATCCTAGTTTAGCATGTTAGTACGCTAACGTTTGCTAATTAGCACTGAACACAAAGCACAGCTGAGGCTGATAAGAATGTCATAGTTACAGTGTATATGGTCATAAAGTATTGGACAAATTAAAAGTTCCCCTGAAAAGGGTAGGTTCACCAAAGTTATTCCACTTGATCGAGGGGAAGGTGAATGCAATCCATCCAATCAGACATTTCACTCAAAACCTCACATTTCAATCTCAGAGTAGCGCTAGTGGAAGAGTCAGGGTATCACCAAAGTCATTAGGATTAATCATGTGTGAAGCATGAACCTCTGTACTACATTGTGCGCCAATTGTTGTTCCAACGAAATATTGATTTCAAACTTGAGTCCATTGCTGACATCCAGACTGTGATGTATTTACAGTAACAAAGAGTCTTGCGATCAATATTGAGAATAATGGCCCTTTTCAAACCAACCAACTAATTAGTTAATCCATCAGCTACAAGCTCAAGAGAGTCAAATGAGCTTCATTGAGCCACAGAGGAACACAAACTGCAAAGAAATCGCATTAAACCACAGGACAAATTAAGGTCAGTTACAAACATTCAAGATGAGAGCTGCCCAGCGACATCATAGTGCTTTAATGTTGTGTGACTTGCTCAAAGGCACAACAGTAGTATCCCCTATGGGAGAGCATTACTCATTCATACACTCTCCCAGTTTTTGCCAGTTGGTATATACATCTGCGTCACAAGCCCACTTTTCTAACCTGTAGGCTTATGTTGCCCTATTTGCACAAGAAAATGAGTCGGGACATTTGTGTTCTTGCTTGTAGCTGAATTTAATTAAATACGGAGAATGTAAAGGGATGTGCATGTGTGTGTGTGTGTGTGTGTGTGTGTGTGTGTGTGTGTGTGTGTGTGTGTGTGTGTGCATGCGTGTGCATGCGCATGTATGTGTGTGCGTGTGTGTGTGTGTGTGTGTGTGGGTACCACCAGCATAGAGCCATATGGCAGCAAGCTCAATGCTTAGTGCCACAAAAAAATTTAATCACAACGTAAAATTTAAACTGTAACTGTTATACCTTTGGCGATCCCTTCACTTTTCATCTAGCTCCATCATCAGGTCAGAGTTTTAATCTTTCCAGTACTTTGTTTTTTTTTCCAATTACCTTGGGTATATAACAAGCTAGATAAAGCGCTGGAGGCCTTGCCCCGTTTATTCCTATGAAAGTGGCTGCATGAAGCTGAACTATTTATGCACTATTCATGCATGAAGCATAAATAGTTTGACTTCCGATATAATTTTCAGATAAAATTACTCAAATCTTTCGACGATCTCTTTAATCTTGCATCCCAGCCCTCAGCCCAAGCTAGTCCTCGTGCTCATTCACATGAACGGAGCTGGTGTTAGCATGCTAATACGCTGAACTAAGATGTTGAACATGCTAAACACCGGCATTGTCATAGTGAAAATGTTAGCATGGTAATGCATTTATCTCAAAGCACCATTGTACCTCACAGAGCCACTAGCATGAAGATCCCTCTTGTTCAATAGTAAATAACTTATTTCAAAAAAGATGCAAATTGGAAGGAAGTCCGCATTTTAAGGAGGAAATTTCGTGCTGCACTAAGACTCTAAGGATCGCAAAAATAGCAACATCAGGCTACCACTAAACACATGTATTATTTGATAACAACACCTCACAGGCATTTTTGTTTCTCAGAAGCGTGGGGAAATCTCAAAGAGGTCAAAGAATTTGATTTCCAAGTTAAAATCCCTCGCAGGTGTCCTTTTCCCTAAACATCACTTTGAGCAGCATTTTGTTTGCATCCTTTTGTGAGCTAAATAGAAATATTCAAGCCTCACCTGGCTTGAGATTCCCCCAGCTGCTTCTGTGTGAGGCGGGAGCAAGCACTTTATGCCCATGGCTGTATGTCCTCATAAATGGACAAGTACATGACCATGTGTATATGTATGTGTGTTCACTGCAAACCCATGTGTGTGTGTGTGTGTGTGTGTGTGTGTGTGTGTGTGTGTGTGTGTGTGTGTGTGTGTGTGTGTGTGTGTGTGTGTGTGTGTGTGTGTGTCGGTGTCCCTAGGGGGCTCATGGTGTTACAGACTGTCCTGCTGCTTTTATTACCTAGTTGCTCCTCAGGGCCACATGAAAAACACAGTTCAGCTTGTTTTCAGCAGACAGAGCGCCACTGTGTCGCTGATGTCGGACTCTCGTGGGTCTCAATGCCTCAAATCATCTGCCCCCAGAGTCAAGTAATCACTTTTACATTGCTTTCTTTAGATATCAGACACAGGTGCTTTCAATGCAGGCCTCTTCCTTTGTCAACCTCAATGGTGGAAAGCACATAAGATCAGCTTAATAGTAAGTATGACGAATTGATAAATATTGAGCTGATAAAATTTATGTATTTGTACTTGGATACAACTTTAAATTTGTATTAAAATTATAAATAGAATGGAGTATATTTTCATGTTGTAGTATTTTTGTTTCTACTAAAGGATCTTACTCTCTGCTCTCCTGATATTATCAAACATTTCCCACCTGAGTGCTAAAGGTCCTCCTGATCTATTACCGTTGATGCTTGTGTTTATCCTGCTTTATGCCTTGTTGTGTTTTTATTTACATTTTTGATTAATAACCGCGTCATCATTGATGAAGCTGTCTGATACCATTTATGTATCACGTATTGGATCGGGTGGCAGTTTGGTTGTTTTCAGTGCTCATCATGTCTCCAGCAGCACTGGAGGAGAGAAAGGCGGTTACGGCACAAGGTGCAGGGAGGACATGTGATGGAGTGTAAAAATAAAAACCCTGTGGCTGCTCCCTTCCCCCCTCAATGCTCCTTCAGCCTCTCTGTCGGAATTAAATGGGCCCTGTCTTCCTCCTCACAGCTGTAGCTGAGCTGTAACACTAGAAAATGAATGACAGACACACACATTGTTCTTCACCCTGAGAGCTCCCCGTTATGCAGACAACTCTTGCAAAAATGTTGTGTCATTTTTTTCATTTTCGGTCCAAAAAACAATCACTTAGCAAGAGCATACATGCTAATTATAACAGCACGCTGACAGATGTAATTGTTGCTATAAAAATGTCTTGTTTTGAAAAGGAGGCACAGGGTGTGTTAAACATGACAAGTCCTCTGACTGGATACACAAGGACCTATTTTGGTGCCTGTCTGTGGAATGACTTCCATTATGTTGCAAGAAAACCACACACACAAAGCTGCCCCAAAAATGCTGACATGCACACAAGCACACTAATAGACACGTACGTCAACTAAAAAATTAATTAGGCCGAAAAAAAAAGTCCCAAACTCCACTCGCATGCAGATGCACAAGCACAGATTCACATTCATTAAACACACACACTGAAATATTCCCTTTGGTGAAGTCAAAGCCGAGCAGCGGCTGTTTGGTGTTTATTTACAAAGCAGGAACTCGGGCCATAAACTTAAAGCCCAGAGGCTCAGAGAAAATGACGAGGGGTCTGTGTACATCTTTGTTTTTTATCCCAACCTCTTTCATGTTCGCTTGTATTCGTCTTTAACGAGGCAAATACCAAAAGAAGGTGGTAATTCGGGCAAGGACTCAGTGTTTTTTTTTAAGGAGGAACTGGATGCGACGTTGCTCTCTTTCAAGTGATGAGTTTGTGGTTGGTGATGGTCCCGGCGGCGTTTCACTGTGCTCTGATGATTTTACCAGATGACAGTTTTAAACATTAGTGCATCTTCTGCAGACACACGTGCACGCACTGAAAGGCGGGGAAGCATTCAAATGCTTATGAGTGCCACTAAAGCCAAGAAGAAGAGAGAAATAAATCAAGTTTCTTCTTTCATGCCCATCGAAGCTAATTTGCATTTGTGAACATGAAAAAAAAGGCTCATGAAACCAGAGAACACAGACACCAATCAAGGCTTTGCCCCAGAGGAGCCAGAGCGTCTTCATGCTTAAACATTCAAATGAGTTTACAACTCAGCTGTCTGAACCAGCAAATGTCCAGTTCCCCTTAAAATCTCCCTCAGCATTTTCAATGTGCTCCCAAATCCCCACTAACATTTACTGCCTGTGGACGAGCAGCAGGGTTTGTCTTTCGCTTTTACATTATTAAGTGAGTCCTCAGCTTAAGGAGAAATGTGCTCACAGTTTCACAGATTGAAACGCAATTTCTTAAGTCGTGCCTTTTTTAAAACCAAAACAAGATACAAATTATGAATGAGCAATTTGGGGTTTAACGTTGCATTAGCATTTTGAAAATAATTTAGCCATGGACAAACACAGACTAAAATATCTCTACTACTACTGGATGGATCGTCATGACATTTTGTTCAGACATTTGTGTTCCTCAGAGGATGAACCCTACTGACTTTGGTGACTCATAACTTTTCCTCTGGCACAAACAACAGGCTGATATTTGTGGTTTTAAGGGAAATGTTTGACCACAATTGGATGAATTCCCAAAAAATCCATGTTCATTTGTAGATGAATGGTAGGCCTATATCATTTTTGGTAGTCCCTCAACAATCAAGCACCACAATCGGATCAAAACATAAATTATTATGTCCGGCAGGAAGGTCATGCAGTCATGTGTGTATGTGATTGAGTGAGTGAGTGAATGAGTGAGTGAGTAAGTAAGTGAGTGTGCACCTCTGTGTCTGTCCACGGCTAATCTTGCATTCTGCTGAAATAAACTAAATATCTAAGGACCTCAAGGACTTCTCGGAGTCAGAATTGGGATACTAATGTGAATGCATTAGTACTTGTATTTAGAGTATTTACCCTAGATATGTGTACCCCAGGGTCGAGAATGAATCTACATGCTAAAAGTCTTAAAGCTTTTCAAAATCGACACAAAAGACTCAAAAACACGACCATCCTAAAAAGAGACCAATGAAACAGGACAGAGCAAAAATACCGCATGCAACTGCTTCTGTATTTGTAGGCTACAGGTGTGTGTGTATGTGAGCCACTCAATGTCTGTCTGCCTGCCAGAGTGAGTAAAATGCATTAGAGTACCTTCAGCCCACACAGAGACCGTATCTCATTATAAAGATAAAGTTGTGATAAAGGTAGACAGATTGACAGGAAGCCCTGGAGCCTATCGACCTTCAAGCCACCGAGGAGGAGCAGCAAGCCACACACATCTATCTATCTATCTATCTATCTATCTATCTATCTATCTATCTATCTATCTATCTGTCTATCTGTCTGTCTGTCTGTCTGTCTGTCTGTCTGTCTGTCTGTCTGTCTGTCTATCTATCTATCTATCTATCTATCTATCTATCAGTTGTTAAACGTAAAACACACACGTCACACTCATCAGTATGCATGAGTGCACACTGCAAACATTTATGCTACACACACAGACATGCACACACACACACACACACACACACACACACACATTGCACAGCAGGGATCTCTCACGTTATTACACACTCAGAGAGGGGGGTCTGATGTTGGCAGGTTGGTTCCAGTGGAAGCAGATTTGCTGCACCTTGATGCAATGTGTCCAAACACTCAAACAACATGCTGGGCTCTTACATCAAGCCTGGGCCTCTATTAGTAACTGAGAGCCACAGCAGCACAGCGGGACACAATTACAGCATCAACAGTGTTACGCAATCCAGGGCAACAGCCCTGCAACAATTACTTCAACTATGAGGCTTATCATGGTGAATATTTGTTGTGTCAGAGAGGATTCTACTCTGTTGACCTCTATGATAGTGACCGGTGGTCTTGTTGTATTGGAGAATATTTAATTCCAGAGGTATTCCTTTGACTTTGTCCACCCTTTATGTGTGCCCTGAATAAAAGCAAACAAAGATGCCATTTATTTGATATTTTGGTACAAACTTGTTTGTACTGTATTAGCATGAATGCCAGATACAGATTTTCTTTTCTGGAAATTAAGGTTCATTAAATTTGTCGAAATTGACCTTATTTATCCACGTCTATGGTACATAACAATGTCCTAAATTGTGTAATGATTGCATTGCTTGAACCACTCAGTTTAAATAGCTGCAATTCTTAACCCACAAAACTGAAAAGTCTTATAACTGGGCTCCTTTTACTGTGAGTTGAAACAGCTCTGAAGAGTAATCCAGCATGAAGTCGTGTTGTAATCAGGTGGCTTTACTTAGGATTTTATATACTTTAATGTATTTTCTATTTAATGGTAATGGCTTTAAACCTGCTCAGCTATTCACATAGGAAGCAAATGCAAACCAGACTCGTCATTTTTTACACGATTTTGAAGCAGCACTTAAACTGTTGTAGGTTGCTTTGCACATGCAATACTGTGTATCCTTGTAATCTGACTCTGAAGGTTCATCTATCAAAATCATTCCCACTCCACGGCTCCTAAGTGACTATCCAGCAGCATTTTATCCAGTCTTTCTTCCACTGCAGGAAATTAAGGCCACTCAGGCCACTTAACGCAGACAGCAGCTGTGGATACTCAGTTCTTGAGAGTCTCCTTTGAAAGAAATATCAACCTGCACCATTTCAATAGGCCCCAACACAGCCTTTGAGAGGAAGGCTGCTGTGTTCAATTATCTATTGTTGTGAGGAAATGGCTCTTCATCTGGGTGATATTTAGCTGTGAGTCCTTTGGTGTGTAATCACGCTCCAATAAGCAGCTCAGACTGCAGTTCAGTCATCTCTGGTTGGTTAGTCGAGAACCACATGGGGACAAGGAGATGATATCCTCCGTTCGTGTGTGTGTGTGTGTGTGTGTGCGTGTGTGTGTGTGTGTGTGTGTGTGTGTGTGTGTGCGTGTGTGTGTGTGTGTGTGTGTGTGTGTGTGTGCGTGTGCGTGTGTGTGTATGTGGATAATGCGGTGATGAAGACTGAGCTCTGTGATGCGAAGCCAGTTGGCCGAAACCTTCCTCTTCCTGGGCACGAGATTACAATGACGGATTTCATAAAAAAGGAATTTCCTCAGTTTGACAAAGAAGAAAGCCAAAAAAAGATGCCTTTCCTTTTTTCTAATGTCACTTGTTATTAAATTCACTTGTTTTCTACTGTGCCACATTGATCTTGTGAATCTTGAGAATAAGGCCAAAGCAATACCTGAAAATCATCAAAATACATTAATGTTTGTTAAAGAGTTACTGTACTTATTACAAAACTTCTCATTGAGGAACATTTTCAAGAAAAGCCTTACATTTTGAAAACAAACGTTACACCCTGAAGGGCAAACACTCTTGAATCAATTTTCCCATAATGTCAACGGAAACTTTTTTTCATTTGCTGGTGTTTTTGTTCTTATTTCACCAAAGGCATAGTGCAACTGAATGGCAAACCCCAGGTGAGGATGTGGATGTGCAAGCAATTATACGTCAAAATGAGTTTCTGGGGGCTGATTTATCTCCACTGTGCACTGAGAGAAGATTATGAAACCCAGTCAGCGCACAATAAATCCCCTATTACACAAGCAATGAATTGCATCAAGGAGTAGAGCAGGAAAAAAGAAGATCCAACCATCCATCCGTAGAGTCATAGAGTCTACCTTGTGTTGAGCTGCTGCTGAATACAGAGCAGTCCAGGGAAGCCTGCACAATCCCAGGCAAGATATTCATTACAGCCACGAACCTCCATGTCAGCAGAACAGGAGAGCAGAATTCAATGAGGGAGTAGCTATCTCCAGTGGCTCTGATTTTATGCTCCAAGCCACATTTCCCCAGTCCCCCCACCCGCTTGATTTTCCATTGTTCCAACCGTTTTTCCCCTCGATGTCGGCCCACAAACGTAACTGCATGCAGAAAGTGGCCATCGCACTCATGAGGGTGAACTTCTCCTCCGTGAGCTGCCAAGAGCAGAAGGACAGGTTTTTATCACTTGACAAGAGCTCCATTTGCCAGAGTGAACATGCCCTTAATGTGGTTTCATCCATGAGGAAAAATGCTCCTGTTTCTCTATAATATAAAGCCGTGTAATGATACGAGGTCCCCTCTGCTCCTTTGTTAGGGTTTTAAATCAATGGCAGAGTGCTCTGCAGCCCTGACTGCAGTTCACGGTGGATAATGGCTCAGAGATTCAATCCACAGTCCAATCAATTTTCCCCACAACATACATTGTTTTGTTCATTTTTTTATTCTGTTTTGTTCAAATATGATGACGGTTTAATGGCTGAGTTTTCCATACATGACTATATGATGAACAGGAGGGAAGCAAGTAAAAAATTGTACCGACAGGCAGACTCCATGTTCAGACTCTGTGTCTGCAAATGGCCAGATGTCAGCAGCTGCCTCATGAAGAATGTGTTTCTTTGAGGATCACCTCAGGGTCAAAGCTCATTTATTGCAGTGTCTGGCTGGTTATACACGAGTGCTGCGAGACAAAATACATAGAATGCAGGGAAAACCAGAAAAAAAGATGACATCAATGTCCTGGTACACCACGATATAATCTAATAACATAACTGCAAATCTGTTTTTTTTGATACAATTTAATAATAATTTTAATTTGCAGGAAACGCAACACGAGAGATTGCAGAAAGGAGAAGACATTCATTATACCGAGAAATAGATTAGATCATAAAAAAGATTTGAACCCAATTAATCCCATTGACTAATTATTAAGATACGTAAACAACAAAGACAGGGAAAAAAAAGAATAGAAAAACACTACTGATTAAATCCCTGAATAAATGTGGTGACAGAGGAAACATTAAGTCTCCTCCGCCACCATGAATAACTATTCAGGTCAATGACCTGCTACTATATCACAGGGTGGAGGGGAAAGGTCAGATTAGCAAAGAGGGGGAGCAGCAGAGAGTGAGGGCCTTGGAGAGAATTGATATTGAAACATCACTAACACCACTCCTCTCTAATGACCATCACACATCACAACATTCATACATGCACACACACACACATACACACCGGTTGTGGTGTGTAACATGTGGGAGCTGGTGACGAGGAGGGAGGATGAGGTAATGATGAAAAAAAAGCCCATGAGAACAAGAGAGGAGAGCCCTCATCTAATGAGCTATTGACATTTTCAGAGAGACATGCTTAGTAGCTGAAAATACATCAGTCTCTCATGAATGATTTGCATTTAAAACTAAAAAAGATGCTCAAAAAACATTAGCATGCACATATGGCAGAAAAAAGGTTTTACCTGGAAAAAGAAGGAGAAGATCAGGTCGCAGAAATTCAATGATGGGTGAATCAATAATGAAATCATGAATCATGGAGGAGGAGCGGCTCAGTCAGATGATGTCAGGATGTGCAAGATATGATTTGAATCCCAAATCTTTTCAAAACACTTAAGAAACATCAGTATAACAGCACAGCGTTGATCATTCTTATGAGGGCCTTTTCTATGCCTCTACAGTAAACGCATGGTCTTGAATAATCACTCAAAACACTGCACATACTGTCTAATCAACATTAGTGCTGAAGTGCTCTAATTTAATGAAGAAGAAAGAGATTTGCACACAGTATGTACAGCAGAGCAAGAGTTGCATTTTCCTATAATTAATACTGCAATTTACGTTGTTTGTGGGAAATTAAGCCTGATTACAAACATGATTAATTAGTGTATGAATTGATTGTCCTTCTTTTTTTAAGCACTTGGACAGTTTTTACTGCATATTTTCATGAGTCTGATGTTAGCAATGCAGGTCTGCTAGTCTGTTGGTAGCGTGGCTGTGGACTCTTTTAGTCTTGTTATTGGTTCAGTGCTCAAGACCACAGACATTTGTGGTTGTTTTTTTTCTGTCTTGTGCTGTAATTTTCATATTTGGTGAATCCAAATGCTTGTATTTGAGAGTAATCGCCTCGTCTCTTAATAACCGTTGGAAAACACCAAATCACATGGAAATCATCAGTCCTACAAGTCTCGCCCTGTAATAACTTCCTAAAAGTGTTATGGATGAAGTCACAACAGCTACCGAACTCACAATTCAAAACAGATCCTTCTCTATAGCAACTGAGCAAACTCCATCAGCTGATTGAGATACGGTTAGAAGCTCCGGAAAAAGAAAGTACATGGATCATAGGTTGGGATTGTTTTGTCAAACTTCTATTTTTGTGGTTAAGAATGAACTCAGGCTTCTCAAAATATTTGCCATAACTTGTTACAGTCAGTTGGAAGAAAGCAGTAGTGATAAAAATGTTGCAATCTGAGTGAGTTGTTGAGATGAAGCCAAAGGCTTCGTGTAAAACGCAGCAGGTATAAAGGTTAGATTGTATTAGATTACATTTCTGTTGATGGAAAACACTGTGTCCTCTTTCATGATGGATTTCAGTCTGTATGTTTGTTGACTTTAAAAACTTGTCTTGACAGAAAAAGTTATTTCTCCCTTGGAGGCTATACCAAAAGTTGATATTCTGAATATTTGTTTTTTTCCTGGTTATCAACAGTTTCAGGGGAAACATCTCAACATAAATACACTTTTTAAAGTATTCTTTTAAAAGTACTTTTCACCTAAAAAAATAGCTGCATCTGTTTGTCTGATGACGATAATAAAAACACTTCTTGAAGGTGAGATGATGGAAGCCCTTTACCATTTACTATCAGAGCCAGTGATGCATTAGCACAATCTCAACACAGACACGAGTAATTGACTGCAACTCAAGCCAACAGACACAGGAAGGTCCTCAGAAGAGCGGCCGCCACTTTGGTTTTTAAATACATTAGCATTGATTTTTCAATGTTCTCTTGTCATCACAAAGTGTACATGCCATGAACCAGGAAGCCTTACTGGATAAATCTTCCTTTACAGGTGAAACACTGTGTGATGTCTCATTTATCTATAAGACTGCTTGAAGTGTGCAGCATTTCAAAGGGTAGAAGTGTAGTGTCATTGAGCAAATTAACACAGTGGAGAGTAAAATAATAGTACAAATAAGCTTTCATAATCACTAAATCATATCTGGAAAGCAGACTGAAGATGGGCAACCCAGCCGCCAGACGAAAATTGTTATCATTGCACATTTCTGCAATCCATGGGATATGATACACCTCGACGTTTGTGAAGAAAAAAAAGTTTGATCAATACATTTAATATCAATCTTGTGTTATGCTTGTAGAAACAAACAATGACATTTGGTTCAAATTGTGAAACTATTGGTTCAACAGCGTTACGTGCAACAGCGTTACGTGCAACAGTGTTCACAACCATCAGCCACAACAATGTAACTTCTCTCTGTAAGATACGCTTGGAACCAAGTGGTTGTAACATCATCTAGAACTAAATACTGCAGTCTGCTGAAAATGAAACGATCAACTGTATCAAATCTTTTTGAGGTATCAATAAAGTGAGAAGTGGTGACAATGATATCAATAACTGACACTGCAGCTGTTAAAATCCATTACAAAGTACAGAAAGTTAAACTGCTGCTGTTGCTAAACAGATTTTTAAATTTGTATTAATATCATAATAAAATATTAAGACTGAACTAGACTGACTCCACCTCTACGTACACTGGCTGTAAGAATTAAAGAGCCGCACTGCTGTCTAAACAGTCAAGCCACAAACCTGTGCAACTATATATGTGAGTGTAAACAAAGACACAGACCGACTGTGTAAATACAGGTGGAATTTACTGTGAACAAATTGCCTCTTATTCCTCATGCAAACATACCAGAGGGGGGAAAATCCTCATCCAAGAACAGAAGCCCTGCATTTTAATGACAAAAGGCAGGCAGACAATCCATGTTAATAGAAAAATTATACATTCAACAATGGGAAGAAGAAAAAAACAAAGATATGAAAAGCATTTTAAATTGGAACAGACAGTGTAGTCGGTGTACCATATATAGCAAAGCTTTATATGTGATATACAGTATATTTTATTGAGAAAATATAGTCCAGAAGCAATACAATCTTGCACAGAAATGCCCAATTAAATCCTCAATAATTTGAGTCAACAATGAAAAATACGAAGAACACTATCTTTAATCACAGACAGTAATGTTATAGCCATGTTAACAACATGAATGACAAAATCTATAGAGAAACACTATAAATGATTGAGAAAAAAGGCACAAAAGAAAGGAAATTTAAGAAATATATTGCACATTGCAGTATTATGTGAAACATATATACAATATAATGAAGGAAGGGGGAACCTGGGATAAAAATATATGGAATATTAGATAATTACCTGAACATCAATACAGCATCAGTGTGCATTATCAAAGTAAATAAATTACAGACAGGAAATGGCAGATGATGAATCCATGGAGGGCAAATGTAACCTTGCACTCCAAACTGTCAATAGTCCCCTGACAGTGAAGCTCATGTTCACTCCCTCTTCAGAAAATGCATTAGACACAGATGATATCCTGAGCTCAGGCCTTCAATCTATCCCACACAACCACTAATCTGTTAATTGATCTGGCGAGGGGAAGGAGAGAGGTGTGTGTGTGTGTGTGTGTGTGTGTGTGTGTGTGTGTGTGTGTGTGTGTGTGTGTGTGTGTGTGTGTGTGTGTGTGTGTGTGTGCGTGCGTGTGTGAGTGTAGGGGATATGGGGATGACCTTACAGATGAAATATATAATCTTTTATAATAGGTTCAGGGACCTTGAATGGATGAAAGATGGCTGTTGTTTGGAGGCCCCTCTTTTAGAATTCAGATTTATTGTTGCAATCTCTGAGAGTGTTTTATGCTGTCATTGTACAATTAAGACCTCAAACTGTGTTGAAGATGTAATTCAGTGGCTTAAAAAATGCAATTTTTTGACAAAAAAGTGCCATCCGTAAGACTTTATATTTTCCACTGAAGAAAAGATGATGTGTGCAGAAGTCATTGCTCACTTCAAAGTGTGACATCTCTTGCATGAGTTATCATCTCTCAGCACAGCTGATGCTGATGGGGATGTCATTCGTTTTAGACCAGATGATGGCACTACATGAAAAGTCAGAGGTTCAAGTTTCCACAAGTCATCCGGGGACAGAAGACTGACTGCCTGTATCACGTTTCAAGGCAATTCAACCGACAGCTGTTGAGACGTTTCACACAAAAACAAAATCAAAGAAGAGGATCGCCAAAGTCAATACGATTCATCTTCTTGAACGTCTTGGCATGGCCATCCGTCCAATAGTTGTTGAGAAATTATTATATGTGATCGTTGAACGTCTCATTACAAAATCATCGGTGTTAATATACTGCCATAATAACCTCCACTCTTCTAGGATGGCTTTCCACAAGATTTTAGGTTTTCTGGCTGCAGGTCAGCCCCAAGACCGCGAGGTTGGGCACTGATGTTAGCCAATACGCATACCCCTATAAAACCTGCTAAATAAACGTAAAATTACTCCAAATGGCAAAGAAGCAGTGTTGGAGTATCAAGCATTCGGTTGTACTTAAACCGTCATC
The DNA here is from genome assembly GCF_023349555.1 of Cebidichthys violaceus. NCBI lineage: Eukaryota > Metazoa > Chordata > Actinopteri > Perciformes > Stichaeidae > Cebidichthys > Cebidichthys violaceus. The sequence goes on along the minus strand of NW_027176340.1, from coordinate 7,151,535 downwards.
AAGAGCAGATAGAGGTGTCAGGAAACAACAGCTGATACACACCAGGTGCGGTGGTTTTATTGTGAAACAGAACGCTTGAAACGGCAACGATGCCTCCGTCGCATTGGGAGTAACTCTTACATTTCAGTCCTTCCACAGCAGAACACTTTCCTTATGAACCTCCCTGTGTTCATCAGGGTATTGTCATGTTTGAACAGGTACAGAAGCTGTTGCTACAGAGTGTGAAGCACACTAAAATATTATCATTTACTGTAGCATTAAAATGTCCCAATTTTGAACTACGGATATGTAAAATGTTAAGCGTATTATACCACGTTTTGAACAAGCTCCAGTGGCTGCATACTAGTGAGGATCATAGGAGAGTGCTTTGATTTGACTCGAGTCCACCTGGTACCAAAGAGCCTTCCTACTTGTCCTAGGGGACCTGGAGAAGCTGAAGACACCTCAGAAGCCAGGGGAGTCTGGAGGATGACAGCGGGCATTATTTCACAGAGAGGATAATGAATGCAAAAGTGTTTTGGTATTACTTCGCTTCTCAACCACTAAAGGGATTAAGGGCCCGATCAAGGCTGCAGTGTAGGTGATAAGAGTAAAAAAAAACAAAAAAACAAGAGGAAGTGAGTCATACGTTCTAATCCCTTCTTCACCGTTCTCACCAGCAGACATTTAGCATCCTCCTCTGCTCGACACGTCCCCCTCTGAGACATAAGGAGCTTAGATGATGCAGCATTTTTTTTCTCTAGCTCCTCTATAAAGAAAAAAAAGTTTAAAAAGTGCTCGTGCTCATGGCCTGTCTGGATATTTTGACTCCTGGCAAAACAGAAACTTCTGGTTGAGGTTGCCACAAACACAATATAACATATAGAAGAGTTGATGCTACCATATATATATATGATATGGTATGTGTGAGATTAAGTGCCTTTATTTGTCAGGCATTTCATTTCCTAAATGTGCAACAAAAAAATGTAAGTCTTGATTTTTTTTTTAAATCCAGAAACTGTTTCTCAATTGATTTTTTCTGAAAAAATATATCACAATACAACAATTGAAACAATTACATGATTTATCAATTAAATCGTGAGGACATGCTGCTTTTCTTTAGCTTATGGGATCAGGGTAAGGATTAGTTGTTAAATTACATTGGTTTTGGACTTTTAGTTGAACAGTGATTTCAAGAAATCACCTTGGATTTCAAGGATATTGTGATTGTAAAAAATTGTGACTTCTTACTATTTTCTTACAATTTACAGGCCAAACGATTAATCAAGGAAACATTTGAAACAATCGATAATGAAAGCAATTTGCAGCCCTACACCATACATATCAATGTAAAAAAATATAGATAATTCATAATGTACCGCATCATAAAGGATTTTACTCATATTGTCTACACTGAACACCCATCAATCAATTATTAAGAAACATTACCTTTAAAGCCAGACTGTGACAAGTGCCAACTTAAAGCTAACGTTAAACGTTCAAGCTTAGTGTGACAACATTAATAATTTAGCCAACACAAGCTACTGCTCATACCAAACCAAGTGAGGCTGAAGCAGCAAAATCTGCTTCAGAAGTCAACTTTTCCTTTGTAAGAGGAATGTTTTGTTTAAAGGGGGGGGGGGGGGGGGGGGGGACTTTACAAAACCAACAGGCTTTTTGTAAAGAAGAACTATCATGAAAACAAAGCGCTAATTTCATTGTGTTTTATTGTCCCATTATTCCACATTATATAACCGACTGTTGGGGTGAAGGTTTTGAATCAGTTCCCTCTGAATGTGTGAAACATTTCTGTTCATACACTGACACCCAGTGGTCTTTAAAAGTAAGGCATCTGTACATTTAAATAGGCTTGTTACAAACGGTCATCTCCATCTGTTGATTCATGACAAAACTGGTTTCACGGTATAGAAACAATACTTAATAGCTAACTTAAATGTCCCCACACAATTACTGTTTTTGTTCCATATAAAAGTGTCCAACCCTTTATTAAAAAATAATAAAACAACATTTTTTTAATTTCACTCTTCTCAAATAAGTCAAATCTGCTTTGGATAAAAGTTTAATTCACAAAAATACATTGACCAATATAATGAAAATGTACTAAAATGTACTTTAATAATCCATAAAAGCTGGAACATCATTGACAGAAAAACACAAGAAGCATTATTAGAGTTGGTTTAGTATAATATATTTCAGCTTCAAGAGACATAGAAATCAATCCTTATTTTTCCCCATATTTCTTCTATAAAAGACCCATTTTTCTGAAGCATTAATATGCAAAAAATGGCATTAGAATATATTATGGGAGCTATGAAATCCCAGTGACTGAGTATAAAATTAAGTCACATCAGAGAGAGATATTCGCAGAAGAGAAGTCCATGAACAACAGGGCGAACAAAGAAAAAAATATATAATAAAAATAATAACACATATTATAGACCTTGATCTATCATCACTGACATGACGGGCATGGAGAATAGGTGTATGGCTATAAAATAATTCTCACTTGAAAACATCTACACTTAATAACTGATGCATTTTATCATGCTTGTTTTTGAAGAATATTTATAATCATACAACTAAAAATAGGTCAACTTCCATGTCTTTCAAATACAATATTGATAATGAAAAAGATGAAAAATACTGAATCCAACTTCTAACTTTGTTTTCCTTCTTTTTAACACCGTTATAATCTTTTTGTTAATCTGTCAAAAAAAAAAAAAATGAAATTAAGGGGGCTGTCTCTGGCCATGTAGGCGGCTCATGGACACTTTTTCTTTTAAACGTTCAGAGGCTTTTATCATCATCATCATCATCATCATCATCATCATCATCATCATCTTAAGTTTGTGGTGTTTGTTGGTGCAGAAAATGGAGACTGTCCGTTCAGGGTTCACACTGAAACTGAGACACAGAGGAAGGTCCTCGGAGGCGAGAGACCAGAGTCTTCTCTCTCTCTTACTGTCTTTGCTTTCTCTCTCTTTACTCTCTCCATCTCTCTCTCTCTCTCTCTCTGGTGTAGATCATCCTCATCTTCAATAGGAGCAGTTCAGTCAGCTGATTCACCGTTTTTATGGCTGATGGAGGGAGGGAGGGGGGAGTGGGTGGGCGGGGCTGTTGGAATGCTGGCACGTTCCAATCAGGGCAACAGTTCTTCATTACAGCATTTCTGTAAGACAGCACAGTGGTAAGTCCTCATTTCATAGCCTGGTTAGGATTTACAAAACACCATCGACGAGCTGTGAGAGCCCTCTAGTGGACAGTCAATGACATTACATCTGTAGGAGGAGTAGCAGTGTAACGGAGGAGGAGAAAACAGAAATCGGGGCCACCATTTACATAGATCCTTGATTCAGATATGGAAATTATCCCCAAAAATAAAACCTTTAAAAACAGGTTAAAAAAAAAAATAGATGTTCAGAATAAACCATATCGACAATCAATATGACAGAATTATAGATTAGACATAAATGTCCCCCACTGCCAACACTTGGTCTCAGCTTCGGCTCCAGGAAGCACCTACCATATTTTTGACTTATATGGTGAAATGTGTATAAAAAATACCCACAACATAAAATAGTTCATGATATGATGGGTTCAGCATGTAGACATATTCAGAGTGATTCTAATATTCACGTCAACTGCACTAATCAACATCAAATCCAAAGTGGGCACTAATTATTGAGCAGCGAAACAAGACTTTCAGAGATTCTGAAAGACGACGAACGACGACACAGCTAGAATTACTGCCACACGGCTGTATGTAAACCAGTCGAGTTGCAGTTCACATCCACGTCTGTCCAAAATGTCATCGCAAGGTAACTCTAAATCAGTTCATCCTTGAATCCACGTTTGACATTTGTGTTAAATTTGAAGAAATTCTTTCCAGGTGTTCCTGAGATATCATGAGAACGGACAGACGGACAAGCAGAAAACAATGACTGCGTCCACGGCTGTCGTCGGCACAGAGGCATACAAATGAAACAGATTCCGTATATTCATTCGTTTGTAAACTTCTATGGAAATGCTTTATTTTCGACCCAATGTCCTCTGTTTTAACAATAAAGCCTGAGGGAACACAGACAACAGTCCTGGACGTGCATGTCTGTTGACTGCTTTTTCAGAGCAGATACATATGTTAGTAACGATATTAAAAGACGTCTGCATTCCAATCAAATGTTCCAGGGCCATGCCGTTATGCATGCTACTGCAGCTCACAGGCACGGCCATCTGGGGCCCTTGAATAGAAAGCAGCCATAACTAACGTTGTTGGTTTCACCTGTGCTTTTCCTGCTTTGAGAAAGAGCTCACTGTGTAGTCTGTTAAGAGAGCTACATGCTAAACTCACAGCTGGAGTAACATCCAACATAGAGATTTCAAAGTTGAAAAAGACAATTAGCAAGTCTATAAACTCTAATTGCAAAGGCTCGCATTGAGGTGATAAAACAACATGTGGGCACATCTGACTCAACACTGTAGAGAACACTGAGGGAAAGAAGGCCACCTGTTGCTACATGTGCTACAATGAGTCTGAAAAGAGGTTTCTCACATACATGGATGCAACTTAACTCCCTATATCCAGCATGGCCTACAAAATACAAGTTTTAAAAAGTCTACAAAACTGCAAATAGACAGTCTGAACCTTAAGAATCAATACACCATCAGAGCAGGTTTCAGCTCCGAGTCAATTTCTGTCCCAGTGAAGACAGTGACGGTTAAAATCAGAGACCGGCGGCTCATGAGGTCAGCAAACTGGAAAATGCCCATGTTGTACAAAGTGAAACGTCCCATTAACTCTCTCTCGGTGCTGTCCGAGGCTGGCACTGTACCCCCCCCCCCCCTTACAGTGTATGAGCTTGTGTGTTGTGAGCAGTGGAACAGTGGCGCTGTAATCCCATTAGCGTTGGTTCATTGGGCAGACACCGCCCCAGGGCCGGCTGACAGAGGCCCCAGTCTCACACACTGGACCACTAACTGACCAACACAGATGGATTCAGATGAGGAACGCAGTGGGTGGGTTAGTGACCCTGATGTCTGGGCTGGGCACAATGGTGCCGTCTGTTTAACTAATCCCATGTTATCCGTCATATCAAAGTTTTATTCGCACAAAGATCACACAGTCTAGTGTAGAATCCTTTACTCATCCGTTCTGATATTAAGTGCACTGTACGCTACAACGCGGACGCTACGTTTTATGGGAAGAATAAAGAGATCACACCAGAGGCAATAATCGCTCTCAATACAGTACAAGACAGGAAGTTCAGCAGAAGGGCTTCGTGTTTTGATGCTGTCAGCAGAGAATATAGTAATTATGAGATACTGAAATCCTGAAAGGGATTAGTTGTTCACTCGGATAAAAAAAAAAAGAAGAAAAAAAAGGGGGGGGGGGTCAGCTACAGGACAGCAGCCCTAAAGATGGTTAAGTGTCGTCATCTAGGATGATTCAGCCCGGTTGACATCCACAGAAACTACGGCTTGTAGTGAAGACCTCCAGTTCCCTTCTCATCTTGCTGCCCTGTAGAACATTAGTCTCACTGATCAAAAGCAGTGGGTGTAAGAAAACAGAAGGGTTCATAAGGCGCAGAGGCTCCTGTACAATCAACAAACACCGTGTTGAGGATGCACGGCACATCTCTACTCAACTCTGTGTTTTTGGTTTCCCATTAGAAAAAGTTGCGGAGAATATCCGGTTCTCTTTTTGGTACCACCTCGGTCGAGGTTCCAATGAGAGCTGATCCCATAGAATCGTCACTAGTGCAACACGGGACATCTTACAAGAACCCGTCATATTTAAAAAGCAAAACTATCAAAAGAGATTTCAATTTTATTATTTACTGGAGACAGATTGTTTTTAAATATGTCAATCTGCAAAACTACGCCGTAGAATTGACAAAAAAGAAAAGACGTTCCTGTGTTTAGTTGCCGATGAGGATCCAGCGAGTGTCCCGATGAAGAAGTCACTGAGCTGAGATTTCCGTCTACACTGAAGTACCACCTGCAGTAACTTTCCACCGACAATCAGACAACCACACCCCTTGCAGGCAAAGCTTAAACTTTTCCATGCAGCTCTGTTTTTTATCATTCCTCACACAACCACTTCCTTTACTTTTACTACGTACATCCAGGTCTATGAATGCCTCCGAGGAGACGCTGGCCGGCTCTTCACTCTGACTTTGAGAGTGGCCACGGGGAACAACTCTTTCCAAGCAAAGTGACCCCTTTAGGCTTATACCTTCAAAGTTTGGAAATACTGAGGCCCAGCTTTGTAATCTCCATGTGAGGCTGGACACACGTCATGAGATCTCACAAGATTTGCTCAACTGACTGAACCTAAACTCATCTTTCAAAGGAAACTTTCCACATCAGAGTGGAAACATTCTTACCGGGACTTTCTAAGTGGGCGAGCGGTGGGTTAACCGAGGTTAAATCTTATCAGGAGCTCATAGTGACCTCCGACCTACAGTGGGTTTTTGGTTAATGTGAACAGCACAAAAAATGTCTCCTGCTTGGATTATGCCTCACCGCTCATACCAGGTGACTGTGCATTTGCTATTTCTGTGTGTTAATCACTATAATAGGCATTATAGGAACCTTGTACCAATGTGAAGAGGTTCCTTGATTTGATCAGGTATTTAAGTTATGAAATTGTTAACTAGTCGCCTCCGCCAAGGAGGTTATGTTTTCAGATTGGTTTGATTGTCACGGACAAACTGCCGGCCCGATTTTCATGATTTTTGAAAGGTGGAAGGGTGTAGCATGGGCCAGGTAGGAACCCATTACATTTAGGGTCCGATCCAAAACACTAAGCAAATACACAAATTGTTTTTCATTTAATTATAGCTGAATTCTCCAGAAAATTAGGATATATAATGGGATTCAAATGAACACAAAAGTTGCTGTATCATGACAGAAGATCTCGTTTAAATTGCCAAACTCAAGCTAAATTGAGTATAAATAAACGCATTGTAGAAAAATGTCTTTACAATTACAGCAGTGTGAAAAAAAATGCAACTACCAATGCTTACAAAAAGAGCTGCATTGATCGTAGCTCCTATGTAGTGTAAAACTGAAATCCATCCCCTAGTATGGACAAAGATTAATTACTGCATCACATACAATACATTCAGTCTAAAATAGGGCTGCACGATTATGGGCAAAATCATAGTCACGATTATTTTGATCAATATTGAGATCACGATTATTCCTAAGTTTTAGGGACAACATCTTTTTATTGCACTTTCACGTTTAAATGAACAAGAACACTGCTTCCACTTCCATTGTTGTGCTACATTCTGGCTAATGTACAAATCTTTGCATCAGACTGGTTCTCATCACAGTGCATCTCGTAGAAGGAAAATATAAATAAAATAGCATCAACACTTTTTACTCAAAATGAAATCAACAGAGCACTGCTTTCACTTCCATGTTGTGCTACATTCCAGCTAATGTACACGCCTTTGCATCAAAATAAAACTTATACGGTTCTTATTCCCCCCAACGTTTGTCATACAGTGCAGGTAATGCCTGTTTGGAGAGGGGATCACGTATCTCTTGTCTAGTGTCTTGACCATTTTCCTGAAGCCTTCATTGCTCACAGTATTTATTGGACACATGTCTTTGGCCAAATGAAATGCGATTGCATCCGTTATTTCAGTGTGTCTTTGGGAGGTGGATGGATACGCTGTCGCGCTATGCAGGGTCGCGGTTATGGTTTTCTGGGTTGACGTTGGACGGAGATTCAGTGAGGCAACTTTAGCTTTGGCCTTAATGCATTCGTCATACTGTGGTTTGTGGTGGTTTTTCCAGGTGGTTGAACAAGTTAGTTGTATTGCTATGCGGCGCAGACACAACTCTAACGCACTCTGTGCTTAGGATTCGTTCTTGGTTAACATCACTTGCCGACACTTCCAGACAACGGTTGATGATCCTTTTCGAGGGACGAGCTCCTCGCCTTCTGCTCCGGACATTTGATTTACCTTTCACACGACACCCGTGACCGTCTGCTCTCTCTTCTCTGTCTCTCTACTCTTCTACTAATACCGGAGTCGACTGCTAGTTAACTGTTAGTTGAGGAAGCGCTTGATTTGATATGTAGCAGAGCACGCATTTTAAAAACGTCAATATCGCTGACGATCATGCTCATTTAATTGTGGCAGCCAAAATCGTGATCTAGATTAAAATTTGAATAATTGTGCAGCCCTAGTCTAAAACTGATCTCTGTTTGGAAGGCTTGACGGGAATCAGCAGTCTTGTTTACGGAGAGAGTCTTTTTTCAGACTTCCTCATTACAGCTAACGGCCCAAGATGTAAAAAAACACTGAAGAAGAAGCGATTCTAATTTTCCTGGGAAACAACCTGATGACAGATCCGGATTTCCTCAGACTTTACCAGCTGTTGCAGTCTGCTGAGGTCCATGTTTAAACCCAGCCATCACACAGTGACTCATTCATTCAACAGCAACGAAAAAGTAAAAAACTGCAAATGAAAGCACTTCACACTTTTGAAGGCTGAATCACGGGCCCCGAAACGTTAACTGCATTCGTAACTAATCAGCATCAAAAGGAATGCTTTTCCTTCACAGGATGACATCTGCAGTCATTTTTAAAAAGTGACAAGACATGTCCCACACATGCAAGTTATAAAAAAAGATGTCTGATCTGTCACATGGGACAGTTCCTCTATGAACAATAACTACATGTTCATCTCAGAATAGAATTACACTGTTCAACACCAGTAAGTTGCACTAACGGTCTGAAGACCAGTGAAGATTTGGCATAATGGTCCACTGACGTATGAAAAAGCATCAAGTCACAGGTCTTCATCTTTTGAGTGTTATGGTTATTTATCTGTGTTTTAAACGACGGCCGTGAAAAGTATTGATTTTTTTTTGTCTTTTCCTCACAACACCGCCGCGCTGTCCGTCTCTTCTACCGCTTTCCCTCTTGGCTCGCTTGAACAATCTCTGTCTTTTGTTTTGTTAATGAGTTGGGAATCGGACAGCAAAGCCCAACTTGCCTATAATGTTATCAAACAAAGAAATATGGTTTTTGGAGGGTTAAATGTGAATTTAGATCCTGGTTCCTGCCGTCAAAACTCAATGAGTTCCTCAAAAGGTTCCCAGTCCCCGGTGAAAGTTTGAGCCTGGGGAGGGATGGTAACCACTGATGACACACTGTAATACCAGGCTACACACATTCATTCGACTTCACTGCAGGCAAACAAACCCATAATAGACTGTGATGAATGATTAACTACCACTGACGTGAGCAGCATCATCTGAGATGACGTAGAAAGATCAACGTTATTATGTAACACTAATTAACCCGACAGGCTGCCTATGCATCATGACCTCATGAATAGGTGAGCTGCTTTTAGACACACACACCTGGCTCAGAGCTGCTGCAGGGGCTGGAGGGGGGGTGGGGGGTCTTTAAAGCAGCACACAGTTGGATTTCTTTTTCGCCTTCTTCTTTTCCACTGGCGTTTTCCTATTTATCTGTCTGACCAGGTCGTAGAAGATCTAGGAATGATGACAAACCAAGAGAAAACCGTCAGTGATTAAATATCTTTCATATCCTTAAACACTGTGGGACCTTTAAGCATTCACTATATGCATTGATGCAGACGTTTACACACATTGAGTTTAAAGGGTGTAGCACTGAATAGCAGGTATATAATCCAGTTGAAAAGTCATACTGTTCTTTAACACAGAATAAAACTCAGATGAGGTCCCGTTTACAGCTAGGTCAGCATTTCCCTGACAGATGACTGTAATACTGTGGCTGGTCTTTTGGAGACTAGTTGTTTAAAACACCAGTGGTTTGTCTTTCTGTGTACTCACATCGAGGACGTTGATCTTTGACTTAGCAGAGGACTCTAAAAAGGCACAGTGGTTCCACTGTCTGGCCAGGTTCTGGCCCTGCTCCTTCCCCACCACACGCTCATCCTCCAAGTCGCACTTGTTCCCCACCAGGATCATTGGCACCTGAGGACAGAAAGTAGGAATCCCTTTGAGCCAAGTTTGTGATTTTAAGTCATAGAAACAAAATAAACTCAACTTCATAAATGCATCCAAAACGTAGCGTTCTCTCTTCTAAAGTATTGAAGTCGTTTAAGATTGTGCTCAAACGAATACATAAAAAATAAATAAATTGTGCTTAAAAGATGAAAAATTACAGATTTGAAGCTATGGAAAAAAAAAAGGTTTAATTAAACACAGATGTGTTTAATTTATTTTGAGTGGTACGCCAAAAGGTTCACAAGAAAGCCTGTAAAAATAAAAGCAGAGAAGAGGGAACAAGTACAGAGGAATATTTGGTAAAAGAGGAGAATTAGAAATTAGACGATAGAAAGGAGAATAAAGAAAAGTCAAGGGTTTGAGCAGAAAGTGAAATAGGTGATGGAACAAGGGGACAGTGTGAGCTACTGCAAGCTACCATTTGAAATGTGTTGACACTAGTCAACACGATACCGAAGATTCAGTACAAATTCCAAAATTCTACTTTTTAGAAACGCATGAAAAACTTTTTTTTTTTTTTTTTTCTTCCTCTTAACAAAATTTTTCTAAATTTGCTAATGTATAAGAATTTATGTTTGGATTCAAAGAGTGCATTTAAGTTGTGCATTATAAAATTAAAAGAATGCCAAGAATACTACATAAAGCCTGGATATTGGCCTGATGGAGAGAGATAGTGTATCAAAGACAATGTGCAATAAGTGATGGAAACAGATTTAAATAAACCAACAAAGCTTTGAGTGGCATCTTGTTGCCACTCATCTTCGTACGCCTCTACATACAATCATCAGTAAGTGTGATGAATAAATGTCTTCCCTTGGAAGAACAAATCTAACCTTATAGGCACAGCTCTTCTCAAGATCTGTACTGGGCACACTGGTGATAATAAAGTCTGCGAGGGTCCACATGTGGAGACGTGTTTATTAACAGCTAAGTAGTCGATTTAAATTTAAAGCCTGGATTAAAGAGTCACAAAGACAATCAAGGAAATCAATCCATCCCCGTGGCAAGGCAGAAAAAAAAAAATCAATTAGGTTGCACAACACTGACAAAAGAGATTAAAGAATCAATGTGAACTAACAATTAATGCAGTTTCTGTTAGTTGTGTTTCTCTATAAAAGGAAAGCCTAAACTGAGAACACAACCACCAACATGAAGTGGATCTGGTTCTGGAATCCCCCAAAATACCCAACACTTCTTCTTTTGTTGCTCAAATCAGCTGTTTTAACCAAGGTCAAAAAATAAAAACCCTGTGAGGAAGAGAGAATAATTTGGGCAAAACTTCAGCCCCGACTGTCACAGGCGGTCAGGGTGTCGGGATGCGTCTCATCCTGCCTGCTGTTTCCTGACCGTCTATCTAGGGAGCACGCTGGCCCGGAGGAAGTCATGGCAGCCCCGCCCAGCCGGGATAACATCGCTTTCCTTCCTGAACGCTTTCCAACATTTCAGCTGGATTCCACGCTCTGGCTGCTCTCTGGAATTACACGATATAGCGAGACAGTACGTATACGCGTCTGGATTGAACTTGTCTTTACTATACCACCCACTGTAAAACTATATGACAACGGAGTAAGGCTCCAGGCTCAAGTTTGAGGAAGAGTTCAACATTTAGTCTCAGTTTTCCAGGGGTTCCCAGGATATTTGTGTTTGTGGTGCAGCTCAACAAGCAGGAGACATAATCAACTAGTGGAAAATGTTGCAGGCAGCACAACAGGCGCCAATAATATATCAGCTGGGGGAAATCTATTTGTGGTGGGGACGGCAACAAATAAATCCATGCATGGGAAATCCTGCCTTCGCTCCCTTCTCCTGGTTCACAAAGTGCACCCAAATGTGTCTTGTGGATCTGGAAAAACTGGATGTTTGTAAGCAACATGGTAGTACCCCGACATGTGCTAGCTTGCTCAAACTTGAGACCTTCTCCCAAGTCTACTGTTCAGAGGTTGTTTGACAGCAGTATGGCCAAGCTTCTTTTGAAGGCATAGTATGAATGTTCCAGGTTTAATTTCTCCCTCCCTCTCTCTTTCTGGGCTGTGGAGCAGACGACAGGAAACTGCAATGTTTAGATTAACCCTGTGGAGGTTGCTGCTTGATGTTTGATATCCAAACAAGCCCTCGCACTGGACTGCTGAACGACATTTCTCCCAGGGGTCCTGGGAGAACCAGCGGTATGCCCTCCTAACACAAACTCTGAGCCGAGCGGGGATGAAAAGGATGGATGGATGGATGGGGGAGGGGGGGGAAGAGAGAGAGAGAGAGAGAGAGAGAGAGAGAGAGAGAGAGAGAGAGAGAGAGAGAGAGAGAGAGAGAGAGAGAGAGAGAGAGAGAGAGAGAGGTATGCAGGGAAGCAAAAAATGTTCAGTGTCAGCAGCACACAAGGCAGCATTAGCCTACTTGGAAGAATCCACGCAGCCCACAGAGAATCCGTTCAGACACTGTTAACATGCTACAGACAGGTCCTGTCCCTCCCACGATGGCATGATCGGATTGTGGGGAACCCAGAACAGGGGAGCATAGAGACGCTTAAATGAATGGAGCCAGTCGTTGCAAATGGAGGAGTGAGTCACAAGCATGGAGTCAGGCATTAGCACCATCGGAGTCACACAAGCAGAGACGGAGATGGCCCAGAAAAGTCATAAGACCTCTCTTACGTAAGAACTGTGGAAGGAAGTAAGGAGTGAGCTTTTCATATACTCATTCACTTTATTCTTCTCTCTTAATGACTTCTTTAAGGAGATGGAATGTGGCCCTACTGTGATCAATGTACGGCCATTAAAAAGGCTTGTTAATTGAGCTTGGCAATATCAAGTGCGTCTGTACGTTTTGCCAGCATTGCAGTAAATGGTGCGTGCAAGACCCGAGAATGAGAACAGCTGCTGCAGCAGCTAGGTCTGCTTTAGGAATAGCATGAAAGCTTTCTCCTAATAAGAAAACGGTCCTCTCAAAATGGAAAAAAAGAAAAAGAAGAAAGAAAACACGTTAAGCATTTCCTTTGGTTGTGTGTTCCTGCATGGGGCAAGGAAAGATAAACAGATGTCACGGTCATCATAGGTAAAGGGATAAATCACCAGCGGACTGATAGCCGACAGAGCGGCTGTACCACTCGGATAAGCACAAACTGGGGAAATATTCAGAGGAAACACAGAGAAGAAAAGGACGTCAACTGTTTTCTTGCAAGTTGAGGAGCCGCTGATCCTGCAATCCATCTGTTAGCTTGAGGCTAACCTCAGTTCCCTAACCACGTAGCCTCTAATGATGTTCCACAGCCTCACAATCCGGTGTGTTTTTGATGGGCTCAGGCTTTCCTTGCACTTTATCGACAGTCCAATTACCCGCAGAGTGCCAGACCACAGTAAAACCATGAGGAAGGCCATAGCGAAGAGGGGGGGGGGACAAAGAGCAATGAGAGTATACTGGACTAGATACAGAGGAAAGGGAGCAGGAAAGATGCACAGAAAAGAGTGGTGTAAAACTTCAGCGCTAAGCTGCAGAGATGGTTGAGAGGGAGAGAGCGAGGGAAGGAAAGAGGGAGAGAGATTGAGGGTTACGGTAACATTCATTCCCTCCAGAGATCACCAAAAAAGGGCATCTGAGATCCTGCTGACGCACTATCTGCCCCACCAGAAAGGGGATGGAGGGCTTACTCACTCCGCAGCCTCACAATTCAAAAGAGATTCAGTAAAATAGAAGTGTGCTTCCAACTAACAGCACAATAATGACATGACACATGCTCTTTTTATTTCCTCTGCTACAGATCTTGGAGCGGAAAACCACATCATATGGGTGTAAAAAGCAAGATTAAGGGTTGAACATCCACTTGTGAGACAAAGACATTCCCCTCCTTTTACTGGACTCTTAGCTTAGTGGGGCCTTTGGCCCGGTGTCCATGTTAAACACAGATGAAGAGACCGGACCACAGAGGGACCTGTGTGACGCTAATGTTATGCTAGGCTACGTACACAAAACATCAGACACAGAAATGCCACCGTGACACGCTGCGCATTATACAAATTTGCAAACACCGGCATAAGATGCCGGGATTACAGTGTTAAAATGGTAACCATAGCAACAGTGCAATCAGATGCCGAACAATGTAGGCGGCTGAGAACACAGAAGTGTGGAGCCTGGAACATATCTGCACTGTTCTACACTCTGTGTGTTTCTACAACACATTCAACCACAATCAAAAATACTAAATTAAACGAGAAACGGTTCTCTGAAGATGTGGACGAGATGATGCAAGCGGTGCACACTGTGTACTTACATCCTCTGTGTCCTTTACTCGTAGGATCTGTTCTCTCAGGTCCTGCAGGTCGTTGAAGGTGGACTGTGCTGTGATGGAGTATACCAGGGCGAAGCCTTGGCCGTTCTTCATGTACAAGTCCCTCATCGCTGTGAACTGCTCCTACACAGCGGGGAACATGAAGAGGAACGACGGGAGCTCTGTCACATGTTCTCTATTATATTACATTTACTGTAAAAGTCCAACAACAGGAAATCACAATGTTGTGACTGGTTCTGAGATTCAGTACATATAGTAACAGGTGTTCTGCAGTGGAAGTGCTGCATCTCTGTCGAGTCTTTCCACAACACAGTCACACCATTGTGCATCGTAGGTGAACTATCATCGCCCTTTGAGTTTCTACAGGAAACAAGCATGAACATGTATGTTGCTTCTGCACCGTCAACATACATAAGATTACAAAAGAAAGAGCTATTGTGCTTAGCGTTGAGCTATATGCTCATCGTCAACATGCTGCTACTTAGTAACTCTACCAAAGTTTAACGTGTGATGACGCTAAATGAAATGTTACGGATTCTGTTCAAACTGATCCCTGAACAGAAACAGGAATGTAAAATAGACAGTGTGTTTGTTGTCCACCAACTAAAATGTGTTTGATACAGTGACTCTGAGATCCTTATTCACAGTAATACACGGCATCAACAGAGAATTCAGGGGTATAGAGTTCACTTACTGTGCCTGCTGTGTCGAGAATTTCAAGCATACATTGCTGCCCATCTACCTCCACTTGCTGTAAGAGAAAAACAGATATGATTTATTTTAATTGAGACATAATATTCCAAATCTAAAATACTACATACAACAAAATCCAACACAGATGAGATAGAAGCAAGAGATAATAATACATGTAAAGACAAATGCAAAGAATAAAAAAACAGGAAGGACAGAAAAATAGAGATGAAGGGAGTCCGATGAGAGAAAAAACAATATCATGATGTGAACCTGCAAAGCAGCTGCTAACAATCAGCTCATTCCTATCCACCTCCCCCACTCCCCCCTCAAGGGACACTCACCTTTCTGTACGAGTCTTCTATTGTCGGGTCATATTTTTCCACAAAGATTCCCTGAACAAACTGAACTGTCTGTAAGAGAAGACACAGAGCGAGCAAAACGTCAGATCAATGTGACCTCCCGGCAACAGGAACAAAACATCCAGAGCGGCAAAAGTGGCGTGTGTCCTCGGCAGGGCGCTGAAGAAGAGGATGTTCATGGTGGTGCCAGTCAGGACGCAAGAAAAAGTCAGATTTATCTTATAGACACATGTGATGTACACATGAGGTCTACGTTAGGAGTGTGAAGCACTGTGCTTAATGGTAGGTTTACATTAGGGGTAGAGTGAGTTCACCTGATAATGTCTTACAGTCAAAGCATGTCAGCCTGCCAGTTTGAGGGATTAACTCCGACACCTGGTCGAGGTTAGCTAAGCAGGGTACGCAACATTTCACAGACATTTATGGTCTCCTCAGAATCTTGAAACGACAAGAAAAGTTCAGGATTTTGTGTTTGTTCTTCATCAAATGTCTATATCTAGAACCAATGGCATGTGTAGAATTGGCATATCTGTCAGTTCTTGGCAAATGGATGAGAACTACAGACGCAGACAAGCCTGCAGCACAAACGCTAACCTTTTGTAGGAACTGTACAGCATTGGACTACAGAATGGTCGACCTGAACACATGTCAGGAAACACAAGCTACCCAACTATAAATAAGTTGTTATAACAAAAGCCCAAAACTCACAAAATGAGGAAACAGACATTTTCGTCTGTGGTGTTGTGGCTCCCTGTGACAAAAATGTCTTTTAATTCTTTTGCAACATAGTTTTCCTCCAAAAACTTTGAAGCAAAAAAACTTATTTTTTTCTGCAGTTAAAGTGACGGTGCGACGTGTGACGGAAACACGCTGCAGAAGAGTGTGTGAGTGTGTGTGTGTGGGTGGGTGTGAGGATTCAGGAGTGAATACTCACCAGAGCGGACTTGCCCACACCTCCAGAGCCTAACACCACTAGCTTGTATTCACGCATGGCGGGTTTGCTTCACCGGACAGCCCAACAGTCTGCACTGGACAAATGGAGAAAGGCAAAATGGGAGAGACAAAATGAATGAGGTGCAAAAGTAGATTAACAAAAACAAAACAAAACCAAAAAACAAGATCTAACTTTTGAAGCAAAACAAAGCAGTTTTCCCAGCCTGGTCTGTGAGTTTTTCCACACTAAAAAGGAAGGATTCTAGTCATTCCTGGAGGTTATGGACAAGAAGCAGCACAACAATGGAGGGAACACCCATAAGTGGAGCTGCTTCAGGGTGGAGGAGGTGAGGAGTATGTGACCCCTCTCTAACACAAACCAGCTGTGGTGTGTGTGTGAGTGGAGGGGGAACTGAAGGGGAGATGATGATGATACATGGATCTGGCAGATATTCCTCCTAATGACACAATCATCTGGCCTTCACACAACAAAACACACCCAGGGCCTGCTGTCAGATGTTTTAGTCACTCACTCATTCTTGGTATTGTAAAACAGAAAACTATTGTCAGTTTTGACTCATGACAAAAAAATAGCTGAGGGGAGGGGAATATTTGACGGGGAAGAAACTGAAATCTCTGGAATATCCCTTTAAGGGACGTAGAGGCTTTGAATCGTTGGCACACATTGTGGCGTAAAGTCAGTTGGGTTAGCCAACTGGTTCACTGTGTGTAGGGCTTCAGAGAGACGGCTGCACTGAGGGCTGTGGCTGGGTGAACTGGGGGGGATTTCGGATTCTTTGCAAACTTTCAGGTCTTTAAGAAAATAAGTACCAAAACTCTCCGTTTCCCGCTTCTCAAACGTAAACATCGTCAGAGTTCCTTCTTTCTACGACTGTTAACTGAATATATTTTTACTGCCAGTCAGACAAATCGAGACATCTGAAGCGGTCACAATTTTATGACTTTTTATTGACCAATTGATTACTCAAGAAAATTCTTATTGGACTAAATTATAATGAAAATAAAAATGTGTTGAAACTCTACTTCAATACATGTGAAAAATTTAACTTCTCCCCATTTTCAGCACCTGTTCCTTCACTGAAAATGAAGATTAGAGTAAAACTACATCACAATGTAGACTTGGGTAAGGTGACGCCATCATTATGGGAGCTACAATAAATGGCAATCACCATCCTTGTGCCTAACTGTAGCGCATTTAGGCTGCCAAGTTACTGATTCCTTCGACTGCAAATCAAAGCCTTCGACTGCAAATCAAAGCCTTCGATGCCCAAACCAGAGTATAGAACTTCTCTGTCATGGATTGAAAAGTGCAGCATGTTGGCATCAAGGCTGTGCAAAAAAAAACAATCAGTAAGTGGCTTCAAGTTAAAATCCAGTCTCAAGGGAGAACGTATAGCCTCTGCTTGATAAATCAACCCTCTTTGCAAACCATTAAATAGCTAATAGGCGGCCATTCTGGGAAGCAGCTGATCCCCTCCTACACTGTTCTTTTTAGAGCACACTCCGTCAAAATACTCAGAGGGGCGGACAAAGGAACCAAGGACCTCCAACTTCAAACACAAGCAGTGGCCATGTGGGATATGAAGCCTGGACTGTGAATAATTCATACTCGGTAATCCTCTACACACAAAGAGAAGTTCTCCTTGCACGATCAGGGAGGAGTCATTGGAAGGAAAAAGAGCAGGGCTGCACGAGTGCTGGTGCAAACAATCCCTGCTGCACTAATGTAAACACTCAACTAGAGACTCAAGAGCATGCACAGCGTCACATACAATGTCATACAGACAATGTCACACTTAGATTTAGACTAGGCCTCACATGTCAGCTATGGTTCCTGTGTGGACACTGTGGACTGACCCCGGCTAACACAGACGGCGTCAGGAACCCGCTCTGTGGCGGTAACTGTTAGATTATTACATACTTCAGATGTCATTATAGAGGACGTCTACTCCTCCAAAAAGTGCACTATGAAATTTGAACTGCGCTTGCAAATCCTCCAAGGATGAGCAAAGCTGAGGTGCGTGTCTAAGGCATATTATTTGGATTTTTTTTTAAACAGAAATACCTGAATGTATTTTTAAAGGACTGGAAAAGTTTCAACTGACTGACCTACATTTTACAAGAAACTAGTAAGCAATTTAATAGTTGCTTCTGATGTTAGAGGAGGCAGACACTATACATTTCGGGAGGCTGGGTGCCTCCATATAAAATGCTACACATCAAAATGTGGCATTGCTTCCTGCTACAAGGGTATGTTGTTCACTTAACTAAAGATGAAAACAAATGATGTATCCATTTATGAAAAAGAAATGAAAGAAAAGCTAAAAAAAAAAAAGAATTAAAGTTGAGCAAAATCTGATTAGAAAGATATAACTTGCAGGAATTATTTTTGCCATGAATTATATTATTACCTTTTCATTATCATTCAACTTTTACATTTTTTTTAGGTTTTTAATGTGTATATGTTTAATATTAAATTGGTAATCAACAACCCAACCAAAAAGAGAAAATAAAAAGGACTTTTTTCTTTAATCAGTTGTGGGTGCTTAACAAAGCAAAAATGGCAACATGAAAAAATGGATGGAAACAGTCACTTTCACAACATGGACTGGTGGGCTTTCTACTCCAGATTCTCACACGTTCTACAGTAATACTCATTTAGGAAATGAACATTAGTCATCCTGACTGGAGGCATTACAAACTGGTATGGGGCAGTACTACGTAGAGCTCTACGGCGGGTGATTAAAACCGCCCAGAACATCATTGGTACCCATCTACTGAGCATCAGTGACAAGAGGTGCCTGCAAAGAGCCCAAAGGACATTAAAAGACAATACTCACCCCGGCCATAGCCTGTTCACCCTGCTGCCGCCTGGCAAGAGCTACAGACATATCAGCTAACACACCACCAGACTTGCATATATTATAGTTTGGTTATAGTGTGTCTTTATGAAGCAAAATGGGACTACGAACTGCATTTTGTTGGACACAACCCTGTTGAACCATGACAATAAATGAACCTTGTACTATCGTTTACATAACTGCTGTCCCCTGTATGTCGATTAGCAGGTAATGTGCTGGAAAGCCGACTGTGAGGCTCAACTTTTGCATACGAATAAAGACAATTAAGTTTTGAAGTAAAAATGCTTCTTTGAGCGTTAAACCACTTTAAGAGGCTTGCAAGTGTCTTACTGAGCTTTGAGTAGGAATGAAGGACGACATTTCTCAGCAAGCGTGTGTTGATTCATGTTCTAGACTGAGAATGGCAAAGTGGCTGCTCTTGAAGCCTGCCAAGACACAAATGCCACTCTCCCCAACTCAAATGATATTACTAATCAACGCTAAAACAAATCCTGCTTCTAAGACAATTTGTGTGAACAACACCCGTCTAATTTTAACTCTGTTCTTTTTGAGCAGCCCACTCCTAACTAGTATTCTTTTTTTTTTAACAAAAAGGCTGAAATAATGCTCTTGCTTTGACAACTTTTCTACAAACTTTCATACCAGGAAAACTACACACAACACTGCTCTCTCTCTCTCACACGCCTGCCTACACACTCACGACGCACACAAACACAAGGCCATTTAAGGACATCTGCCTTTAAAAATCAAACCTCTCTCGCTTTCCATTGCCCTCAGTTGCACACCGTCATTCCCCACAAAACAAACACGCTGCGGCTGTTCCTCTGCTCTCGTAGTAACCCCAGCAAATAAGGAGCGAGGGAAAGCCACATGCCACAGAAAACATGCTCCGCCATGACATCACTGCATCACTCACCCTCTACAGCCAAAAGTATGCATCCATCTAGGGCTGGAAATTGGATGAGGTGTCGCTGCTAGCAAGAATATGCAGCGAACGTGTCTGGATAAAACTACGTCTCAAACTTGAAATTAGAGAGCAGAAGGCTTCACAGCTAAACTACAAAATCCAGGATGCAAAGTGTCCTGGTGTAGTTGGACTAATCCGACAGCGATGAAGCTGTCAAAGTGCCCGACTCAGCAAGGCGGTATGATTGACAGCTGCCCTCTGTATCATCCACCCAGTGCGGATGGTGAAAATGCACACATCCGTTGGTTAAGCTAGCAGCATGATACCGACATGCATCATGTTCTTACTTTTTTGCTTGCTAACCCACATGACAATTACAGGAGCTACACCGGGGAAAGAAAAAAAATAAAATAAATAAATAAATATATATATATATATATATATATATATATATATATATATATATAACCCCTTGAGGTTTAAGGGTAGAAAAAAACAGGGTGAGATAATAGTTGCTCTGGCGGAGTGTTGTTTTTTCTATTGATGAGCTCTGGGTTACTCATTACCTCCACCACAACCACAGTTCACAACACTTGTTCACACCGAGCTTAGCATAAGAAACCCACTAACTTAAGGGGAATAACCCAGAAACTACTGACAGCAGATAAAGTCATGGAAAGGGCTTGAGTAAAGAAGGCAGTGCGCTTCATTTTACAGCTAACCTATTTACTTATATCATTAACAGTGTCTAGTTTCTTGGAAATAACTATGTTATATGGTGCTAATTATAGGGGTAAAAAAAAGGTCTGTTAAGCAAGTTGTGTTGAGTTTAAAACCAGATGTTGAAATCCAGAGGAATTTCCTTAAAAGTACAGCTCCACTTCAACGCAAGTTGAAATTTATACATTTTAATTCAAATGTATTACTGAATTTATCTTATTAGAAACGTTAAGTCTTCGTATGCTAAACTGCATGATTGCCCGTAGTCAAAATTGCACATTTTTACATTTTCAGCAGACCTGCTGTGCCCAAACTAAAAACACTAGTTAGCTTAGCAGTTGTTGGAAGTAATGAAGAGTATGCCAAGTGAACCCAGCCTCTAATTAGTACCAAATTATATAGTTCTTTCTAGTAAACTTTCCAGTAAATTAGGAATTTACGAGCCTGTAAAAGAAAAGTTAAAATAAAAGAGCTAACCTTCACGTGTGAAAAACAAACTTAACTTCTTTCAGATAATCAAGACCTATGAGTAACGAGGATGCTTCTGATGTTAACCGTTAAGGATATTTTAACATTTGTTCATCTCACTGAAGAAGACCGTGTCAAACTTCCTGCACAATCTTCTCTCTCTCTCATTGCATAGTTCTCACATCTCGTTTGAGGTCCACTACAACCCTGAATGCCATCTATGAGTCAGAACAAAACTGCAGCCAGGCACACAAAACTTCGCTGTGACTTAATTATGACAAAGATCTGTAACTGTCAAACACCATCAGCAGAATACATCTGTGTCGCTGGGGCCCTGACCTGTAACCACATCCTCTTTCCAGAGTGCAAGAAAGGCTTCATGCTGATAGGCTGGAAAAGGAGTAGCTACCTACTAAAATAGCCTCTTCCAGTCTCTGTTCCTGTTCAAGACTCCAGACAGAAGGCTTGCTAACAGAGGGGGAGGAAGTGGGTTTTATAGCCTGTATCTCTTCATCAAACCTGGGCTGTGAAGACATTAGGGGATCTTCAGGGTGAGGCAGATGTCTCGTTTCAGTTAACACAGGGTGAAAAAAAGAAATGTCTACTTCACTGTGATAAACTGTGATATTCTGTTATTAATAAAGCAGAGGTGCTGAGTGTTTATAGTTTGAGGATGGAGTACACACCTTTCCCCGTTTCACACCAGCAGAAATATCCTGCAACAGGCTGGCATAAAGCTTGGCCCCAGACAAGAGAAAGTAATTTGCGCTCTTGGGTTATCTCACAGTGAATCTACCTAATTTGCTTACGGCAGTAAGCATATGCTTATCACTCCAGGTCATGCTAAGTCCCTGCAATCTGTGGCTGTGACTACACCACAGAGCACTAACTAACACTCCGTGGATGCGTGATTATTACACCCTTAGCTTCCATAACATCAATCAAATTACGTTCAATTCATAAACCAGCTTACAGATAAATACGAAAATAACATAATCTATAATCCAGGGAACCGGGACCGACATCTGTCCACAAACAATCTAGTTTCATACCAGCAACTGCACTAAATCCCGTTACCAAAGCTTGTTAGCAAAATGCCGCTAACTAGCTAGCTTTGACTGCGGGGCCGCCGACACTTCAACGCCGCTAACGTTAGCTACAGCTCGTTAGCTAAAGCTCGTTAGCTAGCGAGCTAGCTAGGCGACACATTCCTCTCATCTGCGTACATTCAAAACACAGCTAGGTTGTCAGAAACACGCCGCAATCAAGCACATTCACCGCTCACACGTCCACCGGGCTTGGCAGGTTTAAAATCAAGCCACACCACGGTGTATTTTCTCGGGAAAGACTCGACTGCTAGCGTTACCTGCCCTTCCGCCCGGCCTTGACTAAAATGGGAGTGCACACTCCGTTTTGTACTTGCGGACAATTCTTCTCATTTATCCGACACATAAAACACAAGGCGTGCACCCTGCTGTGTCTGCTTACTATCCCGCGTGTGTCGACGCGACGTGCTCCCACGCAAATTACTTATTTGACCGCGTTTAGCATGTAGTAAAGTTTGGCGATTCCACTCACCGTTTCTCGCTCGCTGTCTTTCGCCGCTCCGCAAGTGTCAGTCTGCCTCCGGCCTCTGTGTGTGCGCAGCAGACGTCACTCCCGACTATTTCTCATTTTTCTTAAAAGGGCATGACACATGGGCCACTCGTCCCGCATCATTTGCATGATAACGGGGCTGCACAGTAACGATGACTGTCAGTAGAAACACACACAAACTGCTTTTATTCACTCTTACTAATGTTTTGCAAACACATTTCTTTCAGGTGTTTTATTTAAACATTATACATTCTTGAAGGATGAGTTACTTCTTAATTTCTTAACTTAATGCAATACATACTAAATGATGAAGTATTTTTGTTGTGTAAAGTGAAACCACTAATAATTATTGCATTGTCCATGTCTAAGATGACAAACTATTAGTTGAGCTGTTATAATCATTTCTGTCCCAAGTCAAAATCCAGTCTCAAGTATTGTCAGAGTCCTTGAGGGCAAGTCACAAGTAACTTTCTAGTCAATTTGAGGTTTCACACATACACACCTTTTCAACATCTTACTTTAACATACATTCATTCTTTTTTTTAATTTGTTAATCAATCAAATAGTAGATTGACAAAAACATAAATTAATCAAATAACTGTTTAAGCTAAGCCCAAAAATTCTTATGTTCCAACTCCAAATGTGACTTTGTGTTGTTACATTGTAATTAAGGGGGGGGGGGGGGGGGGTATTGGTAATTTGGTTATCAATATGTCAAATAGGCAAAAGCAAGTCCAAGACTCAAGTCATGTCGGAGCAAGTCTGAAGTCCTTGATCAAGTCCAAAAGAAGTCACAAGTCATACGCATCTTGTCAAGTTCAGGTTTCACAGACACCATTTGACCATTTCCAAAATATTTGGCCTAGTTGGACATGAAAAGAAGTCTATTAATCAAATATCGTTTCATGAAAAATGAATCCACTTGATAATCAACAAATTGTTTAAGATGATATTCTCAATTAGAAAACTGTGATGTGCGTTTTTTAGTAAGTTTTCATACATTTTACTGATCAAACAATTACTTGATTATTCAACCAGATAATAGCAAGATTAATCGCTCCAGTTCCAGAATTAATATCTAAAGTGTGTCATGTACAAGAGCTTGTATTTATTCTAAATTGTTCTTGGTGTATTTGTTCTGGTTAAATCTTGAGACTTAAATGATTGAGTCATATCTTGTTTCTTTTTTTTAATATAAATATATATATATATTTATTTGTGACTTATGCTTGGCTTAAGTCTCCAGTGTACATCTCTTCCGTGGATCCCTGACCTCGCATATCAAACTGGTGACGTTAAAGTTACATCAACCGTCCATTCCCCTTTGCCTTATGCATCCAGTGTCCTTCACCCGTCACCACGGAGGGGGCTTCGAACAGGTAACAGGTGTGTGTGTGTGTGTGTGTGTGTGTGTGTGTGACACAAACATGCAAGAATGTGAGAGGTAAGTGCTCCCTTATGTGGCTTTTGTAAACATATCCTAAAACAAACTTGGCCAAGCAAAGACAGAGCAGTGCTGGCCTGAATATGTTTGTGAGGACTACCCTCTAGTGGGGAATGAGCGCTCCTGCCCAGGCAGCATGCATCATGGTGATTGCAGCTAAAGTACAGTACACTTAATTAAAAAGTGACATGAACTCAT
This sequence comes from Cebidichthys violaceus, assembly GCF_023349555.1. NCBI lineage: Eukaryota > Metazoa > Chordata > Actinopteri > Perciformes > Stichaeidae > Cebidichthys > Cebidichthys violaceus. Next base: position 7,127,038 of record NW_027176340.1, on the reverse strand, counting down.
TCTACTTCATCATCTACACTTTTCATAAGCCAGACAAGAACTGATACATGCATAACTATATTCATAAAATTACAACAAACACAGGTAACAACTTATTTCTTTATTGTACCATACTGATCTATCATACAGTTTATCATACAGTACGCATCATTCCCTTGCTTGAGTTTCTCCATTCATTGGTACTGCCTCGGCCACCCTCTGTCATTAGCAGCCTTTCCCAAACCTTTGTGTTGGATGTAAAAGCACTGCAATATAAAATACAACACTCTGGTAAAACTCTGCATCTAAAATAAATTAATTAATTTAAAACAAAACCATTATACCAGGAATAGCATTGTGACTAGTTTGCTTAAAATCAAATTAAATATATTCCAGCCAAATGAAAGTGGCCAGCCCAAGCAGGTGACATATTTAAGGCAAATGAAACTATGAGGGAATACAAGTAGAAAGCCTTTACCGTATATACACAGAAGTATACCATACTCATAATTTCTAACGTGTTTTTGCTCAATTCAACACTGTCCGAAACTCGTCAGTCTGGACCTCCCACTCGTTGGGCTACATGCAGTACATAATGTATATGAAGGAAACAGAAAAACACACCTCGTCCCCAGTCTCACCACGTGTTTGTATTTAACCAGTGTTAGGTGAAACAGATGCACATGACAAGGCGGACAATGGCACAAGGCAGATCTGTACATGGCTCTTGAAAGAAGGAAAATGAAGATGTACTCTGTCCTTCACGGTCCATAAAGTTGGGTGCAGTTGCTATTCTCTGATGTGTGGTATTTTACATCTCCGTTTCTTCTTCGTAACTTCAGCAAGGAATTCAAAAAGGCCTAGTGGATAAGAAGTGAGGGAGTCCTCTCACTGGTATTGTCTGTAGTCTCCAAAGGAAGGGCTGGGCATGGGCGCCGGGGCCGGCTCCTCAGCAAACTGGGGCCCTGAGAGACAGAAAAGGTAAACTTGAGAATGATAACAGCTGTTGGCAGTTAACTAAGAGGGCAATATCCTTAAATATAACTACACTAACATCTGAGCTGGGCCCCAATTCTACACAAGATACTAATTCTAGGCAGATTTCAGTGTGTTGTGTATCACAGCAGCTCATTATGTATTATCAATTAATCTGCTAATTGTTTTCACAGTTAATGGAATAATCAATTTCTGCAAAAAACAATCAAAAAAATAGTGTATAGCAATAGTAGCAAAAGTAGTAAAAATTTAGTACACTCATTAGTAGTCCGTGTGGATGCTAATAACACTTGGCAATAGGCTCGTTCGAGATGAAATAGGATTTTTTACAAAACGTGGTGTTTGTTGTCAAATCTAAGAGCCAATCAGCTCTTTGATCTGGCAACAGCCAGGCGTTTCCCATCATGCATTGGGGTCATGCAGTCGGTGGAGAGCAACTGCAGCGCCTGGCTCTAAAAACTGCATCTGCCTCGATCTCGTGAGGTTACCGTTGACCACGTGTTCATGACGGCAGAGCAAGTCAGACACAAGTCTAACCGGCATGCACTGTGCAGCCGGTGATCGATTCTGTGCAGGGCTGTCTCGTCTTAAACACGCCTATTGTGTTGAAGTAAACTATTGTCCAATATGTGAAGCTCAATGGAGCTGCTAATAGCTGGACAACGAAATACAACAAACTGTAGGTGGTGAAAACAGAAGATCAGACAACAAAAAAAATGTTTTTAATCTTCAGAAGAACACTCAGTAAACACAGACTTTTGTATACCAACTGCAGAAACAGTATCATATTAAAATGAGTATATAATAAATACTTCAAAATGTATATATATGTAGTATAGAAGTTGAACCTTTTTCAGACATTGTGACTTGTTGCGACAGGGAAAGCACAGGTGCAACTAATAACACTAACGAGGGCTCCGCTGTGTGTCAGAAATATAAATCATTTTATTGTGATTGATTACACCTGTGCTCTTCCTGCTATGACCTATCAATGTGTTGCGTAACAAAAAGGAACGTCATCGTCAGGTGACAGGTTAAGATGTTTATTATGACATACTGTTGTTTTAAAACACTAATTAAATTGAAAATATAAGACAATCAAGCTTAAAACAAGGCTTTTGAAGCCTTTGTCTGTAGAAAAACATATATTACACCTGCTATTTATATTACGTGTTATAGTTTGCATTGGGATTGTATGCTGGTTTTTGTGTAAAGCATGCCAGCAGGTGGAGAGGTGACTAACATATCTACACAGTATACTTGTCAGGTGAAGGGCAAACAGAGGTGCTTTGTCTCTGCCACAGCAGAGGTCATGTTTCACAACCACAGAGGCATTTATACCTTTATGCTGACTTACTGAGTTCCGATCTTCACAATTTAGTAGCTGATGTAAGGGAGGGAGATTTATAACTAAATTTGTATATATTTATCTGTGTACAAAATCATCAAACTGTGTTCTCTGTCTATGCGATATCCTTTACATCATCAATTATTCAATGACACAAACGTTCAATTCCACAAGTGTTACTCACCAGTTGGGAACTGTGAAGAGGCAAATCTAGTAAGTAAGATTCCAGCGCCCTCTATCAACGCCAGCAGGATCCCTCCCATAGCTGCAGAGCCGACCATGGCTACCGGTCCATCTGCAGAGGAACAGGAAACGGTAATATATGAAACCAATGTGTAATCCCCAAGCTCCGAAGAAATAGAGTCCGAATTTCACCTCTACTTCTGGGTCCAGTAATGATGAATTGCCAGTTATTAAAAAAAACAAAAGCCAACTAATAACTAACAGGAGGGCAAGACTACGCAGAATTTGATCAAACTGCTGAAACTCTGGGATAAATTAACACTGATCTTATAATCTTCACGTGTAGAACCAGCCTATAGTTTACGTTAGCCATCTTTGTGTTTACTGTGCCACCAGCTGTACGGTACTTGTACGTTTTGATTGTTTAGTTTATTAGATTAAAACAAGGGTCAGAAGTGAGAAAATGATTTGTATTATCGGCAGTTGACGGATATGGCTAACGGTGGCTGGATGGACATTTTTGTAACATATCGCCAAACCCTAAAGCAAACGCATATCCACTCTTTCCTCAACTGTAGCCAAACATTGAACAGTCTTACGGATGTTTCTTTGCACACTGTGTAAATTTGGTAACATCACTGTTTGCCTTTTGCATGCATGTGCTATCTGTTGAACTCGTAGCTGCCAGCTTCTTCTAGGCGTACTCACTTCTTGCAGCGAGGATAGCTCCCGTCATGGCCCCACTCGTGATTGAGTTCCAGGGATCCTCCTTCCCTCGGACTTTTACTAAACCACAGTCAATCATGGAGAAGAGGCCTCCCCATACTGCGAAGCTCCCTGCAACCCAAAAAAAGATTCACTCCAGTTCAATATGAAACAGTTAGGCGAACAACCGTAGACAGCCCTTGTTCTTCACTTTCAGGCAGATAATATTTAAATTCAGCAGTTATCCTCACCTCCAAGTTGTGGGGCTCTGGTCTTGATGGCAGTCATGCTACCTCTCATTCTGTGGTTCATACCCTACAAGAGAGAGCAACACAAAACACAAATCAATGGAAATTCATTGACAATTCAAGATATCTGCATTTTTGATGAAAGACAAAAATGCAGAATATGACAATTTAAAACACGGAACAAGCAACAGTTCCTGTGTTGTGTTTTTTATCTGTTAAAATCATGTAAATGTTATCATACCATAACAGTGCTAAAACAATGACCCTTCTTCTGAGAGTGAGAGAATGTGGTGCATGCTCCGAACAGGTGGCAAACTATCTCTAACGCTGTATGTCGTATGATCTGTATGAGGAGGTCATAACTGTTGTATTTGATTGAGACAATACAGCAAAGAAAAGTGTTGAGCTGCATGAGTGAACTTACTGAGGGTGCATTTCTGAAGCCTTTTACTGCCTGAAATATTCCTCCTCCAATAGCTCCCATGGTGAAGGCTCCCCCACAATCGTCCACGATCCTCCAGGGGCTGAAAGCGTAAGACAACCATCAGCAGAGTTCATCGTCATACACAGTACGTAGTATGAAGTTGTATTTAAACGTGCCAATATCATGATCTCATAGATCTCTGATAGCAGGTTCAATCTTCATATGGCTCATGAGTATGTTTTAGAAGCCGAGGGTAATTGTACATCTCTATCACTACTTAGATATGTCTTCACTGCTTACTTAGATTAATGGCATCTCTACTTAAGCAGAACTTGTGAAAGTGAATAGAAACTGGTTTATTTTCATTTATTCCAAAGCTAATAAATGCTAAATAAAAGCAGTGCAAAAGAACTAGAAAATGTGTTTATTACCTGGTTATTGCACTATGTACCACCTGGTCTGCAGATAATTAAACCTAATACAGCTCCTGGACCTGTTTGGTACCAGACCGTGGGTATAAACCTGTCACTATCGTTTAACACTGGCAACATAAATACATCCACCTCGATACAGTTAAGTTCAGTTCCTGCGTTTCAAGATAAATTGGACAAGTCTCCGGGTACCCTTCAGAAGCTGTTGCGCAATCCCAGGCTGCCCCCAGCAGATAATGATAGCACACAGGTAGCTAACTATGCTAGTTTAGCAACATGCTAACGCAACTTTCTTAACCCTACACTGCTCTGATGAAATTGACACAGCTGGGCTTGCTGTTCACTGTAGATCATATATCACATTGTGCACTCAGTGGCCGGAGTCAGTTAACTACATTAAATGACACGTGAGCGAGTAAACCGACAAGGTCACTAACAACGTGATAGAGCGACGACGGTCTGATGCTAGCACACACCGCCAATGCATCTCTATGTAAAGTTAGCATTTGTGCTAACGACAGGTAGCCAGTCGGATTAGAGACGTTTCGTGTTATACCACATGTTGTAACATAGACATACGTACAGACACTAGACGTGGTAGTTACCTCACATAGAGGACTTGGTAAAGCACAGGGTAAAAAGGCCATTTTATCTGTTTTTGAGACTCACCATGGTTCTCTGGCATACTCCTCCATCTTGTTCTTTTGCTGTTCCCTCTAACGTGACGCTTATCGGCAAGCTGACGTAACTACACAACGTGATGCCTTAAAGGAGCGTTTCATGTGTTTTAAAGCAAAGCGCCGCTTACTGTACATGCAAAACAGGTTAGCTTTGAGGGAGATGTAACATTGTGGGAACAGTTTATTATCTGGTAAGGAAAGTCAACATTTTAGATTGTTGCTTTGTTATCCTGACTTTTATTTAGCGTTAGAAAATTAATCTTTTTTAGGATCCCGTGGCCTACTCACCAGCAGTTGTTTATTTATTAACGTCAGTGGTTGACCCTGGGAGTCCAATACCAAAGTAACCAAACGCCCAGTATTGGGGAGAAGGAGGTATGCTTTGCAGCCATACAGCTAAACAAGTCATTATAAAGTGTGTCCTTTTATTATAGATGTATCAAGTAAGAAAGCACTTTTCAAATCAGAATTTGAATGCTTTAGGATTGGAGGCAATGAAGCAACAACAGCATCACACATAAGACAGCAGAAAAAAAATACACAAGCAGTTATGATTAAATCATTAGAAGAATGTCGGCCACAAAAGCCCCAGTTTCACTGGAATAGAAGTTTTTCCCTATTCAGTATTCCCATTTTATTTTTTATTTTTTGTTAAACAATAAAGCAGATGTCACTTAACACATAGAAACACAGGACTCTCCCAGATTATGTAACAACCTTAGATGTATTTCATGGTGATCTCTCAGTTTAGCTTCTGAGAGGTCATTTTTTTGTCAATCATTTTGCCATGGTGGACAGGTCTAAATACTACAATACCCATGAGCCTTGGCCACCATTGGCATGGAGAACAGCCCTGTCGGATGCAAAGTAGTAAATCCAAAATGCTTTGTCGTTACTTTTGAGAACAAAATATGGCGCCATAGTTGCATCCTGTTTTATTACCTGATTTTGTTTTTTGTGTCAACATTTTTGTTTTAAGACTTTTATTATATTAGCTGATACTGTGCTTACATGGTGCATATTCTTAGATTAATTTGTTTGCTTTATTCCAGGAAAGGGGGGTCAATAGGGAACCACCAGCTCATTTTTGCCCTGGGGCCTCCTAGTGGGTTATTCAGCCATGCTACAGTGACGAAGGACCCTTCAAAACAGTCAACCTGAGACTAAACTACAGTTAACCGGATATAAACACACAAAAATTAAAAAAAAAGAATGTTCACTGATCTACTTTCTGCATACAAATGATGGTTTATCCTTAGATCTCCTTTGCTGGCGCTGAACACCATAATCTCAACATTTTCATTCCTTCCCCACTTTTTCCTCCGTCTAAGCTCGGTGCTGTCGGTCAGAGGAGCAGCTACAGCCGAGAGACAGACCGCTGGCCTGCAGCCCATTATTAGGAACGAGAAAGGAATGAATTGCAGAGCAAGCATTCACTGAGAAATGCCCAAATATAGGCATTTCATGGATGCAGAGGCTGAGGCAGGGATATGGAGACATAAACTGGCCTGCTCCTGGTGGTGCTGTTCTCATGTTGATGGCTGCCTCACCAGCTGGAGGGTGGACACTACACAGCTCCTGCTGTTCCTCTGCAGCTTTAAACGTGTAATGTGAAGTGAAATGTGAAGAAATGTTCTTGTTTTCTGGTTGCAGAAGCACAGGCATGTAAATGGTTGTATAATGATGGAGAGGTTCTTCAAATGAACTCAAGTAACTCAGTTGTCAGGATTCACATGCAGAATTACAGGAGTCCTTTGAATTATTTATGCTGCAGGTTAGTTGTTGACTATGAATACATATCTATATATGGCTCTGTATATACTGTGCATATCTTTCTAGCAACGGCTCGACCTAAAGTGAGAGTGAAAATAGAAATACTTGAGTATCTTATTAAGAGTGAATGCTTTTATAGAGCCTATAAACCAACTGAAATGAATGACAGCCCATTAGATATACAGTATATTTTGTATATATATTAATACATACATACCTTGATTTATAATACTGGAAAATATTATAAATGTCAGTTGCATTCAACTTTACACATACTGTTCATATTCTCCATAATGATATCAGCAGGCGTAACGTTACACTTGTGACTTTTCATTGCAAACAAATACCGGAATCTTTTATTGAAGACATACAGGCTCTGTAACAAAGGCATGTGTAATCAGATAAGACAGAGAATCTTTCATTACACAGTGCACATATGAGTGCCCCTCTGATTTATGATTATCAATAAATTCCTTTAAAAATGACATTCACTTAAAAGCACATAAAGGCGTAAATCAACAGGAGGGTTGATATAAGCCAGTAATGGTTTTACACGTCCCCCTAAGGTTAAGACGTGAAGGCATTCAAACACCCACGCTACAATGATTCTGTACAAATTATAACATCAGATACTGAAGGACAGCCATTTGCACTTCCTGATAAAAATGCATTATGTAATTATTTTCATGCTAAAACTCTTTCGGCATGCACCAGGATTCCACTTGGCTGCTTTCCAATCCATTAAATCCTGCCTGAGATGTCATGAGATTTGGCAATGAGACACACAATCAAAGACCACCATGACCTTTTCCTTTTTTCTTACCCAGATTTTCTTAAGTCAGGCCGCCATGTTTGTTAATTCCCTGATATTTACGCCATTTCTGAATTCCCAGTTTGAACAGATGTACAACAAATAAATAAATGGTCAAATTAAAGTCTACTATATCGCCGATAAACTTTTTGTATATTAGAATTTTATAAAGAGTTATTTGAATCTCTTATCAATAAGCTCATCGCAAACTCCCAGCTTCATATTATCTAGTGCAAATAACCAGCAAAGCGTCAATATGTACGGAAGACAACAACAACCACAACACTCATGGCACTCTTTGCAGTCGGTTAATAGAGAGCCCTGCATCACTCATTCTCCACAGAGTCCTTTTGGTCCAGTGTTTGAGGGGAGAACTCATTGTGAGGGCTGGTCATCCAATCGATGGGCATCTCATGTTTCACTTTCTCCATCCGTCCCGCAGCACAGCTCTTCCACTGCATCCGGGGAATGTAGAGATTATCTCTTTAAAAAAAAACCTGTGGTGAAATGTCTGTTCTCCCTCTCTCTTCTTTTTTTTCCACTTCATATTCCAACAGGAAATATTACTGCAACCACTTTGGCACCGGCACCTGTGGGAAAAATAAAATGTAAGTATGTGAGCATATATTGCGGCGGAGCAAACCTATCCATAAACCCATCTTACATACCTTCTTCAGGTGTTGCTTATCGCTTCCTCTGATCGAGGCGAGCAGTTGGTCCCTTGAGTTCTTACCACCGCCCGGGCTTCTTCCATCCAGTTTCCTCTGTGACACCGGGGTCAGAGAGTTCCTCAGGGAGTCTACGTCCAGCATGGGAGGTGGAGGAGGGGGAGGTCCACCCCCGGGAGGAGGCGGAGGCGGTGGTGGTGGAGCCGGACCTCCAGCTCTTCTTTTAGGAGTCATCTTTGGCGACGGCACAGGTGACGGTATGGGAGAAGGTTTGGGCGAAGCTCTGGGCGAGTTTCTCAGAGATCCTCCACCACCCGCCTTGGGTACCTCCAGTGTTCCCTTCTTCTCCCCGTTGGCCTGGGCCTGCTTCTGCTCCTGCAGGCGCTTCTGCCTCTGCCGGTCCATGTTGCGACTCAGTATGTTTGTCGTGGTCATTCTGGGTCCAGCTAACTCAAAGTGGTAGCCCAGTTTGAGCAAGGTGGTATTCTCCTTCAGGATCTTGGTCATCTCCATCTCGGTCTTCCCGCCGCAGATGTGACGCTGGTTTTGAAAGCGAAGCTCGGTCAGCGTGGAGTTGTGTGGCAGCGCCTGGATCAGAGACAGGATGCCCTTGCCGGTGAGATGGTTGGAGTCCACGTTGATGCTGGTGATGGTCTTGTTGCTGCGTAGCGTGCCTGCGATGGCATAAGCCACGTGGTCGTCTGCGCGGCAGTTGGCCAAAGCAAACTTCTTCACGTTGGTGTTCTTGTGCAAAGCCTCTGCGAACTCCATGAGTGTTTTCGTCTTGATGACCTCTGAGTTGTTGACGTTGAGCTCAGTGAGGGAGGGGTCGTTGCTGCGAACCTGCTCCATCAGCTCATCGAACATGCTGGAGTCTTCCTCCTCCTCCTCTTCCTCCTTCGCCTTGCACCTTGGGCTTTTTTCAGCCACACAGTTGCCAAGTTTCTCAGTTCCTTTTCCATCACTCCCCTCTTTTTCCTTTTTCTCCTCTACTTTCTTCTCCGTGCTTGTCTTCTTCTCCTTCTCTTTCACGTGGTCACTGTGGTTAACCAGCTCCTCTCTATCTGTTCTTTTCTCTGCCTTGTCATGTTTCACCTGCACCTCACCCCTCTCTGATGGCTGTCGCTCAAGTTTGGCACCAGGTTTGTTTTTATCTTCAGCTTTTTTCTCCTCCTCTGTAGGCTTCTTCTCTTCTGCTTTACTCGGCGGGGCCGGGCTTTCTTGTGCTTTGCTCTGCTTTTCCAACATTTGAGAGACACGCCCTTGTGTCCTGAAACAATCTGATTTCCTCTCTCTTTCCTTGCCCGTATCCTTCTCGTGCTTTTCTCGTAGCTTCGAGATGATGTCTTTGGTTTTGCTCTCATCTCTTCTCCTGCAGTCTTCTTTCCTCTCTTTGCTGTCGTCCTTTTTTTCCTGTAACTTCGAGATCATGTCTTTTGTTTTGCTACCTGTGCTCTCTCTGTTTTCTCTTCTGTCTCTTATCTTGTTGTCTTCCTGTTTCTCTTTGGTCTCCTCTTTCACGTCACCCTCTCTGCTTTCTTGCTTCCAGTGTCTACTCGAAAGCCGACTTCGCTCCTCTCTCAAACTTTCGGGACCTTTGCTGTTTCTGTTGTCGACCTTAGTATCTTTTTCACTTGAGACACTAGTTTGTCTTTGTAGGCCTTCTGTCACGTCCTCGTTCCCTTCCTGGCTCAGGCCCATTTTCCTCAGATATTCCTGCTTCCGGCTCTGCTTCTTTGCATCACCCTGCAGGAGGACGAATATGAGGAGTATGAGTAGTGTTATGTCACAAAGTAAAGCAGTTAAATAGATGCCAATATCAAAATCAAACAGGAGGTCCAAAATGGAGTGTGACAAAGGATGTAGACCAAAATAAATCACAGGTTGTCAAGACATCTGTGTCACAAGTAAAATATATTGGCTATATAGTAACATAACTTGTTCTTACAGACATACGGTATATACTGCATGGCATAGATAGGATGATGTAACACCTAATACCCATATGAATACTGTATTCCTTTACTGTCAAACAGCTCCTCGTCCATCTGCTCACTGTAAACACACTCTCCCTGACACAATAAGGGATGGTGTGTTGACAGTCAGTAAAAGGGCAAGGAGACATCTTTTTTTTTTAATAGCGCAGGGATACATTCGCAGCGAGTAGCTTGCAAAGTGTTTGATTTGTGAGTCTCCATCTGTTTTGCTGTCTGAGGCCGTGGCTCTGGCAGATGTATCCTTAAAAGGCAGTGAGCGTAGGAGCAATCAACCAAGGAATTCCATCAGGCCGGGATTAAGAAGCTCCGCAGGGCCTCCGCTCCATCGACTGAAGTGACTCTCCTTTAAACACACAAACTGCAAGAAACCTGGCTCTAAGCAGGGCTCTTTTATAGCATGTCATAGGAATAAGATAAACACTTCGGTGTGTTTCTGATGCTGGTTCTCCTCTTGTGAGAAGATGATTAAGAATGTAGAAATGCATGTAAGCAAGACTCAAAGGGGAACAGCAGCCATATCTAAACTATTAATGAGCTGATGGACTGATGGGGTCCAGTTGGCGCTTTGCTTCAGGCAAAATGAAACATAGCACACGAGAGCTATCATTAGAATTCCTCAGGGACAGTGGATGTTCCATAATGCTGTAATCTACCAGTCTTAAGGGTATACATTGTTGTTCGATTTGATAAAGTCGTCATTTTGATTAAAAACTGCTCAAACACAAACATCTTAAAAGAGTAATGGGTCTTTAAGCATTCACAAACCTCAAATGACGGTTCCTTCTCGCTGAGCTTCCCTTTTCGGTCACTCTCGCGCCTGCTGTCCAGCTTAGCGTCCCGGACATTGTTGCTCGTAGGCGGCTGCGCAGCTTGGCTCTCCCCTTGGGCGATGATGTTCCCGTCCTCCGGCTTGATGTCCGGCACTTTCATCATGTCCTTCTCCAGCTCCTCCATCTCCTCGGGGGAGAGAGTGGACAGCAGGTTGTCCAGGTCCGGGTCTTCACTGACCTGGCGGCCCGTACAGGTCAGGCCTCTCACCTTTCTCCTGGACATGGTTGCTAAAAAAAAATCTGGGGTAAAGGCTGTAAAGAAATTTGGAAAATTGGTGGTAGTACAGTAAATCCCTTTATTTCAAATTTGATTATTGGGTAATCTCGCTCCGATGTTGAGAAGTATTCCCATAGGTCAAAGCTAGTGTCCTGCTGTCCTGTGGCGTCCTGCTCGCCAAAAAGCCACCAGAGGCATCAATCCTGGTGCAAAGAGGATGGACTCTCGGTCTTTCAGTGAGGGGTACCAGTGATGAACTGCAAGAGCCTCGCATCATCAAAGCGGACTGTGAGGCTGGGACATTCTTTGAAATCCTGTTAAAGTGCATGTCCATATTTAGTTCAGGGTACACACTCCTTTAAAGGTAATGGGAAGGGCTGAAGTTTACAGAGACACTGGAGCAGAGTCACACAGACTTCCTATTACACAGTTTGTTTATATTGAGGCCAGTTACAATTTTTTTGTTTAGTAATGAATCTGATTTTAACTAGTTGGAGTTTCACATTAGGTTTTTTGCCACGGTGAAAACATCACGTTTCATGTTTCTGTTAGGAACTTTTTCCAGAGTGTCTTGAATCAACACATTCCTAACATTTTGGGAGAAACAGCACGAGTTAAAAATACAGTTTTGTTTTCACAGGAGCTCAATATAACACCAGCAGGCCAATGAGTTAGGGATGACAGAAAGTTAAGATGATTTCAGAAGGATTTGTATTTAAGTATTGGTAAAATCAGAATAAAAAAAGAAATATAATAGATACATGTATTAGGATATTAAAATGTATATTGGCCTGGTGTGTAGGTGGGCTGTGTAGTTTTTTAAAAATGTACATTAAAGCTGTAAGGCAAACTATAAAAATATGCAAATGACAAATGGTAATTTGTTGATAGCAATCAGTGTTTTAGGGGCACAGATTTAATTTGGATTAGGTGTTGTGATGACAATGAAATGAATCACTTCTGCCAAAGATGAACATATCTATAATTGTTCAGAGGTTGTTATGGACATCTAGTGGTCAAAGGGATGTGGATATATACTAACTCCCTCTTATTTAAAACAAAAAGACACAGGACACAGTTGTTTTTTTTACATTCCAAAGTTAAATTTTATGTTAATAGAAATAAAACCCTTTTTCACTCACTTTATATTACAATGTCATACCATCCATATAACAACAGACAGTTGCCAACTGATGTCAGTTCCAGTAAACACACTCATGGAGTTGGTTTAGAACAACAAATAAACAGAAACATCATTGAGCAAATGTTATGTCAAACTACATATGAAAGCATCTTACAAAGGAAAGTCCAGTGTTCTCTGTGTGCGCTTTACAAAGGCTCAACAAATCTGTACAAATGGACGTCGCCATCGGAGGAAACAATTTATGCTGTAAACTCGTGGTAATAGGTCTTTTTTTTAGAGACAAGATACAGCAGTAAGTTTCAAGGAAAAGCCCAGGCTTTTCTGATCAATCAGCAAAATAAGTGTTTTGTTTTTAATGTAGAGATACATTACACCCAAATAAAGATAATCATCACCTATTAGTAGTCAGACAGCTAACATGCTTGAGACGTCATGTTTTACAGTTCACACATCTTACAAAGGGCACAGAGCCAGAATAATTACAGGTTACAGGCCCTGACCTCACTGGAGCCCAAATCTGTAAGTGTAAATTTGAAGAAACAGTTGGACATTTTGAGAAACACAGCTTTCTGCGACGTCAGACGAGAAGATCGATACACCCGTGTCTTTAAGATTGGTATCGATCCACTCGAGTAACTCTCAGTAAGACAGGAAATATATTTCCCAAAATGTCAAACTATGACTTTAAAGAATAAATCTACTTTTTCAACAGTAGTGATTTTTGGCTTTGTAGCTAGTCCACAAGGTGAGAACCCATTCACAGTAAAAGGTAACCTCAATAATAATAATAATAATAATAATAATAAATACCAAATGGAAAGATGACAAAATTGCTAAAACGCCATATCTTATGTTACAATAACAATACATTATGTTGAAAATAACTTGTTACAATATCATAAAATATTCAGCTGAAGAACAGATTTACAAAATAAGTATTTAAATAGTTAATCTCTTTCCTTTTTCTCCATCATGATGAATTATTGTAAGGCGGGACACTTTGTTTTGAACCTGCAACTCCCCTGACCTGATATGTTACAAGAAATAAACACTTAACATGACTTTCACTGGAAAACATCCTACCTGCCATTATGTGATTAATCTAAAGATTTCATTTAAAACCAGAAAAGAAGCGTGAGAGGACAGATAACTTTGACTGGGGTAGCATGCTGATGTCTAGAGCACACAATAGAACGATGCAGCTAATATACTATCATGAATAAATTAGTCCTGCCAGATACAAAAGAAACAAGAGACAAAGTTGAAACTCACGGATGACTAAAAGCTTCTGACACAAAATTAGGAGTACCATAAATCCTTTAGGCCATCTGCAAATGTATCACAGTACCGCACTGCCTTTGAGACATAGATGTCACCGTATTTAAACATGCAGTTGGTTTTTCACTTTAGTCTCGACCACATCACAAAAAAACCCATTAAATACAGAAATAAAGACATCATGTAATCATAGCTGGAGAGTGTGTGACCTGGAATGTAGCCTTAGGCAGATCTCAATTTATTGAAATTTAACAAAAAGGTGAGGAAGTAAAGCATTTGTCCCTTTAATAAATGCATTATTTATTAATTTTGTTTAAATGCCCTCTGACCCCTCTTAGGTAGTGACCCTGTCATTGAGGCGAGTGTGTCAGAGCACAAGTGGCAGCACAGAGTCGAGACAGATACTTCCTCATTTTGGGGATAGAGCGGCGGCCTCTGCCAAACCCGCCGGGAGCCATCGGGCGTCAGGTTGCGGAACAGAATTTGACTTACGTAAATACTCCGGAAAAGTAGGACAACCTTGTAAATAAACATAGAAGAAAAAAAAAATTAAAGTGCCTCCTGCTAGTCGAGCTGTAGCGTTTATTTGAGTGTGTGTGCGTGTTTGAGTGTGAGAGTGTTGCTGCCTTCTCCTTTTGATACAGTCCTTTCTCTCAGCTGCTGTTGTTTACCACTGTGTTAGTGTGTGTGTGTGTGTGTGTGTGTGCGTGCGTGTGTGTGTGCGTGTGTGTAGACGAGCCCATCAATGACCAGGATACTGAGGTGGAGAGTAAGGTGGAGGGGCTGAAAAATAAAAAGGGTAGAAACATCGAATAAAGTCAGAACTTCATATATTACTAGGACTGCGTTAAGATCGGTTTACAAAAGAACTTGCCTGTATTTTTATGTATCATATTTAATACTTCTATCTTTCTTTCTTTTCTTCTTGTAAAGCACCTTGAAAGACCTCGGTGTGTGATACAGTGCTACATAAATAAACTTGCCTAAAGTGGTGACTAACACTGCCGTCCCTGGAGCCTCAGATGTAAAATTAGTGATGGCAGTAGTGGAGGGAACATGGACTCATTAGAATTAAAAGGGTTTATGCCCTCGGTAGCTTTTAAATCAGATATCAGATATCATGCAACAAAGTTGACCTTTTCAACTGTTGCTGGAGCCAGAGGGCACTGTCCAAAATAGAGTGCTCAACCTCTGGGGAACATAAATAAATAAATTGTGTTGGTGCAACAAGAAAGATCAGGGGGTCACCCAAACAGTCTCAATAGATTTTAAGGAAATCTGTCCACCTCGATCAAACCACCCCACCCCCCACCCCCCCAAAATCTAACATTCTCTGCCGTTGCAGGGCAATAAACACAAGGAGCGTTTGTCTTTCTCCTTGTGTCATATTTAATGCAACATGAATAGAGCCCCTTTACGTTCCAAAAAAGTAGGTAACACCACAGAATATCAGCAGATTGTCTAGTTTTTGTTAAATATGGAGATAATAGCTAGAGCTGCTCTTACCCTGGCTGTATGCAGGATCCATCAGGTGTGGTGGGTAATGTCCCGGCTGCATCATCGGGTAGTGGGGAGGCATGCCAGGGTAGTGGGGCGCCATTGGATAACCCACATGTGGATAACCCGCATGTGGGTACTCAGACGGTCCCAGTGGTTTTCCATAAGCGTCATACATGGGCTCCACTGGGTAACTGGCCATGGGGATCTGCTGGACTGTGGGCCAAGAAGTACAGACTGCTGTGAAGGAAACTAGAAGCTCATCGGTTGTCTGCACAAGAACGGACGTAAAGAGACGAGATCTCACCATCATACGGTGTCCGGCCCCTCTGCTGCCTTCTCTGGTAGAGGTAACAGCAGGAGCACATGAAGCAGCAGACCATGGTCGCAATGATCGCCACAAACAGGAGGATGGAGGAGGCGATGCCAGCCAAAGTGGTGGGGCTGAGAGGAGAGACAGAGGAAGGGCCTAAGTTACAAAGCGGTTCCTTGCTCGCTTTGATCATCCAGCCTCACGTCGTCCCCTCCTCTATCTCGCTAATTACACTATGAGGATTAAAGAGGGGACGGCTGTGATGTGGAGCTTTTGATTCAGACACAATCTTTTACCGCAGACTGACCCTGAAACATCAGAGTTAATGACGTCCACGTTGCATCTCTCTTGTCAGATTCCATCACCTCGTAGTCTCACTGAAGCAACAAAGCCCTCCGTTTCAGCTCAGCCCCCCCGCCGCCCACTGATCGGATCTCTCACTGGGCTTAATAAGCTGCAGGTTGTCTGCTTGCTACTGGATAGAGACGGATGGTTTCCAGTGGTATGGAGGGAAAGTGCCATGATTCAGTCTCTCAGGTAAACGCTTGTACCTGAGAGACTTATCCAGCATCATCACGATCCGTCACAGGGGAAAGCTGATGTGATAGAACCACTAATGAGAACGCATTACACCGTGAGGACCAAAGCAAGATCATTAAGTCACATTCGTCCGGTGGGACATGAGAGCCGGCCAGTTAAAGAATGGAAGAGGTTTCGCAGAATGCAGGGCGATGGTGGACCATGTCTTCTATGTATTTTTATACAATGTCAATATTTCTTCTCACTTACATCCCCTTGTACATCAAAGACAATCACCTCAGACGTGATGCAAATGTTTAATGTTGACGTACACAATTATTAACACTGCTGTCTGTACGCATGAGACAATTCACCCATCACTAAATTCCACTATTTCAAGTAGAATTTTTTTAAGCAAATTCCGTGTCTCTTTACTGTTTCTATGGTTATTTGTTTCTCAATATTACTACTTATGTATGGTGCATCTATTGCATTTTATTTACATTTTTTTGTATATATAGTATATGCCCAAAATGTACAGTTTTTGGAGGGGTGCTTTTCCATACTATTAATCTATTCAAGTCCTTACTTGATGCTTAACTACTACGATACTTCAGCTCGACAATATTCTATGTTTTGCACTATATTTCGCATTTCACGTTCCTATATGTTATAATAATACATGAGGCTATTGCTTTAATCATTTGCCTCTAGTAGAATGTATGGCTGAAACTAACCATCAGTTTCATTAGTACCTTTTCATTATTGCCAAGAGATTGCCAGTATCTTTTGGAAAAGAGATTTTCTAATCTCACTGAGATTTAACTGGTTAAATAAAAGGTTCCAGATAATATAATAATAAATAATTCAAATTTCTTTTTTATATGACCAACGGTCCAAAACCCAGTGATATGCAATTTACAATGATGTAACAAGAGAAACGCAGCAAATAAAATACTCAAATTGGAGAACCTGAAACCAGATTATCTCCTGATTAGTTTCAGAGCTAGTGAAACGTCCCTATTGCACATAAATAGGCCTTCATATGCATTACTTTAAGAAAAAGTCCACACAACCAATTACAATGATGTCACTTAATGCCTCTTGCTTTGTAGCATTGTTTTCGGTAAAGAGACAGATTCTTTATTGTCCTTTTCAAAGGAAATGTGTTGCCACAGTCTTTACAGAGCCTCACGTAAATACATTATACACCACAACATAACTTCATGAAAGTATATATGTGTATATATATAAAGTATGTGCATAAAGTGTACTTTGTAATGTGCATAAAGTGTACTTTGTATCGATGGATTTATGTTTATAGATGTGTAAGGACGCATCTTATTGTGCATACTGGCCCCCTTTTTTTTTTCTTTTTTTTTTTTAAAAGAATCTGTCTGCCTTCAGAAAACGAAGGAATTGTGCTCCTGCAGCGATAACCTTGAATCATGAACACTAACTTGGTATCAAATGAATTCATAAATAAGTAATTAAATCAAAACCCTGCTGCTGCTGCTGCAGCTGTTTCCCCCACCTGAACTGGAAGAGCATGCAGCGTTTCTGCTCCCTCTCGGTGATCATCTTGAAGGCGTCCAGGCAGCAGTAGCGCCGGTGACAGTTCCCGCAGCAGAACGTGATGAGAGGGCAGTCGAAGCCGTTGTGCCAGGTGCCGTTTTTATCCACGTACCACAGACAGTCCTCGTTCGCACTGACTGCAGAACAGACACAAAACAAAGTGTGAGGCGGGACGACTCTACAGGGAAGAGGATCAAAATGGAAGCATGAAGCAGCAGGTCAAACTTTAGGTTTTCCTCTAAAAAAATATATATATTATTTTCCTGCTTACAATCTCTCAGTTTAACGGACAGGCTGTTTCTGTTTCTTCACACTTTTTCTCAGTGAGTGTAATTCTTGATTGTTCACTTACAGTCACAATGCATTATGTAACCGCTCACTGTGGCAGAGGACGAAAACTGATTAGGGCTCAAGTAAGGTACCTAGGATTTAAAGGTCCTGCATGTCTGAAAAAAAAAAAAGGAGTTAATTTATTAATTCTAGAATGTAAGGATTGTTCTCAGTATCAATTAATTAATATTTATTTTTAATGAACCAACTTTTGGTCTATATATAAGGAAAAGCAAACAAATAAATACAGTCCAAAAGGTTTTTGATTTGTTTTGTCCGCCCAAGAGTCCAAAAATATTACATTCACTATGATGTAATATGATTTGAGAACCCATCAGAAATACATACAAAAACACATCTCTGGGATGTTTCAGAGAAACATTCGGCATACTGTCTTTCATGAGAACCAATACAAAGTGGGTCCTAAATTGAGTTGAAGGAGCTGGTATGTTTATAGGTCACCCATCAAAACAGAATTTAAGGCACCACAAATTACAGCTTAATCACAACACATTTTACATTACGTCAGGGAGAACACAGTCACAATAAAGTATGTTATGATTTGACTGAACACTGTAAATTAAACAACATATTTATCCTCAGAGAGCGGCTCTTGTATTGAAGTGATCCAATAGCTACAATAACACATTGTTGAGCAGAGATCTCTATAAACCTGCTCCTGTAACGTTTATACTCATCCTTTGAGAGCTGTTATTGAGAATACGTATTCTGCCACTTGATATAAGATAATACAAATGTGATCATCCTGTAGTGTTAGTATTGTCTGGCTGTTTACACTACTGTATGCAGTAGGAAACTACTGTTTGCTTATACCTTGTTGAATAACAGTTAAATAAAAAGCAAAATGACGACAGTTAAAACTATTGGTGTGATATTATTGTAATATCGTGTTGTACATATTGTCAGTGATGTTTTCTAGGAAAACATGGTGCCTTAAAATATCAATAAAACAGCAATACTTTAGATGAGCCTGATATTAATAATATAATTTATTTTTAACTGAATACTTATTACCAGTTTGCCAGACACAGAATATAAATCACTATGAATTGAAATAACCTCGGTAAAAGGTGCAATACTAATAAAGTTTGATAGATTGACATAAGGCTTGAATTATATAAACTGCATTGTGGCGGCAAACTGTGTTGGAAAATAAAGACATTAACGTTATTCTTTAATTCTCAAAAAAAACGTAGCTACCGTTACCTAACATGCAGAAACCAGCCAGACTACCGTTCGTTCACACAGGTTAGCGAAACAAATAGCTTAGCATAAACATGGTGGGACTCTACACAGTGAACGGTTTAGTAAACATCCAGGCCTAAAAATAAACATCCACATTATAAGAAATGTTAACAGTCGTAAAGCTGCATGAGCTCATGTTGACTGCTGTGAGGCTGCAGACACGTCCCGACTCCGCTTGCAACGGCTGAAATAAATAGCGGCCATGCAGGCTGAACAGACGTTAGCAGGATCTACCGTTAAAACCGTTAGCTAGCGAAGCGCGCGGCCTGGATGGAGCTCCATAATCTTACCCGGAGCAGTGCAGAGGACGACGGTGAGCAGCGCCAAAGGCAGCGCGATGAGGGACATGTTTCCAGCTGGAAAAAACATCCTCGTCCTTATTGTACACCAAGCGAGCGATGTGTTAAAGAGGAGCTGTGTATGAGCGAGGATAACCGGACTAACGGTGGTTCACAGACATTATTGTGGCTCGGGAACAGCACAGGAGGCGAGCGGTAATTTATCCCAAGAAGTGACACATCGAGGCTGTGACGCCGCACGGGACGAGGAGGATGCTGTCTTCACGTACTGACTGAAACGTCGGAATAAACAACGTTACAATAGTAATTCTCATCCTATTAGACCCCAGTACATCGGGTGAAAGAGGTATGCCTACTCTGATTATTTACTAAAGTAAAAGTAGAAATACCATAGTCTAAAAATAATCCATTACAAGTCAAGTAAAAAAAAAAGGATAAAGTAAAAGTAGAGAAGTGTTATCAGCAACATGTAATTTAAGTTGCAAAATAATTAAGGCTCCTTTCAAAATGTAAAAGCATTTTAACATTATAGCTCATCAATGTAGAGCCAATTTTTTAAATTACATATACTACTATAGTACTGCATTATATATATTATCATGTATGTAAAACATAACTAGTAAGTTTAAGAGTCAAATAAATATTGTGGAGTAAAAAAGTACAAACGTAAAGGAGTTTAAGTATAAAGTGGCATAAAATGGAAAACTCAAGTAAAGTAAAAGTATCTGAAAATTGTATGTATACATATAAGCCTGACAATACACCATAAATTCATATTAATCAGAACCACAGCGCTGTGTATACATTACAAACAATAAAAAAAGTAAAACAATAGACCTTCATTGTCCACAACAAAATCCATAAATCATTGTCTGACAAAAGTTGGCCTGTTACTGGAGAAACCATGAATAGTCAATCTTTCCTCCTGTCGGCACATTTTAAATTGAAACAATCATCTGTACACCAGAATATTTAAGGATTAGTCAAGATATTTTTATTTTCATTTCATCTCCACAATGCATAGACTATTCCGATGCATTCTAATGAATACAACGTACTATAAACCTCTTCTCCGAACTTATGAAGGCCAAAAAGTAGTAATATTACAAACGCAGAGCTTATACATGTCTTTTAGTGTTGTAATAATAAAATATGATTATTAACATCGGCAGCAGGATGTGGCTTCCATGGGTTCCAAACTCCTTCCTCTCCCTCCCGCTGTAAACGCTTCATATAATCCGAAAAAAGACAAGTAACAATATCACATGTTGGTGACATTAGCCATGAAGAGTAAAGAAAACATGGTTATGCCTTTTATTTACACAGCCTTTCAACCTGCAGAGACCAGCCCTTCATCATCCAGATCCTCCTGTGTGGTGGGTCCAGTGCGACAGCAGTAACACATGGAATCACACCGTGTGCGTGTGCGTGTGTGTGTGTGTGTGCTGGGACGAGGAGCTGGATGATGAAGATGATGATTTGAAATGATATTTGTGTCCTGATTTGTAATTTAGTTTTTTTGTTCACATTTTTGTCTCGTCCATATTTGAATAAACGTTTGTATCATCTTTTCAATTATTTGCACAAGTCATTTGTCTTTTGCCTCAACAATGTGTCTTTTTAAACATGAATACTTGTGACACTGGCTCTTCAGGACGCCACAGCACGGGCAGAGAAAAGCTAAATGTCCGTCAGAATACTTGTGGAGCGGCTGCTTTCGCGGATCTTCAACAAAGCAAAGGCCAACATGGATCCTGGAAACATTAGAAGCCGTCCTGGAGCGCCTGTTTTAAAACATATGGGCTAGAGTTGAGGAAGCAGATTATGAAATCACCCCAAAAACGTTTAAAAGCCTCAACAAGATCATTCTCAAGGACCTGTGCAAGAAGTGGGGCTGTGCAGAGGCCACGCTGCTGTCAATGAAACTAGAAGTTGATTCGATCGCCTCCTCAATCAAAGACCTGATGACACCACCAAAAAAGAATAGCACCGTCCACAGGTTCTTCTCCTCGCGGGCAAAGACATCTCCAAGCTCTCCACTCCAGAGTTCAGACGTAGAGCTGCTCGTGTCATGTACACCAGCGTTCAAATGTTTGGAGCCCTCTACTTCAAAGTGGTGATTGCATCCAGTGTGGCAGTGTGGCTAGGAAGACTGTTCAAGGAAATCAAAGGGAATACAATAGAGAGTTCAAGTGTTGAGCTCTCAGGGCCACCTTAGTAGTCAGCAGTGTGACCTCACAGGAGAAGGTTCAATGTCCTGAACCTGTAACCGGTTGTATATGGACCCAAATGCAACACACAAGATTCCAGGGATCTTTGGCTTTTATTGCAAACGTCCAGATACAGCAGGCAGAGTTAATCAGAGTCAGGAACGGAAGACTGGTGGGTTTACCGGGAGTCAGGCAAGGCGGGTAGAACAGGGGCAGGCAGGGTCAGTAACAGAAGATGAGTCCGTAAGAGAGTGCTGGAGAGGCTGGCATTGAAAACCCAAGAACAATCTGTCAGTGTGTGCCTGGGAGGCAGGAGTCTATATGGGGGCTTGATTAATGATCAGCGGCAGGTGAGTGAACAGGTGAAGGGCGTTAGACTGACGAGGAGGGAGTGACTGACAAGTAGAATGGTGTGGAGCTGGAGTGTGACAGAACCATTGTGAGTTTGTGTGTTGGCTACTTGGGTTGTGTGACTTTACGGGGGGGGGGCGGCGGCGGCAGCGGCAATTGGGTAATCTAAATATCCCCCAAAAGCAAAGTGGTTTAACAATATGCAATAACTGCTTCAACCAACATAAAAGTGATCCATAAAAGTGTTAAATTGTATATTTCTGCTCATCTCACTTTTCAAATGAAAAAATAAGAAAAGACAAAAGTTATTTAACAACAGACGGTGTTTTTTTCATGTTCTAGCTTTAAAGTTATCGTCATGACCCAATAGGTATATGTTTGATTACTGTAGGGTTAGGACTGATAAGATAGGATTACAATATTGCATCACTCAATTCATTTTATCTTCCTCCAATATTATGATATGTTAAATTAGTTCAAATGCAAGTTTAATGTACCAGTTTCAAAATGTAAAATTCTACAGTCACAGATTTCCCAGTGTCATTTTCACCACGTCTCCTTTCACAGCGAGCACCTTAGTCACAGTAAAACTAATACAAACATGAAAGCTGCTTCAGCTTTGTACAATAAATATGGTACCAATGTGTAGAATTACATTTCAACATTTACATTTAGTTTGAATCGATATTACTGGCATATCACTAGTTTTACTTTAGTCAAGTTTTAGAGGCTACTTACTCCACCCCTGTAATATCACTGGATAGAGATCTTCACATATTCATTTGAGTTCATCCTATAAACATTTTACATTAAAAAAAGAGTTATGAGTTTGTTGTTTTATTGGTGATCTGTTGTGATCTAACATATAAAGATATACATTGAATCTTTAAGATGAGTTCAGATGAGCAGCAGAGTTTCTTCATCTCAGTTTGTCTTCAGGAAACACATCCTCCTGAACTGGAATTATTTTGGTCTCCCTCTAGAAAAACAACACTTTGGCTTTGGGAGCTCTTCTTTAAACCAGCATAACTCTGTTTTGATCATACCTGGGTGGAGATCTGCTGTAAATTAGCATGAACAGATATGTATGTACTGTACAGTGTGTAGATAAAGTTAAAGGATAAAACAAAAAAGGGATTTGCAAAAACGAAATTCGGCTCGTTATTTGACTTTGGTTCTGTGGTTTTTCGTTTTTGAATTCAGACACCAAAAACGGAAATACGACAGCCCATTTCCGTTTTTGGTTTGAAATCAAAAACGAGAATACCATGGTATTTCCGTATTTTGTTTTTTTCGAATGAACGGTAAAACAGACTATCAAAACGTACACGGACCGTGCAGGTATGTGTTTTTTGTAGTTTCTTCTTTATTTCTTTCAAGTGGTCCCTTTTAAAGAACCTGTATATTTTAATATTATTCACAGCTCAGGGAGACAAGAGAGGAATCTGGAGAGGAATCTGGAAATCAATCTGGAAAGGTTGTCCTCTCGGGACTTTTATTTAGAAATGTTTTCCATCGCAAATTTCAACAGGGGTGTACAAGGAAATGACAATGCTGGGAGTCACCATGGCAACACTGAATTTCCCACATACCCACCGAACCTGGAGACACGACAGCTGTCCAAAGAGCTTTTCATTTCCTGTCAGAAACAGTCACTGTTTTTTCTGGAATATAAGGCCGCCAGTGTTTCTCTCCTTCCCCCAAAGATCAGGATGTTGGTTTGTTTGTTTGTCTTTCCTTCAATCGATGTGAAGTCTCTCAGGAAGTGTTTTCCACGTTGCATGATTTAACTCGGTTTATACAGAAACACAAAAATAACAGGCTACGTTACAAATAGGACATGGCAAAGTAGTCCGTTCATATTTCACCTGTCCCACTGTGGAGCCTCAGCCTTTCTATTCCATCCTCTCGTCCGGTCTGCAATTACTCTAAAACGGTGAGTCCTCTGACCTTCTTCAAGAACTGACCGAGGCAGTCTCTCACCTCTTCATCCTCGTCACTTTAACATCTGCAAAGTCCTTCGTCCCATCACGAGAGAGTAGAAACAGGGAGTTATGGGTAAGTGCGCGTCCATCTCCTTCAACCCGGTTTTCCTTCCTCTACCAGGGCCATCATCCCATTTCTCCTCTTCCTTAGCCCGGTTGTAAATTCATCATGAATGCATAATTGATGGGCCAACAGGAGAGAGTTTAGATGGAAGAAGACGTGTTGGAGCGGCTGACGGCGGGGCTAGAGGCCTATAGACTGCAGGGTTTGTCTCTCCACGGTGGTGAGGTGGCCTGAGAACATGCTGTAACATGGCTGCTGGGCGAACTGCGTCAGGAAGTCCGTCAGGTAAGCCTGGGACAGGACAGGGGATACAGTGCATGTCAACTATAAAGACATCAGAAGTTCTGGAGTCCTGGAAACAAACGGCTGCAACAATCCAGTGACAATACAATTGGAGCATCTGATCGGCTTTGACACTGAGACAATATATACATTTATCTACCATCAGAGATTTTGCCGTATAGTTTATACTGTGTTGACTATCACTTTCATATCTCTGTTGTAAGATGCTGAGAACACAGTGAGCAGGACTGATTTTCACATATAGTTACTTCCATCAATAGACAGTTTCTGAATGAATTTTCCAGAAAATGGACTACATCACTATATATTTTGATATCACAACATGTAATTAAGTATTACGTGATAGTTGGATTTCATTATAACAGCCACCCCCTAAGAGCACAAATCTTCAGCAAAGCGCTTCAATCATTAACCCCCGCTGCTACATTTTGAAAATGAGACGAGTGCAACTAACAGATTAGAGTTAGTGTACCTGCAGATCAATCTGATATATGGGGTCTTTCACGGCATCTGGATCATCCTCATCATCGTCATCCTCGTAATAATCATCATCTGTAAGATGGGAACACATCAGGAAACTTAGTGACCAGAAACAGAGTTCTACGAAAACAGTATGAGCACGAAGTGGACTTGAAGACATAATAAAGGAATATCTGAGGCACTGTGGAGATGCCGGTACCGTATTTCTTTGAAGAGATGAGATCAGAAAGCAGCTGCCCTGCGAGGGCTTCATCCTCCTCCTCATCGTCGTCACCCCCCTCTTCATCTTCCTCCCACATACCGCTGGAATCTGAGACAAACAACAGCTGGTTGCTAAAAATGTCTGCTGTCCTGTAACAACACCCGCAACGAAACCAGCACCAAACAGTTTGAACTAAAAGCATTTGTATCATTTGTATTCACCTTGACTCCAGTCGGCGGCGTTCGCCCTGCTGGCGTTCGCCTCCACTACCGTCGACAGCTCATTGATGATCAACTTAAAGATCTTCACTAGCAAAGGAATGTTGGTCCACCTCTCTGGGTCTGTGGAGGAGAGATGAACAGTGAAGAGCAGAAGAGTAACGGAGCACCGTCCTGTGGTTCGTCTCCTGATATCGCTATGTGGACGTAATGAGATGGACAGAGTCAACTATCTCTGGGTCTATTTGCCGCCTTACTCTTGGCAGATTTGGAGCGTGTGCGGATGCCGTCTTCATGGCTGTAGATCTCTTCTCCCTTCACCACGATGTCCTGGAGACGCTTGTCGTCAGTGTTGAGGCCGTGCTGCAGCAGCTTACAGAGAGCCACCGTGCTGAAGGAAAAAAAAAAAAAAACACAAAGACGACAAAGGTTTCAGATATGTGGCAAGGTTGGAAGAAAGAACTGACAGTTTCTGCTTCGAGTACAATTAATGCCAGTTGAAGATTAAAATAAACAAAACAAATCACAAAAGTGCCAGCTCTTTTAGTCGAAGGGCAGAGTTATGCTAAAAAAAAAATTGTTTGTACGACGTGTTGTTTAAATTTGGGGAAACATAATTCTGATGTAAGAAATCCCTGCTCATGAAGCATGCTGGTCGTTTAAACTGCCCCACACCTTTTATTGCAAGTACCAGCAGCTGGACATGTTGATGTCTACAGGCAGGGAGAATAATCGCAGCGACAATTTTTAAACGCAATTGGAGTTTTTCTTTTATAGATGTTGGTTTAGTGTCTGTGGTAAAAATTAAACTACTTAAACTAATTCATGATTAATATGAAAATAAATATAAAGGAAAATGTGCTAAAACAGCAATAGCTGTAACTTTCTTTGCCTACAGCCGGCAGCATTAGATGGTTTGTATTTATCATTGGTGGTTCTTAGAACTTGTAGACGGCTAGCACGAGCATGATGTGACTGACAGAGCAAACTGTGAATCAGCTTATATATAAACTTTGGCTGTAGGTTCAATATATTTTATGGGTTCACATTTTAAAATGTTGTAAGTATCAATGATGAATGAAAATGTCTGACCTGACTTTACCCTCGTACTGCCCGTAGAACAGGTGCTGCCGGCTCATCCACTCCGTCATGACGAACTCCAGGGCAGGTTTCCCCGTCGGGCCGGGCAGACTGCACAAGAACTCCAACAGAGGCTCCAGCTGGGAGTGAACCAGGTGGGCAAACACCATGATCAGAGACTGAAGAGAGATTAAAGACCAGGTTATCTCTCACACACACACACACACACACACACACACACATCCAGAACAGGTTTGATGGTTCAGTCTGTGAAGTAACGGCCACACACCAGCTTCGTTCCCCTCCTACCTGCATGACACTCAGAGTCTCAGCTTGCTGCATCTTGCTCAGAATCGCTCGGAGGATCTGGTCCAGCTGCTCCCCGAGCTGGGTCCCCGCCCGAGAGATCAGTGTGGACACCAGCCTGCCCACGAAGGCGGCCGTGAACTCGGAGGTCCGGGGGTCCAGCAGCTGGTTGACCACCTGCATGACGTACCAGAGGCCGCTGTTCCCCTGCTCGTCCCTCCACTGGGCAACCTGCTCGAGGGCGACGGAGACGTACGCCCGCAGACACTCGCCTCCATTCTGGAGAGGGGAGGCAAGTGGTGAAAGAGCAGAAGTAAGGGGAGAAGGAGAGGGAAAGTGGTATTTTTACTGAAAGTAGCTCATGACATTTGCTGGAAAACATCATTTGTCTCCTGCTGCGTTCAGTGTGCTCGTGTTTGGATGAAACTCCGTTGGGTTTACCTGCATTATCGTGTTGTCGTCGGTGCGTAAGCTGCACTGTGCCACCACGGGGAATGCCTGGCACACCAGCATCTCTGAGAGAGGGGGTTTGGTGTTTCGGACGACTGTGGTCAGGATGTCGATAGACGTCTGTTGTACAGAGGTGGCGAAAATGTGGTCAGACTCTGGTATTAATCTCAGGAAACTGATTATCTGAGTTTGATCCTGTAACATTATCTCAACAAGGGAAGTTTCAGATGAACAATGTGACTGAGCCACTAGCTACTTACGGCACACAGTCCAGCGGGGATCTTGTCGGGGGGAGCCTGCATGATGCTGACCAGCGTGGGGATGAGACGCATCTGCATGGGGCCCTGGCAGCCTTCGATCTGTGCCAGCTCCTTAAAGATGTCCTGAGCCAAGGACGCCACAACAGGGTCTGGGGAAGAGAGAGGAGACAAATATAAATCTATGTGTCTCTAAACTTAAGATGTCTACGTCTTCTCTGGAAAGACTAAAAAAGGTGCCACACTCTGCAAAGAGAAACGGAATCTTGATGATCCATGTCAAAGTATTAGAAGATGTTTTGAATACTACATCCAACCTTTAAAAATGAGGAATTAAGTGAAGTAAAATAAAAGGAATTTGAAGTACAGAGTACGGAGTGAAAGTAGTATACGTCTCATAGAAGACGTGGTTAGCAGTACCATTGTTATATTTAAGGAAAATAGCAATGGTGAGGGGGCAGATTTTGTTCTCGGCGCTGGTGGTGAAGGCCGGGTCGACGGTGCAGACGATGCACAGAGTCTCCATGACGAGGGTGAGCACCTCGGAGCTGAACTGGGCAGCCAGTTGGACCAGTCCCTCGAGGATGCTGGGGAGGAAGGGCTGGAGGACGTGGGTGCTGTCCGACAGCTTCAGCTGATCACAATACCTGGAGAAGGACAGTAGTCGTCAATGAACAGGCAGTATCCACCCAAAGTGTTTAAGTGACCCTTTCAAACTACTGAAATGCTGACTGAAAGTTTAAAATAAAAACAATAATGTATGTGTGATGAAAGGTGCAACTTAATTAGTTGACACGATTATCTAATTCACAATTTAGTGATGGGGGAAAAAAAATCTTGTACAAATCAACACTTTTATGCCTTAGAATTAGATGAGAAGATACCACACTGATCCCTGCATGGTCAGTCAAAAGCTAAAGCCAGCAGGCGGTTAGCTTAGCTTAGCATAGCATAAAGTCTGTTAACAGCTAGTTGGCTCAATCCAAATGTAAGAAAATCCATCTACCAGCATCTCTAAGGCTCAGTAACTAACATGTAACATCTGGTCTGTTGAATGTATGTAAAAACCAATGTGTTTTTACCTTTGGACAGAGCCAGACTAGCAGTTTACACAAGTCTTTATGCTAAGCTAACAGGCTGTAGCGCCGAATTTAACATACAGACATGAATAGCATTTTCTCCTCTTAATTTTTTTAATTTAATTTTCAGCAAGAAAAATATAAAATTAACTTTGCCTGCACCATAGGAAACAATTATGTCTAGTCTGGACAATTTCAAAATGTTTTTCAAGATACTAAATTCATGACAGAATGTGTTCAGCTATATTGTCAGCTAACTCTACCAGAGCTGTTCATGCTCGCCATGTTAAATCAGAAAAATCACATTCATACTCTGTGTGTCTGCACAGTTAAAGACACAACTTGCTCACCCCCAGATGGCCCTGACCGCAGATATGCGGACCGAGGGCGGCTGGTTGTCGTGGAGGCCGCTGACGGTGGCCTGGAGGAACTGCTGGATGAGTTCAGGAGACATGGCGGCTGTGAAGCGACTGGCCGCCCACAGAGCCCGGCCGAGCAGGAACGGAGACGCCGCTGGTCAAGAGAAAAGACAAACAAGACACGGCGGTGAAGAACAACACAAGAGAAGACGAGTAAAAGAGAACTTAATATGCTGTAATGTTGGTCGCATACACTTCAGAAAGTTGGTAGTTGTGGTGGATCGATTTAGGTTCTTTGTGCCGTGTTGTTGAGCACGTCTAAGGGTCAGACTGGGACTCACCTGGCAGGTTGAGATCAGCGAGGATAACGCTGGCCAGGAAACCATGCATGTCAAACTGGATGCGACCGTTCTTCACGTTCTCTGTGATGATGGTTTTGACGGAGCCGAGGGCCAACATGCAGGCCTCGTGGATCTTCCACCTAGTTTTAAAATAAACATGAATTTTCTGACTTAAAAGCACAGGTGAAGTTACAGCAGGAAGGCGGCACAAAGTCCAACAAGGTTTTAAGACCAGACACTGAGATGTAGGCAGAGTTTCTCCTCACCAGTGCTCATTGCCACTGTTTTTGGCCTGCTCGGCCTCCTGGAGGTGTCTGGTCGCTGCCGCCGCCAGCGCTGCGGCGCTCTCATTCTGAAACTCTGCAGCAACAGCCTGGAAGCAGAGGTCACAGGTCACCATCATTATGCACACTCTCAGAGTGAGACCAGAGGCACGTGGAGTGAGACGATGAAACAACTGTGAACTTAGAAATGCTGGGACATTTAGGACCCCTGTTCTACATGTGAGGGCATTGCTCAGCGTTTCTACGGTTGAACACTGAAGCAAAGAATCACTGTTCATACGTCGTTTAAGGACTAAGGCGACGTGGTTCACCGGAGGCCCCGAGTGTTTGCGGAGGCTATACGTGTAGGAGAGGAGAAAGGAGAGGAAGAAGGCGTATTTCTCCAGGAAGGTGTGGAATCAATGAGAAACCTACACACTGCACCTTTAATGAAACTTTCACAAGAAGGAACTTTTGTTATTTTTGCTTTAAAGATTTGTTTGAGTTGAAGGTTGTTATCTCACCAGCAGCAGGTCCTGAGCAGAGATCCTGACAGAGTAGGAGAAGGTGTCATCATCCTCATCCTCTACAAACTGCTGGGGGTTCGCTGTCCACACTTTGATCTGAAGAAACAAGAAGATTTTTTTTTACAGCTCATACTTCCATCTATGCACCTATCCAGTCGACAGCAATTTAAACCCCATGCGTTCATGTCAATACTCCTCACCTGGTCCTCAGTGATCTGCATGTACAGGATGACGTAGTAGATGAGTTCGGGCAGCGCTTTCTTCACCGTACTCTTGAACTTGTTGTTCTCCAGCAGCGTGTGGACAAACTCAAAGATGCTGAACACCAGATTCTCAAAACCCAAAACCTCACCTGCAAAAAAAGGAGCCAATGAGAGGATGGAAAAGGTGCTTTTAATGCTGCAAATTTTCAAACTAATGTTATGCTGCTCACCATCTGAGTCTACCGGGTCATCCACTTCTTCTGTGTAGTTGACTTCTGTTCTCACATAAGTGAACACATGGTTAAGGAATACTCCACTACAGAAACCGAGAAAGTGAGGTGGATTAAAACTGCTAGTTATACATCATGTTTGTTTCTATTTTCACCTAAACAATGCTTTCACAACACAGACAGCAGCGGTGATCCCAGCAAGAAATGATTAGCTACTCCACAGTTTGGCATTGTAAAGGATATAAAGCAGCGCTTTCAGTCAGTGTGTTCCATACAATGGGTAGTATCTGCTGCATGGAGGACACCATGGGTTTGGGGAAGTTCCTCACCAACGCCGTTACCGCCTGGTAGAGAGGATGAAAAAAAAATACAGATGTAAATCCTCAGTTTCACAATAACATACCACTTCCACAAAAGTTCCAAAAAAAAAAAAAACCATTAAAAAAGGACGAACTTCATGATTTGTGACTTTAACTGAAAAATGTATCCAATATTTAAACAAAAAAAAAAATGATTTGAGACGCCAAGCAACTACTTGATGTCTCTTTGTTCTGGGACGTCTCTCACCTTGAGGACTTCCATCTTAAGGCCGCTATCAGACGAGGGTCCATCAGGCATCTGCAGAGCCTGCACAAACGCTTCTGTGAACTGCTGCACCACGGGGAAGATCAACGCTTTGGCTGCACCCTACAAACACAAAGAGGTACAGTAACATTACAAACAGGGTATTGACAAGTTAGTCACGCATGTCACTTCCTTTTTGTAAAGATATGCATGTGCCATATAAATGTGGCACAACATGAGGACAATTCCCACAAACACTGATCTCTAAACAGTCCACCCGCTGGTTTGTGTAAATATATAAGTCACAAACCGGCTTTATCTGAGACTGATCAGCTGGTCACCGGCTATTGACGATAAAGTGGGAAATCAGTGCATCTCTCTATTTATCATAATTGATCAACTGCAACTCAATGAGATTAAACTTTTCCCTGTCAAAAGCGGTTAATCAAGAGTTAAAAAATAAAATAAAAAATGATATAAATAATTCTAACTAAATCTATTATGCACTCATTCATATGACACGTCTCACCTTCTCCAGCTCTTCAATAGCACAAATGAGGTTTGCACAGGTGGTGAATATCTCCACTGCTCTGGATCGCGTACGAATACTGTACACCTGTAACAGTTATAAAAGTTATTAAAAAAAGACTAAAACTTCATATTACACCAACACGGAGCAGAACAATTCGGGATATTATCAGTAACATAGAATTGTACCGCTCCCACTAGTTGTTGACAAGATGTGTGCATCCAGGAAAAAACATAAAATGCTAAAAATACCTGAAGAATGAATCAACCGTTTTTCAAGCAGTGTTGTGCCAAAATACATCGGAACCAGCAGTAGACCAGCAGAGATGAAGCATTACCTCAGCCATGGTGAAGATCTTGTACATTTCAGGTAAGATGACAGGAGCCACCAGCGGCATCTGTGTATCGGTCACCTCCCGAGTGAACTCTGCATTCAACACACAACACGTTGTTAAACAAACAAACGGACACTTAAAGCATGCATGTTGTATTTCAAGTCATTATCTATCAAAAGGAGGAGTTCTATCTCAATAGTTTATTTCTTTTGAAGTAAGAATTAACTGAATATTTGTAAAACTCAGTGTAATGAATAATGAGAACGCACTGATCCCACGTGTTCTTGTCTGATATAATAACATTCATCTTTTTTACTTTTCCATTTAAAACTCAGAAGACGGAGATATAAATGCACCAAAATTGTTTTTAGGCTGTACAAGTTTTAATTGGATTGGAAAAAATTGTGTTGTTACAATTGTGTAAATTTGGTGTGTTTATGTGTGTCTTATTATATATACCTGTGAGGACTCTCATGGCCCCGTGCACAGCATTGACGTCTCCGCTGACCAGCATCTCCATCAGCAGGGTGAACAGCTGTGGCCAGGCCTCGGGCCAGTCCCAGTGGGCGATGGCCGACACGGCGTACGCCACGCTGGAGCGGACTTTGCTGATCGCCTCCCGCAAACCGCCCGGCAGCAGCTCCCTGATGGCGGCTTTAGCCTGGAAGAGGGACAACAGGAGTTTGACAACATTTGGCTCACAAAATAAGCCCTCTGGGAACAAATTAAAAAAATTGCGTGCAAGACATTTTCTCTTCTGCCCGGAGCAGACAAAGAAATGTATTTTAGATACAAGAATGGTTTACCTGATCTGTAGTTTCAGGAGGTCTGAATTTCTCGGACTGGGAACACCAGTGAGTTTCCACATACTGCTTCAGGATAACTGACGCTAACTGCAAACACAGACAATGAGCGTGACATCTGTTAAATTACACATAAGTGAAACAGATCACAACAGTCAGGGACACAATCAGATGTTTGACGTGCACGTGTGGGCGGGACAACCTTTTGCAAACGTTTACTGTTTTACACTCACCTGACGGATTGCGAGCGCTCCCTGAGGATCAACTGTGAGTTCTGCCAGATGGACGCCAAACTCTACAATACGAACATATCAGCAAAGACAAAAAAAATTATGAATTCATGAATGTAAAAATGAGAGCGCTGAGAAGATACATTATACGATAAGGTATAATGATGACGCTGATAAACAGGAGAAATTAGTCTTTCAAACAAACCTATCAATGATGCCTTGACTTAATGACTTGAACATGTCGCATTTCATACGTGTTCCTTTGTGTGTTATGATGCTATTGTTTAAGTCGTTTAGATCATTTGTTTTCATCGAACAGACTTTTCCTGTTAAAGCATGAAAACGATGTGTTTTTTCCTTTTATCCAGAATTCATACTAGAGAGCGCTTCTGGAACATGAAACGGCTGCTGCAACACGATGACAGAAAAGCCACTCTGTGGTGCCATGTAAAAGAAATACAACGCAAAAAAAGCCAAAGCATATAGTCACAACAAACAAACATGTAATAGTCTCTTAGCTGGACCTAAATATGACAAATATTAAGGTGTGTTGTTGTGAGCCTGTGTACAACAATACATGATAACACTGATACAGTTTGGTTCCAAGGCTAACAACATTCCAACAACCGATGAGCTTTAAAGATAACAGAGTACGCCGGTGTGAACCTGGCCTGACAGGCATGCAGACTGTGTGTGTGTGTGTGTGATAAATACAGTTCATGATCAGTGTCAGACCTCAGCTCTGATTCAGCTCTCCCTCACTGGGTTTTACTAAGAGTGACAACAGGCGCCAGAAGACAATGTTAGTGCTGACAAACGTCCAGAGCGTCTGCCTTAGAGAGGGGCCAGCGGAGAGGGTCGGCCTCGCTGCGACGCAGCAGACAGACATTGTCCACAATTAGCCTTTCAGCGAGGACAGGGCACGAGGACAATGGGAAGTCTAGTGGAGTAAACGCTACAGACACTAGGTACTGTATATGTCCCAATTATAGAGTTATATCAACATACAATACATTGGTATTATTTCCACAATACACCAACTGTCACCAATTGTTTAGATAAGGTATACTGTCATGTCCACGGTCTTTGTCAATTCCTAAACTTTATTTTGAGACCTTTAATGAGCCTTTTAATGGCAAATGCAACATTAAACAGGCCACTTGTGTTACTGCTAAATACAATTGCAATAGGTAAACAGTTTGTTCAACTCCCATAAGAGAAGAGCACTTAACTGATTTGATTTTGTAAACCAAAGCATCTGCTAATAAATCACAGAATTCAAGCCTCCAGATGTTTTCAGGGGTTTTAGTTACCTTCATAACACTTTCACTGTTATTAAATAACTATAAACATGAGACACAAGGTGCCACTATGCTTGTTTCCTTAAAAAGACTGTATAGTAGTATGAACTTTATGTATGGACTCTGGGACTTTCCCTCTCTCTCTCGTGTCGCGATGGTGCTGATGATGCGCGAGGCTGCGGGAAACGTCTTCGCGGGAAAATCTGTCATAGGGCATTCTGTGGTTGCCATAGTGACCGTGGAATAATTTAATAAGATTCAGTTAAGGGAGTAACATTAACATTACTTCTAGGACGTTTGGAAGTCGGTTGGCACCTCACTACACATACTGTCGATATTAATATGTGGTTTAATAAACAGTTGGTTAAGGTGAATTAAGGGTGTTCATCTCGTGCGGTTATTCCCAAATTACGTTACCGAATTCTAACGCGCTCGAGACCAGGACATGTTAGTGTCGCCAGAGCTTCAGAGCTGTGACTTAGCTCGTGGAGATGACGTAACTTAACGCTAACTGAACGTTAAATACACCGTTGTCCACCCTGTTGCTGTGCTGTTAAGGCCGACCCCTCACAGCCCCCCCCACCACCACCACCATGTGCTTAATGTAACTTACTTTACGTCACCAGCGAAAGTTAACGACTACAGTTGTGACACGGTTAGCTGTGAATTGTCAGGTCGCGTCATGTTTGAGCAAGGCATCAACCTAACAAGCTCAAGTGAGCTCGGTCATCACTAACTTCTGAAAACATGGCCTTTCAGGAGCCGAGGCAGTTAGTTAGTCTAACGGCTAACGTTTTGACTGTTAACGTTAGCTACTTCTCAAACGAGCCAAAGTTAGCACTGATAAACGCAGCAGACAGCTGTCCGCGTGCTGCTCGTCTCTGAAGAGGCCCGTGCCGTTAGTGAGTGAGAGCACCGGATAGCTAGCCGACATTAAGTCACAAACTAGCGTTTGGAAAGTGGCTACCACTCACCCTCTGTCACTTCCAGCACTTTGATCTGCTCCTCTGCGGCGGCACGCACTTCTTGAACCGGAGACAGGATGGCCGTGAGCGTCTCGATGAGAGCCTCCTTCAGTCCCTGCTGTACCGGGCCGGCGGCCGAACCGGACCGAGCACTACCCGCCGCACTCATCCCTGCCGTGTGTTCACCCGCAGCCCACTACTGCCAGTCCAGCACCACCACATCCGCCACCCGGGGAGGAGCAGAGAGCCACAGTGACAGAGGCGAAGCGCGCCAATGCATGGAAACGTGGAGGCGGTGCTTCACGGGAGGAAGCGAATGTTGTCGTCCGGTTCGGCCCACGTGTTTTCTATGTTTTTAAACTCCGACTCCCTCCTGTGGAGCGGGGGGGAATTACACCTTATCGTGAACTTTAAATTGACTTAACGCCACATTAATTCGGATATATGGTTTTCAAAATAATACAATTCATTAACATCAGAGCGGTGGTGTTTGTATTTCAAAATAAAGTATTCAGTAGTGGGTCAATTTCAAAAGTAGGTATTCTATTTTCTACAATTTTCTATGGTCATTATTTGCTTCCATACCTGACAAAGTTATCAATAAAATACTAGAAAAGTGGATTATATCACACACTGACTATAATAAATGCAGTAACTTGTGGCTAAAACCTTAGACTCATTGTTAAAAGTAAATGTTGTTGTTTTATAGAAAAGGTTTTGAATAAATATATAGTATAGAAATTTGGTGGAATTATTCCAACAGGAAAATTGACAATGTGACAAAAACACCTCAAATCCGAAGTTCAAAATCTGCAGGCAGGGTGCAGTTATGGCCACACTCCAACAATTCAAACGATTCAAATGCGACAGGCATGGAAAACACCTGCTTTGACATCACTGATTAGGTGGTTGCCAATGTACACTATAATGGACGGTGTTCATACAATGCTTTTCTAGCCTTAGCAAGCACTGAAAGTGCTTTACAACACACACACCATTCACACACACATCCATACACTGGTGGCACAGGCAGCACAAGGTTCCACCTGCTCATCAGGAGTGATAACACACACATGCATGCGATTTTGGTGTCTTGCCCAAGAACACTTTCCCATATAACTGCAAGGGCCAGCGATTGAACCACCTACTTGTGATTAGTGGACTTCCGCTCTACTTTCTGAGCCTGGACAAAGCACCTTTAATTCCAATTAACGGAAATCTCAAGGCTACCACACACAATGGCATATTTGACAAAAGTGGGATTCCAACTGTGTGGCAGAAGTTTGGGGAATACCCATTCATATTTCGACATGGCAATGCTCCTGTGCACAGAGTGAGGTTCATAACAAATGGTTGTGTGTGGGAGAACTTGCCTTACCTTCACAGAGATCTGACCTCAACTCCATCCAACACCTTTGGGATGATTATATCACCTAACATCATCAACATCTTGTGGAAAGCCTTCCAAGAATAATGGCGGTCGTTGTAGCATCATATTATGGCAATGGTTTAGGATTGTGAGGTTCAACAATCACATAGTTGTAGTGTTCAGGTGTCCATATTCTTTTGGCCATGTAAATATGTTTGAATCAACAGAAAATGCTGCAGAGACGTTTTTTTGTGCGAGTCCTAATTTAGCCTTTAACATCACTTACATGGCTTTAGCTTAAAGGATATGTTCTTGTGCTGTAAATACCTTCTAGTTTAATTTCTTACAGTTTAATCTTCCGAGGGATCTTTGCCTGTCAGTCAATCTTAATGCCATAGTACAGTTGGGATGGCGTTTGAATAACATATCCCATAATGTTACTCCTTTTGCAAAATACAACGTGTCATAAACAATAAGTAGTGCAAATACAGGCCTGGATTTATTAAGACGTTTGTTTCCTATATATTAATCACACCAGCCAGATGAGCAATAGGAGTGAACTAATTGTAGATTAAACTGTATGTAAAAACTTGTGCCCTGATATTTATGCACGGTTGTGTCTCAGGGGTTGGTTTTACTCAGTGCTAAATGTCAATTTAAAACATCTAATTTAACTATTTGTACAATAGCTCAGTAAAACTTTATACATGGAAAACCAACAAATACTGAAAACACTTGATGCCAAAATAGAAGGAAAAGGTCAGACGTGGTTTCTTCTTATTGCTGCAGCCTGAGCGGAGAACACAGGTGAGCAGGTGTTGACAGGAAAATAAAGAGCGAATATAATCTCTTCTCTCATATTATTACTAGTGTAGATCTTGAAGGATTAAGCCAGAGAAGTAAACCTGGGGACTCAATTTGCTCAGAAATGAAATGAGGATATATTGAATATTACATCAGTAACATGTTCCAGGAAAGCCAGTCCGTGTGTTCTGTGATATATTGTTGCATGTAAAGCTGGACCACAACCTCATGTATCCTTTTGCAAAGTGGTAAAGGTTGATAAACTTTTTTCCTTTTCCTTACCTGGTGGTGTCTTAGTATATCAAGACCTTCAATACTCATGCTCATGTTTTGTCTTTCACACTACAGTGAATAATAAGTGTATTATTCGAAACAATCCAAGTCTGTGAGACTTGAGAAATAAGACTCTGATGTCATCTGCATATCGAGGCCACGGTGGAGACCGAAACTGAATCTTTGACAAAAAAATCCTCATCAAAGTTATTAGTTTAGAAAACAGGAGAACTTCAGCCCCAAATGCTTCTGTACGCTCCAATAAAACACATCCTCACTTGTGTTGTGAAAAGTGAGTTGTGCAGGATGTGACTTTGGCAAAAAAGGTTTCAGGGTAAAAACCGTGATAATCCTCAAGATTGATGGGTATCAGAAACGGGGATTAGTTTACACTCAGTAGCCAGTTTATTAGGCACACCTAGCTGAAACTTATGCCGTCTGATACAACAAGGAGTCAATAAATCTGACCTTCATTCATGGTGTAATGTTCAGGTTTGGTTGAAATTGTTTAGAGGTCTTGATCCAACCTCTTTGTCATTCTGGAGGCTGCAGTTTGTGGTCCTGTTGATATTCTTTTATATCACTGCTGGAGATGTTTTTAACAAAAGGCTTCTTAATCACCTTATTTAATTTGCATGTGTATTTATTTGTGTATGCAGGTTTGTTAATGTACGTACAGTATGCAACATGTTTTCTTCTATGAATAGATAAACTTTTCTCACATTGTATTTATTTATGTTTTTGTATGTGTGTTTTCCATTTTTTACCTTGTAAAGCACTTTGCAATCTCTGGTTTTGATAAACTTAATTATTATTAACTGTATTATGTTTTACTGAGAGGAAATGTAATATGAATGGAAATATAAGAAAGACCTCTCACAGGGCATGAAGGGAGGGTTTACTTCAGGACGGTGTACCTAATGAACTGGCAGCCGTGTGCGTGTGATGTAGATGTAGAGAGGATCAGATATACTGAATGAACCAAACACTAACACAACCGTTTCTTGTTGTTTAAGCAAAAAGAATTTGGTTTATGTAGAAACAAGCAATGTTTTTCAACTGGATTTCCCTCTTCTTGAAAAGAGTTAAAGCTAAAATAAAAAAACAAAGAAAAACAAATGAATACCCATCCCATTGCACCCAGAATCACCACCTTCTGAACAAGTATGCAGAGGTTACTGACAGAAAGCAAAGGAAACCTGGGGGACAGCTCACAAGGGAGATAGATATAAGTGTACAGTACATATATATAAAATATAAAATCTGAAATATATTTTATATATATTAAATTGTGTTAGGGTTCAGTCTCTTTTACTACACAGCATTAAGGTGGTGTGTCTGATTATTTATTATTTATTTTTTTTCCATAATTTTTTTTTCTTCCAAATCCTATTATATAAACCAGAGGAGAGTCAAAGCAAAACAAATGAAAGAAGGAACAAACAAATGTGTGGGGGGGGGAAACCCTAAGCAGACAGACGTACTTAAAGCCACAGACGAAAGGCCTCCGCCCCGATCCAATACCCCCCCACCCCCCCAAGCCCCCCCAAGGGGTGAGCCAGCACAGACGAGTCGGGACAGACCCGTCCAGCTGTACAGCGCAGTGAAACATAACTTACATATTAGCTCATTTTTACACGTACAGTCGTGATCAAGGCACAGGGATCTTCTACAAGTTATTTTTTTTTTCTTCAATAAAGTTGTACAAAATAATACATTTTACAGTCTGTACAAGAATAATAGTCCAGCAGTAAAATAAAGACAGACGTACTTAAAGCTGGGAGGAGGACAGGAAGTGGGACTGGGAGAGGTGAGAGAATAAGACGAAAGGTGAGGGGGAGGACGTCGTGTGGACAGGGGGGGACGGGGAGGGGACTGATGAGGGCTGGAGAGTGTGTGTGTGTGTTTGTGTGTTTGTGTGTGTGTGTGTGTGTGTGTGTTCCAGGTAATAATGTTGCATCCAGTCGTGATATGAAAGTCATTTCTTTTTCGTCATGCTTTCCTTTTTGTGTTGTGTTTTCCTTATTAAATAAAACCTTATGTGTTGAGTAGTTGTCAAATAGCAGCAGGTGCGGCGAGGATGTATATGTGTGTGTGTGTGTGTGTGTGTGTGCGCGCGCGCGCAGGTAGGGGGGTTTAAATGGTGCACAAAGGCAGATCACACACACAGTGTACACCAACACACAACATGGGGAAAAAACTAACAAAAACTTAAAAGTTGATTTGTGTTATTACAGGAATATAATATATATATATACACATACATACATACATACATACGTATATATACACATATATATGTATATGTATATACATATATATATACACATATATATATATACACACAGTATATACATATATATAAATATGTATATACATAATTATATATATATACATACATATTTATATACACGTATATATAAATATCTATATATATAGCTTGGTTTTTTTGCTCTGCATGAAGTTCACTGGTATGCATTAATTTATGCATTGTATGGTATTTCTTTTTTCCTTGTTGGTTGTTTTCTGCTGTCCCTCCTCGATTGGTTTCTTGAAGATCAAGTCATGTGAGCCGCGTGGTCTTATGATCGAGTCACGCTCACGTCCACAGGCAGCCGTTAGTCAATTAGTCCGTCTGTTCGGGACACAAAAAGGCTCACAGCCCTCCTCGGTATCAGTTTGCAACCCTCCATGTCCATTGTTCCCTTCTTCTCCTCCCCCTCCGTCGTCTTCAGCACGAATAAACTCCTCTCTCTCAGAATACATTATTTAATTCAGCCTATAACACTGTTCAAAGCAGGAGGATGTAGTTTTAAGAGGGTCTGTGTGTGTGTGTGTGTGTGTGTGTGTGTGTGTGTGTGTGTGTGTGTGTGTGTGTGTGTGATATGAGACATTAAAACCTATCAAAGCGCTCTGAATGGCTGTAGCGTGTGTGTGTGTGTGTGTTGATATATCTGAGAGAGAGATAGAGAGCTGAAAGGAGGAAGGAGGGATAGCCTGCACTGAGGGATTCCAGTCTCGACCCTCTTTCCTGGGTCAAAATGTAGCTGAGTACAGCCGTCAGTCCTAGCTGATGGTTGATGAAAATGTTGGTGTATCTTTAACTGTGTTTCCTTTAAAAAAAGAAAAAAGAAAAAAGAAGACTTTCCACTGTTCTGATTCTCTGAACCGGGAGAAGTAGAGTTGTATCAGGATGGAGGGGAGGGCTCGGCTGTTTGGTGAAGTTGGGGGAAAGTGGAGGGGGTGATTGGCTAACTGGTCGTGGGGGCAGAGGAGAGGAGGGGGGGGGGGGGATAAGTAGGTTGGTAGGTGGGTAAGTAAGCCGGACCATCACAAGAGCTCGTACTGCCGTAGGTGCATCCTCTGGATGATGTCGCGACAGTCATTGAAGACGCGGCGGATGTTTTCTGTGTCAACCGCGCAGGTGAAGTGGGGGTAACAGTAATGGCGTCCGTCCCCGCTGGCTGTACTGATCCTCTGAGGAAGACACAAAAGTACAGAGAAGTTAGTGTTAGAGGAGAACCGAAGAGCTGGGCCAATCGCACGGCTTGTAACTGTGACGTCTTTTTACTTTGGACTTTCTGTCCAACTGCCAAAAAACTAGTAACATTTGGAAAAAATGACTCTGTAGTGGATGGAAGACGGCATACATGTATACTGGAAAGAAATATTGATTAAGAACTTAAAATAGATTTCTGGGAAACATGTTTCATAAAATTTTGGAAATGATGCTGACAGTAAACCACCTCTTACTTTGTCAACTCTGATTTTAGTCTTTTTTTTTTGGGTCATCCAACTCATCTTAACTGATTCTATAACAAAATTAAGGAGGAAATCCTTTTTTAATTTTTTTTTTAAGTCAAACAGAGGACTGAGATGGAGCAGACCCACATCATGTAAATCAGCTGTTCAAACAGCCCTACGAGGACGAAACAAAGAAAACTCAACAGCAAATGGTCAAATTTGGTCTTTACCTCATGTTACCTACACTGTTCTGCGAACCAAACTAAAATTATAGAAGCTAGTATGAAACATAAACGATGAAAATTTTCAAACGTGAGCTTTGTACATACCAGAAACTCATCCCGAATGAAGTACTTTGCCCTCGTGACTCGGGGATCCTCACCTGGCTCTGGTATTGCTGTTGAAGAGGAACAAATCTGGTCACAATAAAGTCATTTTTGCATTGTGTCATTAAACACATTGTTCTTCCTGCTCAACAGGAGCTACAACTGGTAGAGCCAGCAAGGATGAGGATTACTTAATGAAACCGTGTGATTTGATTTGTCATGGCTGTTTTCATAGGGCAGTTACTATATTATACTTATTGGTTAAGATAGAGCTACGTGTTGTTTAATACTGAGCATATTTTTGCTAGATTGTTGTGTTCTGACGCAACGTGGCTCAAAAAATGTGTGTTATTGTTTATTATATCAGTGTCGACCTCTTACCATCATCAGGCGTAGTGTAGCGCGCAAACTCCGGGAAATACTCCTCAATTTTAGATTTCCCTGCCAGCACCTTCTCAGCGAGCAGGTCCTGTTTGTTCAGGAAGAGGATTACCGAAATGGTCCGTAGCCACCTGTGGAGGGAAATGAAGACTCAGGTCAGTGCCAGATTTCTTTGGGCCTCCCAAAAAACGTTACGTTACAGGTCTGTTGTTGGAGAGGCCCCCCCTTTTACAGTGGCATTATGTTTTAATAGGCTCTTGCTGAAGGACAGGGGAATCATTTTCCCCCTGGACTTCTGGGCTGAAAAGGCCTTAGAGGCCTTTGAAGAAGAAGAGGAAGGACTCTGTATCCAATCAGCGTCTTCTCCCACTGTACATACGAGCATCCTGTTTGTAAACTGTACTTTTCACCTCCGTTTTCAGTTTGTTTGTCTGTTTGTCAGCAGAATTACGGAAAAACTACTGGCTTTCTAGTTGAAAGGGTGCCTCATATTTTTCCTTTTAGTGAAGAACCTTTGGTAAATAGCACTTAAGTGATCCTGTGGTATTAATGTGTACTTAAACTGAACAGAAATAAACTGTGACCAAAGACATAGACTTAACAGAGGAAAATGAACAGCCATGAGAAGATCTCCGTTGTACAGAAAGAGTAACTTCAGTCTCACGACAACAAGGCATTAAATACATTTTACTGTGTTACAAAAATACATTATAGAATTAAAATGGGTTAAAAAGAAGAATTGATAAAAAGATGATTAAAAAGGCATGGTATGGCCAAAAACACACGTCCCATGACACCTCTAACACCAATAAGATCAACCACCGCATAACCCCCCCCCAAAAAAAAAAAATTAACTAAAAGTAATTGTGTCTCCATCACAATATTATTTTCTACGATTCTCACCTGTTGTTCCAGATGTTCTTGAAAAGGTTGAGGGCTTCCTGTAGTCGGTTGGTGTGATTGTCTTCTCTGATCACCATGTTGTAGCTGCTACTCGCCACCACAAAGATGATGGCTGTCACATCTGCGTCACACAGATAGGCTACGATCAACACACAAAGGACGAGTTAAACTATCCAACACTCCTGATTAGCTTTAGATTTAGAGACACACAAAGAGAAAGACAAAACTAGACATACATTTTTAAATAAGTCAACGACTGCTCGTCACTGATCATCTTTCTGTAATTCATAAATAGTTTCATCACTACAATGAAGCAGTTCAAGCTGCAAAAACCGTACCGTTAAAACACTGGATCCATTTTCGACGTTCATCCCTCTGACCTCCGACATCGAACATACTGTGAGACAGAGGAAGCTTAAAGTTTAGTTTGTAAAGAAAGTGAAATATGAATCACATGACAATGATGTATAGTGATGAGAAACAAGACCGTCTCAATCAAATAAAAGTAAAACATTTCAGGAAAAACACATTCATTCATGAGGTTTATTATTTAAATCACAGTTAGAATTGCTTTTGGAGACACATCTTTACTTTCTCACCCGACAATGCGATAAATAAACTTTGTGGTAACTCACTGGAAATTGACTTTGTCTATTTGAAATCGCGTCTCAAAGATCCCAGATGTCAGTACTCTGCATCTCAACAGGTCCTGAAGAACAGAGACAGAACAGGACAGCGTTAGACAGTTTGAGATAAATATAGAAAAGAATACAGACATAGGAGATGTAGAAGAGAGATGACAGGAAGATGGACGTACGATTATAAAAAGAGGGGATAACAAGGTATTTAACAGAAGAAGAGGAAGAATATGGAGGAAATAAACTCATGGACAACAAGTACTCTTTTGACTTACTGATGAAATAAAACTATTCAAGTTATAGACGGTTCATCTATAAACAAAAGGACGTTGAAGTGTACAAAATCTTGATTAACTTCTCACCATAAAGTAAACTACTTGTGTCTGTTATAGAAGTAGTGAGTGAGTGGCCAAGGTAGTGAGTTAGGAACATACATACAGTGAATAGGACATTTTCAGATGATTGATAACCGTCCCAGTAAACCCATACGTCAGTGTGTCAGTGAACCAGCAGGCACAATATGAAACTGAAGCCGCTAAATAGAGCTCAGCCATCATTGACTGTATTTTATACTTCTGTGCTCTTCATGCTGTGACAACTAAATGATTAATTAACTGATTGTTTTGGCACTATAGAGCACGGATGCAGGCAGAGAGCACTTTAACATGACGCTGCAAGTGTTTGTGTGTTGAACATCTCACCTGATCAGTGGGCGTGTAGTCATTCTGTCTGACCACATCCACCCGGTCTAAGAAACTGCAACATGAACAGAAAAATACAGCCGGTTAGATCTCAGCTGCTGCACTGGAGGCACACAATAATAGAAAAAAAACAAAAAAACAATAATATCATATATACATAACAACACAGTAAAACATATCAATATTTCCACTGGCCAAATGCAACTTTGCAATACATTTACCTATTGTGGATGCAACCATAGAGGCCATTTTCAAAATCGTACTATACTGACTAACTTATTGTCCTGTGTTAATGAACATAGTGAGAACAGTATGGCCACCTAACGCGCGCGCGCGCACACACACACACACACACACACACACACACACACACACACACACACACACACACACACACACACACACACACACACACACACACACACACACACACACACACACACACACACACACACACACACAAAGTGCATTAGTGCGAGCAAAAGAAAGATGGAGGACGGCGGACCCTGATCGGCCACCAGGGGGCATGTTTCTTTTAATTCACAGTGAGATCAGTCTGAGTCACCAGTAGCCGTTTGCTCTGTCAGACCAGAGGAGCTTCGTCAATGGA
Organism: Cebidichthys violaceus; assembly: GCF_023349555.1. Lineage (NCBI taxonomy): Eukaryota > Metazoa > Chordata > Actinopteri > Perciformes > Stichaeidae > Cebidichthys > Cebidichthys violaceus. The sequence goes on along the minus strand of NW_027176340.1, from coordinate 7,082,144 downwards.
GCTGCTGTAGTAATACTTGCACAGGAGGAGAGGTGTGTGTGTGTGTGTGTGTGTGTGTGTGTGTGTGTGCGTGAGCACATCGATGTGTATAGGCGTGGGCGGGAATGCAGGCCTACGGTGGCATCGATTTGCACAGCGCCTACCCAAATGAATGCTAATTGTTCCGATGAACTGGCCTACATAACTGCCGCTTTTCAAGGTGTGTGTGAGCTGCCCTGATGCTTTCATGATGACTGTATCAAAGAAAGATACTTTTACATGAGCGTTCGTCAAGGAAACACAACAACGTTCCTCTCATGCATCCCAGGCTGAAGTTTAAATAGTCTGTGTTAATCTAACTCGACTAATCCCTCCTCATGTACAACGTGTGAGAACTGAGACAGTATTTTAAATGTCCTTGTTGTACCGACAGTACTCTCAGATGCACAGAAGAAACATTATGCGGGAGGATGGACAGGAGCTGCTCCGCTCACACAGTGGAAAGAGGAGTGGGCTGAACCGAGGCCACGCCGAGACGAATTTGGTAATTATCTTTAAGCTTAAGCGGCAACTATCATACGTGTCCCACGAGCCTGCATGGATCGGACACTGGTGCTGCTGGTTTTCCCACAACAATCCTCTGAAGGGCGAAGCAGCAACACGTCAGCAGCGAAAGAATCCTCTACAGAAGCACCCACGAGGCATTCATGAAGAGGTCTCACAGTTAATACCGGTCGCTGCATTTAAGTTGCCAGAATTCTCTGATCACTGATCGTTTCCTGTTTATACATTTTTAAATATTTACAGAGTAAAGCGCCTGCAAAGAGCCTGAATTAAGTCTGCTCGTGTGCAATCACAGATCCCCGACTTTTGCCATATGAAACCACAATAATACAGCATTAAGACATAGAACGTTAAAATCATTAAAAACAAACTAACAAGTATTACGGTTTGTATGTAAACTACCTGTCTGACTGCATTTTCAGTACCATCATGATCAAAAGTGCCATCTCTAGTCAGTTTGGGGATAAACAAGAACATAATCTCTTGTCATGGTGGATTAGGCGGTAAAAATGTATTTACTTTCTTTACTTATTTAACAATTCACTTTTCTGATTGGTTGATTTAAGAACCACGTATTAAAACAACCTGTGCCTGATGAAACATAGCATTACTAAAACTCTCTTTGGGTTATAACACAATTAAAGTGATAGGAAAGTAGAAAAAACAACGTATTTTTGCAAAACTGTATATTTTTAGAATTGCCTTTAATGTTTGCTTGTGAATGACTAGATATCAAACATATTCAGGCCTCTAAAAATGATTCAAATAAAACATGTAAAGGGTCAAACACTCTTTGGTTCAACGGGTCACAACAGAGTAGATATACGCAAACAGCAGCAATGGAGTTGCAAGCAATAAATTGCTTTATTTTTTTAAAGAGCTGTGCCACCTCATTTGAAATACAGAGCACCTCTATTAATGTCAGGAAAAAAAATGTACACTTACATTTTTATGAAATGTAATATTACGCTTCCAAGCTGAGGCGATAATTTGCACAGAAAAGGAGACATATTTAATGCTATTTAATGAGTGAGGTGAATGTTTACATGGTCAACTGATGACAAGACAAGATGCGTCAGGGCAGCGTGTACCAACGCCACTTATTCATTTCTTTTAAACACGCTAAAAGTAGACAAAAGCGCTACTCTCCCACCCTTTTATGATTCTTGCACGGCTGTCTGCTTTGACTGATCGTCGGCCCGGCAAAAGGCAAGACACTTGCTAGTAGCTGCCTCTCAGGCCAAAGGTATGCAACCCCCTCTGAGATAACTAGGAATGTGGCAGGCAGGGGTGAAATGTGACACGAGGGCTGCAGGTAACACTGAGAGGTACGGGGGGGGGGGGGGGGGGGGGGGGGTGTCTGCGGAAGCTACAGCACTGAACGAACGGACGGACGTACAGACGAAAGGAAAACAAGAAAGACACAAAGTCAGGGAGAAGAGAGCACCGGTGCGAGACTGATAGAGAAACAGAAGAGGACAGAAAGTTTGGGAAACAAAGAGATGCCCACGTGCATATTTCTGCACAAATGCACACAGACACAGATATTCATATAAAAAAACACCACACACAGACACACAGACACACAGACACACACACACACACACACACACACACACACACACACACACACACACACACACACACAGGCATTTAAGCAGCCGAGCAGTCTGGTACCATGGGCTCTCTGCAGGGCCCGAGTGGCTCAGCTGTTCCCACACCACAGCACACCCCGGAGTCCTCGGTGGACAACTATTCGGCCCCTAAGAACTTCACCCACCTCCGACATCCTCCTGCACCGAGCTCCCGCAACACATAAATAACCTGGATGTAACAAAATCCTAAAAGCTGACAGACTTAACATGGCTGCCATCTGCGGAGGCCAAACTCGTGTTTGTCTACAGCTGTGGTGTGAGACGGCGACACGCCCAGGACAAACACACCGCTCAGTTTTTAGCAGTTCTCCCTATTAATAGGAGCATAGCGCCAATAATAACCACGCCTAGTAAGTTGAACGAAATAATAGTGGCTGCCCCAGTAACAGAGAGGTCTGCGGTGTTATGAATAACCTGTCAGGGTTATTCTGGGGTAGCAGACAGGCCGAGTTAAACTCTGGATACACACACAGGACTCTTGTCTGGTGAGTGAAAATAACTCCAGTATTTATAAGAAAGGATAAAGATATTCTTATCTTTTTAGCCTGCTTTCCACTTTTTTTTGCAAGTTCAACAATTGTGGGGGGGTTTAATGTAGGACAAACCAAAATGAACATATTATCTATGGACTTAAATCTGTATCATTTCATATTTTTTATGTTTTATTGCTTTAAATGACACTGGACACTTTTTTTAAATAAATCTTTAGTAAAATTCACAACAAATACACTAGTTCAGACTAAATCTTTAAAATACAATTAAATCACAATTCTGACATGTATAATTTCCCAAATTTAAGAGGCATTGCAGACTTGTGCAATTTTTTTTATATTCATGTAATATCTAAAGCTTCTTCCTCAAACAGACAGTTCTCAGAATATTTCTCGTATTGCCTTCGAACACTCCAATTAAAATCGCTTTCACTTTGATTTTCCTGTAAATTCCCGAACAATCGACAATCAAACAGAGATTGTTCCATGCTGGAAGGACTTAAGAGGCATCAACAGCAGCGTACAACAAAGCCGATAACCCTTCATCCTATATCGCATGAATTCATCTTGTTAAAGTAGCAGTATTAGGACAAAGGATTACTCAGATTATGAGCGAGTATACATCTTCAGTTCTACCCAGGATTTACACTGTGACAGCGTTGACTCGTCTGGCCTCCACACATACAGCTGCACTGGAAATAGGCTGAATTATTAGCTATATGAATAAGATAACATAAGCAGGTTTAAGAGGACTGTTTGAAGTTACTGATTTAATAGTTTAAAATTCACCTGGTGTTAACATATCAAAGGTCACACACACACACACACACACACACACACACACACACACACACACACACACACACACACACACACACACACACACACACACGCCAAATTCTATTTATGTCTTCCAGATTTTAAAAGTTCAACGAGCAACTTATTTTCATATTCAATTCATGAATTTATAGGTGTACTTAATATGGAGTTAAATGTGGGCACATAATACATTTATTTCATATAGTCCTTGTTTAAACTGTAAGTAACAAAACTTAAAAAAGTCCTAATGTCCTAAAAATAAATCCTTCTCATTAAGAAGTTCATCTAACTTATTATTATCATGAAGTGTTCAAACTAAATTGCATATGTTGGAAATTCAAAGCAAATTTCAGTTTTAAGCACTGCAAACACATTTGAATTAGTTCTTCCAGGACACTTAAATCAGACTCTGCACAATAGAAACACTGAAGCTTCACAAGCCTCTGAAACACCAAAGTCACAAAAGTCACAAAATGGACTCTGCTCTTCCTGAAAAGATCGCACATGGCCCGCCGAGCAGAACCATTCCAGCGTCTTCACTGTTTCTTTGTACGTTAACGTTTCACATTACGAGCCGACCAAACCAAAGGCTTCACCAGCCGATCCCTCATCACACACACACACACACACACACACACATCCAGTGGGGGGGAGAAGAGAGAGAGAGAGAGAGAGAGAGAGAGAGAGAGAGAGAGAGAGAGAGAGAGAGAGAGAGAGAGAGAGAGAGAGAGAGAGAGAGAGAGAGAGAGAGAGAGAAGGCTGTGTGACATTACAGCGCTGCTCCAAAAATAGATCCCTGGCGCCCTGGCCAACAGCTTGGTTGTCATGGTGACAGAACCACAGGCGCTATAAATAGACAATCGGCTCCAAATCTTGTGAGACTGGAGAGAGGCCAGAAAGAGGGAGAGAGGAGAGAGGAGAGGAAAGAAAGAATGACGGGTAGGAGAAGAAAAAGGGAAAGAATGATAAAAGAGGGGGAGAGAAACAGAGACATACAGAGAGAGAGAGAGAGAGAGAGAGAGAGAGAGAGAGAGAGAGAGAGAGAGAGAGAGAGAGAGAGATGTAGAGAATGAAGTGGGTGAGAGAGAGAGAGAAGTGCAAGAAAGAAAAAAGGAACAAAGAACAAATGAAAGAAGTTAAGAAAAGAAAGGGAAAAAACAAAAAAAATGTGAAGTAAGAACTAAGAAAAGTTGAAAAAGTTGAAAAAGAGAAAAAGAAGAAGCTGTTCTCAGCTATACTGGGAACACTGGCCTGTTAACCAGCAGCGCAATCATTGACTAAACACAGCAGTCAGACATGTCGCTCACCTTTAACACTTCAGAAGTGTACCAGACTCACACATCACAGCACGTTTAACATCTGCTGCTTTAAACACATTCACAATCACACCACAATAAATATAGACACTACAACCCCCCCCTGAAAATATTCAGTTTTTCTTGGCCCATCTCTAATACACTCCGCCCCCCCCCCTACATCCTCACGATGAGTCAGAGACTAAATCCAAGAGATTCTCTTTCCCTGCAGAAACACAACGACACATCAGAGACAGAGACAGAGACAAGTAGATGAGGGGGACTCCGGCACATGATGGTATATTATCGCTGGGAAAAGATTTCGGAGAATCGACGGATAACAAACAGCGGCTGGTCTCACAGCCAGGCGACACATAACACAAAGAGACACATTGAATGTACGGGACGGTCAGTCACGTTCCTCCTCTCCTGTTTCACAAGATACACCATTCTCTAATCTCACCTGTGAGGGACAGTTCTGCCCTCCTTCATATATTAATCTACTAATTCTGATAAAGTTGGTTGTAAATCTTTGATCAAAACTTGGTGCAAGGTCTTCAAAACAAAAAAAGGAAAGTAACTAACCAACCAACAAACTAACTTACCAACTACGTGACTTTACAAAGTTAGGAGAGCGATGGAAACACGGGCCCTGTCTCGTTCACCATGTCAAATTGTTTACTAGAGCACAACTTTCTTCTTAGATCGAGCCTCTTAATCTTGCTCTATAGGTGCACCAGATTGATACATTTATCTTAAATATGTACATAATTCTCTCACAGGGCAGCATGACCCCGACCACCCCAGACCGTCCGAGGTTCATCCACCACAGTCTCACAAAATCCAGTGGGAAACACTGTAACATATGGTGCAATATAAACACCCCCACTTTAAACCATCACTGGACGCCCATGCCTGTAGAGCTATTCATCAATCTAGATGGTTTGCATCACGAGCCTCTCGTCCATGATGCACACTTCCTTCTGCGATTGTAGTTCGTTCCTGTGAAACTGCTCACCGCCAGGTCTGTGGAGTATCTGAAGTAACCCGGAGACATTGCCGTTGAGTTTTTATCCAAATGTATTTTTGAGTGCCATCAAGTTCCATTTTATGGACATCTTGATGGCCGATATCGCCAACACTCAGCTACTCACACAACAAAACAATATAAATTGATAAATAGTACTATTTTGTGAGCGCTGTTTTATTTACTTGTATGAATTTGGGTTTTGGGTCCAAACAAAACAAGAGAAAAGCAGCAAATTCTCAAATTTGAGAAGCTAGAACCAATGAATGTTTGGCATTTGGTTTCTTTATGATTTATCAATAGTAGGGTTGGGCAATAGAATTTAACAGTACTGTACACCTTAAGCCAATATAAATTTGTTATAAAATTATTGAATATAGCCGCATTAAGTCTTAATAAATCTAAGCAAGTAAGGCTGACCAGATAGCACAACAACCCACATCTAGTACAAGGCCATTAAACAAGCTAATGAAGCTACGGACTTCTGACCACAAGTTCTTCTTCTTCATACAATCAAATGACACCTGGCACCTAAAATATCTTACGTATACGCGGCACATTAAACAAATACTTGTTGCTGCATTGTCAAGAGCATGTCACAGGTAAAGAGTTCAGAAGGCAAACAGAAGGCTCTGCATTAGCTTCCATCCACTCTTATGACTGTACAGCTATGATCTCAGCATGGATGAAGCAACAGAAACCTCTTCTGAGACAAACCAAACCCTTTGGTCTCCGTCCTGTCAGGGGACACAGTCACATTGTTTGGACTTTATAAGTGAATTGACTACAGTTGAACGTCGACATGTAATCAAGGACGACAACATCCTTGCAAACGTAGTGTGTGACAAAAAAAGTGTCAGAAGTGTTAAAAAACCCCCATCAAAAACACATCATATAGGAGCATGACAGAGCAAAAACTCAGTCAGGGAATCTTCAGTGACTTCAGAGACACCTAAGCATCACTGCCCCGTCAACTTCTTCTTCCCTTTTTCTATTTTTATCAGGACATGAATCAGATGATATCATTTATGTTGTTGTTGTTGTTGGGGTGGTCCTGACTTTTCCCCGCACTGATCCAAGGTTGACATTTCCATTCCATGCTAACAACCTTCATCAATAATGCTGAAGTTGTCTCTCTCCAAACACACTTGCTCATTCTTTCTCCTTCTGCAGCCTGCCCGGGTTAAAAATAGCTCTCCCCTCTCTCTTTCTCTGCTTCTCCGTTTACATAAGCACACAGAGGGGGGAGGGGAGCACTTCCGGTCTGGCCACCCAGCCCAGCATCTGATCCATAACACTGGGGCTGCTGGGTGTGGGAGAGAAGAGAGGAGAGGAGAGGAGAGGAGAGGAGAGGAGAGGAGAGGAGAGGAGAGATCCCGCAATGCAGGGAAGCCCTCTTTCTATTTCAATCTGTCTCTATAATAGTTTTTCTTTTCAAATGGTTCTGTCTCTCCGTTAGCTTGCACCGCTCTCTGTCCACACATCACATTTCAAAGGAAGGTAGGAGGATTTTGTCAGGATCATTTTGCTGAGAGCCTCCAGGGACAAAAACATAGAGTACCACACACTTAAGCAAGAAAACACATGTCATGCATGCGGCTTCAGTGACGAGGACACAGACAGACATCCAGGTACTCGTTCTTTACCGGAGCGTTTCTTTTTTTCTTCTACTTTATACTACAACGCCGCTATATTTTTGAGAGAAGTCTTCAAATTTGAATCCACTACATTTATTTGTTTGTCCTCTTTTTCCCACCCTCATTAATCATCTCACGACCACCTGAATCTATCTTGTGACCCTTCGGAGGGTCCGGTCCCCTAGGTTGGGAACAACTGGACTAAACCTTTACATAGGGAAGTTAAAACGAGCTCGCCCAGCTATGGCAGTTTACTGTTTCTTCCAAATCAGTATTGTCTCTCACAGGGGACATTTTTCTGCAGAATAAGTACTTTTTTACTTTCAATACTTTAATATTCATAATATTCATGTTCTTTCACTTAAGGAGGAGTTTGAATGCAGGACTTTTACTTGGAATGGATCATTTTACTTATGTAAAGGATCATTCAAAAAATAATAATAATTACCTCACACATGCATGTACCAGCACATGTTGGCCAGCGTCCGCTCTCCTAGAGCTCTGGCTTCATGTGACCACTGCATGCTTTATAACAGAGGCAGGCATGATGGATCAAAAGGCGGATAAGAAAAAAAATACCAGAAAAAAAACAACAGAAGAGCAGAGGAGGGAGAGCTGTGACGAGGGAGGTTCGGGAAACTGAATTTCTTTTTGGTGGTGGGGGGAAAATAAACACGCCTCGGCCTTTGTGGCAAATACTTTTGATACACAAAACACTGAAATTGAAAGAGTCAGCAGAGCTAGAACCAAACCACTGTCACCGACCAAAGACAGGTCAGTGGCTTAGTTGTTTGGCAGAACTGCTGACTCTGACGCTAGTTATTTACCGTCACATAACAGTTTGTCATGGCTGAGTACATAGCAGGACGATCTGCCATCAAGCACCACAAACTCTTAAAGGATCAATCTAGGGACAACCTCTATTTTTCACTAAATCATGGAAAAGACCAAAACCAACCCCAATATGGTCTACTCTGTGCCGTAGACCTTCATTGATGTCCAACACACTATAGAGCAGAGGTAGCCAACACGGTGCCTGCGGCACCTGGTCGCCCGCAGGGAACACGTGAGTCGCCCGCAAGGCATGCTCTAAAAATAGCACTAGTCACCATGGAGCTCAGTCTAAAAATTGTAGTTGCTGTTCTTTTTTTAATCAAAAACGCTTGCATTAATTTTAAAATGATTTTAAAATGACAATATGTCTCGTCATAAGAGAATTGGGTACCCAGAGGTGCACGGCGGACAGCCAGGACGAGGCCGCCGCACCGCACTAGGTTTTCAGGTTCTGAATGGCGGGCGCTTCCCTAGGGCACCCCGTCGTCAGGTCCGTCAGTCCTCGGAACAGGCCGCGGGGGCAACAACTCGTGGGTGGCGGGGGTAGAGGTGAGGCAACCCAATCCGACCAAAAAGGCCCAGACTAGAGGTTTGAACGCGGGCGCCCGATGACGGCCGAAGACAAGACTTTTTACTACTTTCTTCGTGGAGAAAAAGGTTCCATTAGAAAAGCTGGTGTCAGTGACAACAGACGGGCCGGCATGCAGGCTTCATTGCGCAATGCAAAGGTGACCCAGACTTCCCAAAATGTCTACATTACCACTGCATCATTCACCAGCAGGCGCTACGTGCAAAAGTAACCGGCTTTGATCATGTGATGATACAAAAATATCAGCGATGTGATACCTCTGACTTTCAAATGTTGAAACAGATTAACAGAAATAAATGTTGCATGTTTAAATATATCTGTGTTTCCTACCATCATTGTTGTGGAAATCATTGTTAATAATTATTGTGAGGAATAATTAACATTGACATGTGATCAGACAGTCTCTTCACATATATTATTATTATTATTAGAAGGTGATCTGTGCAACTTTGTTATTCAGAAAGTTTGTATCAAACAGCCCTTCGTACTACTCAGTACCCTTGAAGTAGCTCTCAGTTTGGAGAAGGTTGGTGACCCCTGCTATCGAGTCTGCAGTCCAGCTGCTCCGCGTCGCTGCTCTCGGACGCAGCAGTGCTTTAAGCTAAGTGTTAACAATGTCAACTCTAACTCTAATGTTTAGATTGATGTCTACCATGTTAAGCATCTTAGTTGAGCATGTTAGCAAGCTAACATTTTCTAATGAGCACTTAACTTAACACAGACTGCAGCTGACAAACCAAAGTATTGGACGATTTGAAATGTAGACCCGGTGTATTTCATGGCAGCTCGTCCAAAGACGTGTTTCTGCATCACAATGAACGTGGACACTGTGGCTTACTCTCCGTGCTGTGACGCACTAGAACAGATACACTGAGTAGCTAGCGCAGAATTCATGGTCACCTCATGAAGCTTGACACTTTGCCCTCACAGTATAAGCAACATGCCGAAACGACCAAACACCCCACAGTGTGATTATATATGCATGTGGACTAAAGTGACACAGAGAGAAAAAGGGAAGTCTGTCTTACTGTCGGCCTCCACTTAGATGTATATGTACGTTTAATAGAAAAGTCTATGTATGAAGGTGCAAAATAAAGGAAAGCGGACTTACTACTGTGCGCAGTCAATGAGTTGATATTCGTTGGACCTTTCCCAGCAGGACCGCACACCCTCGTCCTGCCAGAGGATCTTTGCATGGTCATAAAACTCCTGGAAAAAAAAAAAAAAAAAAGAGGGGTCTGGATCAACAGAAACTAATAAAACACTTGGCACAATGTCACGTAAATTGTTGGGAAAAAATGCAGGTTGCTTATTTAGACAATGTTTGCGAATGAACTAAGCTACTCAACTACAGCCCGAGCGAGAAGACGCAAATCTTCCTGTGGGTTTAATCGTCGATCGACCAAAAATGAATCAGCAACTATTTAGATAAATGAATAATAATTTTTTTTAAAGCAAAAATGACAACATTTCCTGCTTAAATGTCAAGAATTGGGGCTTTTATTTGTTTTACACGACAGCAAACTGAATATCTCTGTCTTTTGTACAAAATAAAAGCATATCTGAAAGCGTCACCTTGGGCTGTGGGAACTTATAACAGGCATCCGTCACTATTTTCTGATATTTTATAGAAAAAAAAGATTCACCACAAAAACAATGAGCAGATCATTTAATGAGGAAAATAATTATTAGCTGCAACCTTAAGGAGGAGGAAAGAAAAGAGGAGAGAAATTGTGTTAAAACAACAAATGATCGACTTCAGACATCGGTGGATGGTAATGTAGGAGCGAGTTGGTATCTTTAAATGATATCCGTATTTTGAAAACGTTTACGGACAGATGGAGGGAGGCGGTGAGGCTCGCTGGCTTAGTTTGTAGTTAACGGCCGGAGAGGAGAGCAGCAGCAGATGAGCGGGGCTCCGGCGGAGGCAGGAAACAGAACAGTTCAGCGAGTTCATGAAGAAACGGAGAGCTTTGTACGGAGACAAGGCTCGGCTGTCGCTACACAGGGGCCTATCTCCTCACTACCATCTACAGCGGGTCACACACAGCACAGATACGCCATTATGAGCCCTGCAGCTACACTGCGTCCAGCCCTAAAAAATACTTGACGGGACTGAGAGTATAGGCAGGTTTTGCGGTGGCCGACATGTCACTGACGAATACGTTTGGAAAAAATAGATGTGATGGCTGAGGTGGATAAATAAGATGAGGTCCGTTTAAATCCAGCAGTGTCGTTTGTCAGATATTTATTTCTCACCACAATACAAAACATGAGCAAGTACTGATTCATTTGCACCCCAAAAGTGATTTGGGATAAAAATACAAGAGATAAACAGAGAGATAAAGAGATAAATACAAGAGAACATTTTTGTTGTTGTTGTGAATAATAACTGAAAGGATTACTGATTAGAAACGAAGCTCAAAAGGAAATCAAGACTTTGGAGATTGAATCCAGACAGTGTGCTTGTTTTCCCTCCCTCTCTTCCTCCTCTGCTAAAACCAGAGTCAACCAGTCCAACTGGTTTCCAGTAGGCCCTAAGGCCCGGAGAGGAGGAGGAGGAGGAGGAGAGGCTGAGCCTATTAAATAGTTCTCTACTGTATTCTCTTTCTTGAACAACCACCTATTCACTTCAACGGGCCGAATCCAGAAGCCAAACCTTTTGCTTCTGAGAACTGATGCGTCCTTTAAAACGCCGCTTTAGGTAACCGGCCGTCAGTGTGCTGAACTCAAGATCTAAAATAACACCTGTAACACTGCTCTAACCCGCCACACTAAACCTCAGCATCAGATCAAAGCATGAGCGCTGCTGTTCCCCTCTTCAGTGGAGGTCTAGTGACTGACTGACAGCCCGAGGGAAGGGTCAGCTTGAGATAGACCCGCATCATAAATTTACCACGAAGTAACGGAGACAATGTCAGGAGACTTCCTCTTGCTTACACACAAATACACTCAGCGCTACTGAAAACAGATCCACACTGTGGAGACGGCCTGTTTAAACACTGAGGACACGGAGTTCTTCTACTTGTGTACGCAAACTTTAGTGCAATTTAACAAATGGCTATTTATTTACTAATTTCATAGCTTCAAAGTTGTAGAACATTTTACGTAGTTTGACAACTTCACATCTATTCTCTAAATGTTTGTTCCACTGATAACTTAAAGCTACATATCACTATTTAAAATGTGTGAAACTGATAAATATGTAAACGCACTTCCTTTGTGCCATCATAGCATCGATTTTAAGAAAAGTAAATAAGAAAAGGTATTTTTTAAAAACATTTGAACTTAATTAGAATGTAAAATGAGTTTGATTTATTAGGATTTGGACTGCTGGTCATGTACTTTTATTTATATACTGAAATGTAGCAAAGAATTTAATTTTGACATTAAACAAAAAAATTATTTTCATTATCGATTCATCACAATTTCCAAATGCAGAATATGACATATTTAAAAGTCTTGTTTTGTTTGACCAGCACTCAAAAACATAAAATAAAACAGAGAAAAGCAACAAATCTTCACTTTTTTTTCTTCTTTTTTTTAATTCTGCTTGAAAATTACTTAAATGATTAATTAATCACCATAATTGTCACCGATTATTTTTGCTGTCAATCAACTAATCATTGCCGTTTCAGCTCAATCGAACAATTTCATCATAATTGGTTTGCTCTTATTACCATTTCTGACAGTGCAGTGAGTCTCTTAGAGCTCTGGGGGGGGTTCTGTTTCTGGAGGTCCCTCTACACACATTGAGGGTTATTACACACAATTAGTGTTAATGGGCTGTGTGGATCTCTCAGGTGAGAGGCTCATTCAATTAACAGCCTCCCAAGCGGAAGCACACCTGCTGATTGCTGAATCCCTGCGTGAACACACCCGGTGGACTTCTAGAGACGTATAACGGCTGCATGGGAGGTTCCAAACCAAGATGTTTCTAAATACTGCCTCTGGTAATAAGATGTATTACCCTGATGATACAACATCGACCTCCAGATGACATTAGAAAGAGGTTATTAGTATGAAATGGGACTTAAAATTGATAGAAGAGAGAAAAAAAAAATAGTGCAGAAGTCAGAGAGTGGGAGGTAAAGTGTAACTTACCGAAGGAAACTCAAAGTCCTTCTGCATGACTTGGTTGAGGACATAATCGATACGGCATCGGTTTGCAGGACAGGCTATCTGGCATGGCGGTGTGAGCGTAGTCATGGCAGCCACGATCGTCTGGATGGACGGAACAAAATTCATAAAAGTTTAATTTCAATGTGCTGCATGTTCATTTTGAAAGTTAAGCATAGCCTGAAGTTCATTACTCTATATTTTAAAAGCATTCAGAAAATCAGTTAATTCATAATAATCTATCATGATTTTGAGGGTGCTCAGCTTCATCACTTCCTTATTAAGCCTTAAAAATGTGAAAATCTCTAATTTTTGCTCAAAAACACAGAAGGAAAAGTGCTACAAATCATTTTTTAAAAATGGGTCAAAAGATCAATCTCTTACCTCTATAGCTTCTTTAATGTTGTTTTTAATATCGTGAATTTTCTGTTTTTTCTCCCTGTGAAGAACAAATAAGTGTTATTTTTTGTACACAAAAGCATCATTTACAAGAATACAGAATCATCACCTTGAGTCAGGAAGGTTAACAGTGAATATAGACCATCACTTTGCTTAAATGTTAATGAAATGTGACTATTTCCAAAGTCTCCATAGGGAACTGGAGAAAAAAATCCTAAACAAGCCGGAAATACAGTATATCATCTGTAAAACCAAACGGATAAAATACATGACAAGCTTGATTATTCCAAAATAAGGTAAATAATGTTTTGTTTCTTCCGTTTTAGTAGGAATTTGCTGTGTAACAAAAACTGGAGGTGAATTATATCAGACATCAGTATTATGCTCCAGCTGCACAGATACCTTTATTTTGCTGACCAAGTGCAACTCCTGAATGTATACTTGCTGATACTAACAGCAGAACTAAGGAAGTAACACAGACTTTTACTGTACATTTTAGGGTGTTTTTCTAAATCCAATATTAACTAACCCATCATGAACACAAAGTAGGATGCAAAGTATTAGCAAATACAACGACATGCTTTTGAATCGTCTATTATTACTATTATTATTGGGTGACACCGACATGATATTTAGAACCCGATGCCTCAATATCAATCTTTTGGGTTGACGTTTGGCGCTCTCAGAAGATATCTTAAACTTTAGAGGAACTATCAGTAACCATGATGACCAAAAAGTTAAAGATATTCACTCACTTCACCGAGCTTAAAAGTCAACTTACACAAAAAACAACTCCTATACTTAATTATGTCTTCTATTGACGTGAAAAAAAGTGAACTGCAGCACAGCTTTTATGTTGAAAAGCCGTCCGTCAGTGGGACAGACGTGTCACCGGCTTGTGATTGGCTCAGGCAAAACAAAACAAAATAAAATAATCTCCCTTCCCAAACAGAAAACAAAGATAATGTGAAACTGAATAACAATTCAGTCCGACTATCAGGAAAGAACATTGGATCACAGCTCTAATGCCACCCTTAAAACCAAACCATTGCTTCATTTTAATGAAGACAAACTGCCGTCACATATTATCGTATATTTATATTTCACTCTGCTTTAGCTGTTATTACCAGATATTAGAGCGAGAAGCTCCGTCACATGAAAACTAACACTAACGGTGACAAGAATACGACCTGTAATGATTAGAAGATAAAGGAAACACTTGTTGAACTGATAATAGTCGTCAAAAACTCCCCGATTCCAACTTGTCAAGTATGAATATCTTCTGATTTTCTTCACTTTTTATGTCAGTAAAGTGGAAAACGTTTGGGATTTGGACTGCTGGTCTGAGGCTCTGTGAAACTTTGACGGGCATTTTCCACCATTTTTTGACATTACACAAACCAAATGATTAATTGAGAAAATGACTAGCAGATTTATCAATAATGAAACTAATTATTACCTGCAGCCCGATTTTACAATGTATATTTTAATAAACAAGAGACACTAAGACAACAGAGGGCCTCAAGTTTCTGGTTTCTACCAACTGGGATGAAGTTTTCTTTGTGTTAATAAGTTCTGAATCCACTGCAACTCAAAGTCAAAGAAACCATCAATCTGATCATTTCCTCAAGGGAAGGAGATGTTTGAACTTAAGAGGGGCTTCAGAGAACTCGCCTCGGCTCTTCCTTCCTTTTTTTACATTCAAATTGACGAAAAAGAGATTAGAGTCCTCCACTAGGACCTCAACAAGATTACAGAAAAGACAACCTCATCCCTCCTGTGTCACACCCCATCATCTCCTCCTGTCCTCATCCTCATCTTCCTCATCCTCCCAGCATCTGTCGCTGACTGGCACTACCCTGTACCGGCCCAAAGAGAGCCACAATCCCCCCCCCCCCCTCGGAGCTAAACAGGACTGTGGACACCAGAGCGTCTGGGTCTGTGAGGAGCAACTGTTCGACGTGACCCAAAAATAAGCGCGTGATGATGCTCCGTGCCCCAAAACCCCTTTCTAGGAAACAGATGATCAAGAATAGAAAAATGTCACTATTGTTTCCATTGCGTCAACTTGGGATTGAGTTTTAGGAAATTCACAAGGCAGGGTAGCTTGAAAACACTCGGGGCAATGTTTCCATGAAATTCTCAAACAGATAAAGCATTCTGCTTGTGTCACACTAACGTTTTTATTTACTCCAAAATATGCATTTACCAGCCGGGTGATCAGTTTCAGTTGATTAAAATCCCTTTAAGTTTTCTTTCTAATAATCAGTACAATAAATCAATGTCACGTTAGAAAATAGGAGGAAAAAGATTCAAAGGGAAAGCTACATTTTAATATTTAAGCTAGAAGAATGTGTTATCCTTGGTTATTGTTAGTACTATGGTGAGTATCAGACCTGGCTGTATGAATGTGTTGTTAAGGATAAGTTAAGAGTGAGATACAATATTGTCTAGGATTGGATCATTGTTATAGCGTTATTTCCTATTAATCTCGATTGATATAAATAAATAAATCTCGATTTATTAAACAAAGCGCTCAAAGCAGCAGACTCACTAGATCTGCTTCAAGAGGTGATTGTGTCATTTCACATAGGTCAACCTCTATTAGCAAATCTACATTCTCTGTGAAGGCAGCTCACTCGTGGAATGCTCTGCCACCACATATACGCACACAAAACACGTACAAAACATTCAACACACAGCCTTAAGGAATGGCTTGTCGCCAATCAGGTGTGCAGGCATTGATGTACTGTCTGTCCTGCCTGCTTGTTTTGCCTATATGTGCATTTGTCTTGTTCAGTGTTGCTATTTTCCATTTTTGATGTGTGTTATGTGCCTCAGTGTTACTGCAGGTGGGTTTGTTCTGCTCTGCTCTGCTTCTTTTGCTTATATGTGTATTGGTTTTGTCTATACGTTACTGTCTATCTATGAATTTTAATTCCATTTTATTTGAAATTTTTAGGCAGCCTTTCGAACATCTAGCCGGGGACAGCAGATGAAAACTAGCCTCTCTGGCTAACTCTGGCTCACTTACAGTTTCACTGGTGATTGGTGTGCATTGTCCCTGCAAAATAAATAAACAAATAAATTAATTAATTAAATATTTAGTCTGTGAAATGTCAAAGAATTGTGGGGGGAAAAAAGCTCAACACAACTTTATCAAAAGTCTTGTGTTGTCTGACCAACAATCCAAAACCCCAGAGACATTTAATTTACTGTGAGAAATAACTCAAACGATTAAACGAATATCAAAACAGTTGGCTATAAAAAAGGTTTAATTGGTTTATAACAGTAGCTGTGTCTTTAAAAAGCCATGCTCTTTCTTAAAGCGTTGTCCTGTTTGTCTTCGCTGTCGTTTTTTTTTTGACAATAAAGTTCCAAACTGACCAACTCATTTCACGCTTCTAGCTGACTGAAGCAGACCTGCATGCCACTAATACTACTAATATCTTGTCGAAGCACCAGAAGTCCTCCACAAAAACCACATCATCAAGGTATTTGGTCAACAAATATTTTCATATCCGATCCTGTACGTATCACCCAATCACTCCTAATTACCAGTTTCTCACATGCATTCTGGAAATAAAACCGCTAAAAACATGTCCGTGGTGGTTTAGTGCTGAAGGTGTGTGAGATTAGGGCGACCGACACTTACTCTGCGTTGAAGCCATTAACGTGCAGTATTCGCATCTGTTTGACTATCGTGCTTTTCCCAGATTCACCGGCCCCTGAGAGAGGAAAGAGGACAGAAAAACAAGTGTTTATTAAGAGAGTTTAAAACTTCTTTAAAAAAAAGGCAAAGACTAAAACATCTCCATGAAACTAGTGGGTGATGGTTCAAAGCTTGTGTCATTGAATGCTGGGACTGTGAAGGTTACTAGTTACTCTTCAGATTAGGATTTTAAATAAGATTATAAATACAACACACTGCTAAAGATAAAACCAGTAGTCCCTAACTTTTAGACATTTTGACAGTGTGTAGTTGGAGCTTGTACACTATTGTGGTGGTACTTTTACTGAAGTAAAGGATCTGAGGATGTCTTCCACCACTGCTTCCAGATGTGAGAGGGGCTCTCAGCATCAGGAAAGAATCTGTCTAACTGGTAGACGAATATTGTCAAAGACGTAATTGAGCCCTGATAAATACTTTTAAGATGCCATAAATGTGGCATGATAAAACGCGTTAGACGCTCACAGATGTTCACGAGGAAAAGAAAAGAGGTCCTTCATGCGTCCTAGCGAACTGACAATAACAGAAGCCAGCCCAAAACATCTCCTCACCTGGACACAAGGAGCTAGGACACAGGCCTTCACCTTAGAGCCCGAGTGTAAGTGTCCAAATCTAAGGGTCGATTTCAGATTAGCATGAACGGGACAGTCCTATTAAGGGAAGCTAGTAATCCTCATAGTGATCCTAATTTGCTCTCCGCACTACCAGAGGCTTGGCGGGACGCTGGCCTTGGCCTTGAGGTTCATGACTGTATCATGACATGGAGGCCTGGACGATAAAGACGCAAATAGCCTCATCAAATTATAAATAGTAGAGCTTTTTTTTTTTTTTTTTTTTTCAATGACTGATTAGAATATATATTTCCAGAGCGGCTGGTGTGAAGAGGGTTACGCAAAAAGGTGAGCTCGTAATCTGAAACATGGCATCAAACATGGAGCCTGCAGGCCGAAGGACTGAAGGTGAACACGCCTGTTGGTGTGGCCTCAGCATGCTGCCTTCGTCTGCCTGCCTGCCTGACCCTCTGTCTGTCACATGTTCTGTAATCATGCTCCCTAATGACCCGTGAGAGCAGCAGACAGGCCTGCTCTTCAACTGTCCTGTGTCAAGACACTGGTGCTGTATTGACATCATGTCATTGCATCATATATTGATTTATGTATTTTTTTTTTTAACATTAGGTACAATCTGAAAAAAGGGTAGCTATGACATTTATATCTACAGGTAGAAACAAATACACTGGTTTAGCAGGGTGCAACAATTCAGCACAAAATGGGCCCTAATTGAACACACGCGCGCACACGCGCGCGCGCACACACGCACGCACACACACGCACGCACACACACACACACACACACACACACACACACACACACACACACACACACACACACACACACACACGTTAATGGTAAACTGTAGAGAAACCTACCTAATAGCAGTAGCCGGTGAGTCGCCCGGTATATCTGTTTGTCCTTCTGGAGCTGCTTCTCTATCTTTTTGTTGGCTTCCCTCTGTGCCTTCTCCTCATTTCGTTGGTCTTCGGTCTTACTATTGCCAAGACAGCCCATCTTCCCAAAAACCCAGTGATAGGTTCAGGGGGAGGCAGGGTGTGTGTGTGTGTGTGTGTGTGTGTGTGTGTGCGTGCGTGCGTGCGTGTGTGTGAAGGAGGGAGGGAAGGAAGGAGGGTGTTGATCAGAAGAGAAAAGTCAAATCAATCCTAAATTCCTGGACTGGCTCAGCAGAGGAACACCTGGCTCAAAATGGGTGACATTTGTGTTGCCAGTTGACACGAGATGTAAAAACCTGGTCAGGTAGTAGACGGTGGGCTCCACCAGGCTTTTGGCACAATATGGATGGAGGGATGTGGCTATTTACTGGCAATTTGTCAACAAGAGATGACTCCAAATAAAGAGGAAGAAGAGGAGCAGAGCACCGATGCCGCCCTCTCTCTCTCAGACGCTCGATTCTTGTGTTTTTCACTGTAAATCCGCAATGAAGTCATCAACATTGATATGAGCGAGTGGACTTGGAATTGCCAGCCTTGCAATGAACATAAATGAACGTGTTTCCGTTCCCTTAAATGTATATTTTATATTTAAACGCCGGGTTTAGAACACATACTATGCTTTTTTCTCCACGTTATGTTTAATGTTCTTAACAGACGTCTCCTCCGGAGCCCATCTTCGGCAGATACCTCACACTGCCATTCAATTCATTTACAACCAGATTTTCCTCCACCTTCTTTAAATATATATTTCAGGTTATTCTTTTTTTAGGGAGGTATTTTGCAAATCCAACTAATAAAACCACATCACAGGGCGGGTGTGAGAAAAATGAATGTAATTCCTCTTAAAATGACGGCATGTGAATCACCAGCTTCACCGGGGCTTCTTTCTCACAACCGTCACATTATACACCGTTTCTTTTTTGGGGGGAGGAGGGGAGTTGTAGTCGTTGATGTTAGCAACCTTATCAATAATATCCTGGTTTTAGCCGATGTCAAAATGATTTCCTCTTTCCTTCAACAGATGCTGGTGCTTTTTCTTTTTTTTTTGCGGAGGGTTTGACCAGAGCCCAGAGAAAAAGGCCGCTTCTCCGTCCTCTCTCTCTCTCTGTCACGTTAATTTGTATTTCTCCTCACATCGGAAAAGCTTGTCCGCGCGAGCAAAGGCAGTTTTTTGGCAGTTGGATGTCCTTGAATGTGACGCGGTATCCAGGTGATAGTCGTAGAAAATCCTCCGTTATATCCCCGTTTTGGCGCAGGTACAGCCCGCTGTCAAGTCTCTCCCCGTGAGTCCGTACGGTAGATTGTGGTTACATGTGCATGATACATGAACGTACCGCGGTGTTTTCACTCACTGGTCCAACGGCGAGACATTTGTTTTGTTTTACCGCCGAGAGGCCGCGTCTGCTCCGGTGAGCCGGTCGGGGAAATGAGAATCGTTTCTTTGCGGTGTTACTCTGAATTATTTTTACCCCCTTTTTTCTCTGAGAATTGTACATTGAGATAGATAGCGTTGAAGAGGTGGGGTGGGGCAAACGGCTCTCACGGAACCCTGGGAACGAAGAACTGTGGTCAAGTTCCGCGTGACGAGAATTTTAACTTCCGGTAGGAACTTTAAAAAATAAAGCCTCCATGGACGCTTCATGCCCAAGATGATAATAAAGATTAAAAACAGGATGAAGGGGTTTTTATTGTCATTGTAGTGATACAACGAAATTTTGTTTGGTAGCCCTCAGCAGCGAACAATAATACGAATGCTACTACTACTACTACTACTACTACTCCTACTACTACTACTAATAATAAAAAATAATAGTAATGACAATAATAATGTTTATTTGTATAGTACCTTTGAGGAGTAGACGTCACCAAGTACTTCACCAAAAAATAACTGAGACACTGAGCTAAAAAAAAAAGTATAGAAACACAATTTTTTTTTTTTTTTTTTAAATCAATGTTTAAGCAAATGAGTCATGAGCTGTTTATTAAAAGTTTCCAAAGTTTCTATGAATCTTTGGTCCAATAGTTCCAAAGTCTATAGGAGCTATTACTGCAAAAGCACATTCTCCTTTTGTCTTGAGTCTGGTGCGAAGAACAACCAACAGACCCAATCAGAGAACCTCAGAGACCTGCTGTAGGGCTTCAGTAGTTCTTAGATGCCTGTCTGACTACGCAGGGCTCTAAAGTGTTATCACAACATATATACTAAATACAGAGTTTCTCTGTGTTAGAATGAAAACACCAAATTCCAACTCTTCTATAGTGGAAATCAATATACAGCTTGATTTCTAGAAAAAAGAACACTTGAGCCTACACATGTTTTATAATTGATAAACTATTGCCTGTTTTCCAGAAACATTGTGGGATTCATTCTGGGACTTCCTGACAGTGGTGGAAGAAGTACACTGATCCTTTATGTAAGTTAAAGCAATGGTGAAAAGTAACCAAATACATTTATATATCTACTAAGTAATGTATCTTGTACTCCACTGCAATTTACCAGCTATAGTTACTTTTCATTTTTACAAATAAATACATTGATCAAACTATAGTCAATGGTTTACAAACTGTTTGGCTTGTGACCTCTTACAAAAAAACAGTATGTAATGGGGTCCCTTGCAATGTTTCAGATGAATGAGTTGTTGGTTCCACCAAAAGACATTTCCCCTCAAAAATCTGCACAGGGTTACATTAAAGTATTTATTCAAATGATCTGCTTCCTGAAGAGTAATAAAATGGAGCATTCCCCAAGACAAGAACTTAATGTACGGATAAATTGTGCACCATCAATCAGTTTTATCACACAATTTTATTTTAGATATTTGTTGTTACCGATACTTTAAAGGAATTACAACAGCTTGTGTCATTTAACAACAACTTTACAGCAACCTTACAATACAATACACTAACTGAGTATAAATAGAAAAAAAAATGAAATAAATTACTCACAAAATTACAATGCTCACAAATCTTTACTATCATCAAACTCATATGATTAATGTTTTGTGAGTTGTTCCTCCTATAGCTCACGATGCATTTTTGGCATAGAGTTGTAGTTTAAGATAAAAACTATAATTGCATTTATTCTTATTCTCAGTCCATTTTAAACACTTAAACACTTATAATGTAATGAACATCAATCAATAACATTCTTACTTCAAGGCAAAAATGAATGAAAACCCACAAAACATAAAAACAACGTCACTCTTACCATTTCTCATCAAGGCAGAAGAAAAGTTGTGCTTTTAGTTTGAAGTTAATATTGAAGTACTTCCTGTTTACTCCTTACTGCAACTTGACGCATCTGGAATGAAGCAGGGTCGGATCACATGATTGCCCGGAGCGTCATGAAGCAGAGGTACAGAAGGGGAGAGGCGCCCTCTTTGAAGCAAAGTGATAATCGACCTATACACCCAAAAGGCATTAATCAATGACGATGAAAAACTATAAAATAAGATTTTTTTTAAATTGTCTAATAACAGTAAATGCCATAATATACATTTAGTTACAATAAGAGACTTCAAATACTTATATTATTGACGAATGACAAAACAAGTTAAGGATAAGGTACTTCTAAACAAACGGCATTTCAATCGTCTCATTTATTATTTCATGTAAGTTTTAGAACGTTTAAAAGAGACGTTTTTAAGACATGCCTTGGTATATTAGGCTATCTCTGTGACTAGTGTTTAACATTTAACTTTTAATCAGGTTTTGAATCCCATACTGAATCAAATGTATTTCCAACTTTCACAAAGTTTCACAAAAGTTGAAGGTTTCTGTCAGCCTAACTAATGGTGATCTGGATCTTGAAACAGCTCCCTGTGTCCTCTCACCTCAAACACTGTGCATCAAAAATCATACACCCACAGACATATACTGCACACACACACACACTCACACACACAAACAAACAAAAAACTTCAACATCCACAATTACGTCAAAAAGAAAGTTTAGGGCAAAACACATAATAGTCATCAATGACAACTAAATGTTACTGTGGCTTCTTAAATGGTAAATGAACTTGCACTTGTAAAGCACTTTTCTAGTCATCCGACCACTCAAAGCGCTTCAACACGTCATTCACCCATTCACACCTATTCATACACCAATGACACTGGAAACCATGCAAGGTGCCACCTCCCTATCAGAACTGACTAACTTGTATATACATTAACATAACATTAATGAATCCCAACAAACAGCTGTGAAAGAATAAAAGAAGAAATGACTTAAATCTTAGAAGCAAGTTAAAGGTAACCTTGTCCTGTGGAGTTTTTTTTACCGTTCAAAGTTTATAAACTCAGAGCACAAAGTTTTCTTTCTTAAGGCCAAATAGTATCATGGTATACCTGCGATACCACTGAACCTTTGTGCACATGCTTCCTAACTGTCAAAGATGGTTGGTAATGGAAAATATTCGTATTCACCACAACAACAAATGGCATATGTACTTGTGGTATTTCCGTCTGTGTGAGTGAAGCAGTGAAGTAGGTTTTCACATACAAGGAATTTGCCTTGGTGTTTAAGTGCATAATTACAATAGAGGAAACAAGTACTGCAAAATACTAGAATCATAAACGTTAAATAGAAGTTTTTTTTAAATGAATATAATATAAATACATCTTTTTTAAATTAATAGAGCCATACCAAAATTAAAACTAAGAAGAATTAAATGTGCAAAAGTCTGACTAAAAATATCCAATTGAGAGTTGTCAGTGTCCTATTAAACAATACATATTTATTTATTTATTCAGATGAAAACTTCCTCATGGAGCTTTATAATGTGACATGTCAAAAACATATGTTTTGAGTAACGCCTATCTGTAATTATAAAAGAACAACAGTGCTGCTTAAAAAGTAGGCGTAATACTTAATTGTCTTATCTGTGGCTCATTTATATTCTTATTACTTGATTTAAAATATAACAATTTGAGCCACATGCTGAAGCATTAAATTGACAATCAGCTACTTTTTCACATGTCAGATCTAAATAAAAAAAAGAGAAAAAGTGGAATGTAGTCTAAATCCTTAAATAAATCCTGGCATCAGAAAATGCTTAAATTTACAAATGTAATCAATTTGCCAATCTTTAAAACAATAACCGCTCCAATGGTGTCATGCTATGCTGGTAATAGTCCTCTAGATGGTAGCATCTCACATCTCCCAACTGCTGCCCATTTTTACACCATTATTATTACACCTACACAGATTTAGTGGGTGAATATGGAAAACTGTATCTGTTTAACATCTGGAAGGAAAATAGGTGCACAATATCCAAATTCTGCTGTGATTGTAATATGACAGAGCGTTGTCATATTACAATCTTGTATTAAATGTCTTTTCTGTCGTTTAAAAAGATTCCTTTCAGACATAGGAACAACATGTCTGGTATATTTGTGTGTGTGTGTGTGTGTGTGTGTGTGTGTATATATATGATCATAGTAATGTCGTTAATCAAATGGGTGTTATCTGACACTGGCCAGAGAAACAAACCACACATTCATCTTCTCTTCACTTCCTTCCTGCTGTTGGTCGCTGGTACAGCTCACAGATGTGTTTCAGCCAAATATCGCCAAAATATTCTCACTGCACCAACTGTTTTCCTCTGCAACAGTTGATAATCCATTCATTTATGATGTATCGACAACAGAGATGTTAAGTTAAGTTCTTTCACCAAGTTTGCACAGCTTTACACAAAAGGAATTACCAAATGCCTTTTCCATTATTTGTAATAACTTTTTAATGCAATTGAATAACTTAATTATCAGTAATTTATTGTATAATTTACATGCACTACTGTGTGCAAACTAAAACATACAGATATACAAGGTGACATGTTGGTAGACTGTAGGCTTACTTAAACTACTTATACAGAGTATAAAAAGTATGGCAAACCCTCTCATATGAAAATAATCTTTGTTTATTATCATTCTGCTAGGAGTGTTCATAGTGCATTAGGGGCCTCCCATATGGCATAGAATGGGGTGACTCCCTGATGACATCATTTCGGGTGGTATATAAAAGACTGGTTGGAGGACTGAAGCCTATCAGACACCTCAGCTGCTCTGTGTACTGTAGCCCGATCATCATGCGTGAAATTGTACATTTGCAAATTGGACAATGTGGCAACCAGATCGGCTCAAAGGTAATAAAATAAAATTCCTGTTTTATGCTACCTGAGAAAAAAAACGAGTAAATGTTTTAACGTGATCGATTACATTTAATAAATATATTTTAAAAATATATTTACATTCCTTTATGATCTTGTTCTGACCAGATTAAGAATCTCTGCTGTACACAGTAAAATTATGAAAATACATGTATATTTTACAAAAAGATGTATTTAAATTATGTAGCAAATTTGGACAAGTAGTGTTCCTTTGCATGGTGCCATCAACAGTTGTGAGTGACACAGGGTGTACCCTGTGAAGCATTACGGGAAAAGATAAGGGCTAAAGTGAGACTGGTATGGGTGGGACATTTTGTTTTTTCATCGCCACAGCTAAAGAGACACATTGTGCTGTTTGACACTGGAGAATGTGCCAATGTAAGCATCAAACCCTTATTATTCTGTTAGGCATCTTCATCATTTATAGCGTGTCGCAGAGATTCCTGATCTGGTTAGAACAAGATCATGAGTTGCCACAGATTAATGACGAGATGCATTTAAACAATTAAACAACTGTATATACGACCATATAAAGTCCCAGAGGGGAAAGGTGTAAAACACTTTAAGTCTGTTGATATGATTATCTCCCTCTTTGGCTTTCTCTTTCTAGTTTTGGGAAGTGATCAGTGAAGAACATGGGATCAATGCAACAGGCAACTATGAAGGAGACAGCAACCTCCAACTGGAGAGGGTCAACGTCTACTTCAACGAGGCAACAGGTGATTACTCTATGCAGGCTACACTGTCCGTTTAATAGCTGACAGTTTATTCCACGAACATGGTTCTACTAAATAAAAGTGTTCTCAAACTTTGACACAAAGTGGGGACATATAAATGTTCATTTACGACTTTATTTGTTATTAACTTCCATTCTGTTTGCAGGTGGTAAATATGTCCCCAGGGCCCTGCTTGTTGACCTGGAGCCTGGTACAATGGACAGTGTGAGAGGAAGCCGCATCGGAGCCCTTTTTAGGCCAGACAACTTCATCCACGGTGAGACAAAAAAGGAAACAGTCATACCGGGAAATACCTGCAAGACTGTCTTGCTTTTATCAAAAGGCAGTTTTTACTATTATGTGGAAAACTTTAAACACTTGTGGTACAGCCGTATTCGTGCTTCGGATACAAATGCCTCCCAACTGGTGTATGAATAAATTCTGCATTTTCAACCAGCTAGCTCTTTATCCAATGGTATTGAAAATGTTTCTTACATCAGGGAGTGGAGGATCATTTAAATCCGTTTAAGTCATAAAAGAAGATAAAAACATCAACACAGTATTTAACCCAAAAAAGGTCAAAACATATTGTCAACATAGAGCTGAGCATCTAAATGCAAAGCAGTGTTCAATCTATAGAGAAGTGGCACATTTTATGCTTTATGTTTTTATATGTTATGTTTTTATAATTGCAAAGTATGCTGTATGTTTTCCCTCCACTAGTTCTATTGACGGGAGAGATTATTTTATTAATTTTGGTGTTACAGGGAACTCAGGAGCTGGAAATAACTGGGCGAAGGGCCACTACACGGAGGGAGCGGAGCTGGTGGAGCAGGTGGTTGACAGAGTGAGGAACGAGAGTGAAAGCTGTGACTGCCTGCAGGGCTTTCAGCTGGTTCACTCACTGGGGGGTGGCACCG
Organism: Cebidichthys violaceus; assembly: GCF_023349555.1. Classification (NCBI taxonomy): domain Eukaryota; kingdom Metazoa; phylum Chordata; class Actinopteri; order Perciformes; family Stichaeidae; genus Cebidichthys; species Cebidichthys violaceus. The sequence goes on along the minus strand of NW_027176340.1, from coordinate 7,055,692 downwards.
GCTCTGGCATGGGGACCCTCATCATCAACAAGATCCGAGAGGAGTACCCTGACCGCATCGTGAACACTTTCAGCATCCTGCCCTCCCCTAAAGTCTCTGACGTGGTGGTGGAGCCCTACAACGCCACGCTGTCAGTCCACCAACTCCTGGAGAACACAGACGAGACCTTCTGCATCGACAACGAGGCCCTCTACGACATCTGCTTCCGCACGCTGAAACTGACCACGCCGACTTACGGGGACCTCAACCACTTGGTCTGCATGACCATGAGCGGGGTCACGACCTCCCTGAGATTCCCTGGGCAGCTCAACGCCGACCTGAGGAAGCTGGCTGTCAACATGGTGCCTTTCCCTCGCCTCCACTTCTTCATGCCAGGCTTCGCCCCCCTGACGGCCCGCGGCAGCCAGCAGTATAGAGCCCTCACGGTGCCTGAGCTCACCCAGCAGATGTTCGATGCCCGAAACATGATGACAGCGTGCGACCCAAGGAGGGGGCGCTACCTCACCGTGGCGGGCATCTTCCGTGGACGGATGTCCACCAAAGAGGTGGACGAGCAGATGCTTGCAATGCAGCAGAAAAACAGCAACTACTTTGTGGACTGGATCCCCCATAACGTCAAGGTCGCTGTGTGTGACATCCCACCCCGAGGCCTCAAAATGGCCGCCACCTTCATCGGCAACAACACGGCCATTCAGGAGATATTCCGCCGCGTGGGCGAGCAGTTCTCCCTGATGTTCAGACGGAAGGCCTTTCTCCACTGGTATACAGGAGAAGGGATGGATGAATTGGAGTTCACTGAGGCAGAGAGCAACCTCAACGACCTTGTGTCGGAGTACCAGCAGTACCAAGAGGCCACCACCGATCTAGATTGGGAAGCAGAGGAAGAAGAAGAGGAGGGACCTTCATCACCAGCAACAACAAAGGTTCAGTCTGTGGTTGAAGTTAAACTGGAATCAGTCACCGAAACAAGCAAAGACGCTGTGGTTGAGTAGAAGACGTAGGTCATACAGTGTGGTGTGTAAAACATATGCAGGATGGTTGGTCTGAAAAGGAACTTTTATTTTATAGATTAATTTATGACTATGGTTGATTTAGACAACCTCTACTTGAGAAAATTGACATTTTTAAACAAAAGTGCTTATTGTCTTTTATGCATTCTTCAAATGATCTGTACGCTTATATGTTTGTTTTTTAGAAGTTCTTTCTTGGATAGTAAAATTTGAAAACTATGAAAATGTTTGTAAATACAGTATGGAAAAGTTGTTGTTATGCCAGCTCTATATAATCCACAGCCATAAAAAATTAAAAAACAAAAAACAGTAAATGTTGCATTGAGTGTTTATAAGTTATGATGGTAATAAAAACAGCAACACCAAAGATTGATGATTTCTTATTACGGGTACATTCATTACATTACTAAAAAATACCAAAATACATTTATTTTTCATTCAGTTTTATCATTTGAACTGAAACTGGATAACCAGTGATGGACAGTACTTTGACAGCACAGTGACACCGTCACCGTTCAAGGCTGTCACACAGTTTCAGTTACGAGTCTGGGACATAGAGATTACACATAACTTGGCCAGCAGTGTCTGCCCTTTGAGATAAGCACACATGACGTGGAGAGCACTACTGCACTAAAGTCGCCTACACTCATAGGGCTAAAGAAGATAATACTGCATGTAACCCACATGTGAATATGGGTTAAGGGGACAAAAGCAGGATTGCCTCAGAGAGGCCAATCTGCTTCAAGTTACAAGCAGGCAATGAGGTCAAGATGGAAAAAAGCCTTCAAATATATTGCATAGATCGGGTTAAAATGCAGCAAAATGGGACCATAATTTAGCTCCTACTTTTACCAACTATTTGATTCTGAGAGGCAGCACTAATAATGATGTATCAAGTGTAATGGATAACCATAACTTATCATAGGAGCTGCCATTCTCAAATTAAGGACACCACTTGTTGGTGTCCTGGTCAATAGCATAATTGGGAAACCAGTACTTATTTTCAGTAGACCAGTGATTGTCCTGATGAAATATTAAAAAAATGGAATTAAGTAACTTAAGAGACAGTCTGCAAAAAATACACATAATTGAAGCAGCATTTTTGCTTTTGCAATCATGTCAATGATCTCAATACCTTTCCAGATTCACGTCCAGACCTGTCCTGCAGTTTGAAAGTCATCAAGGTGGATTTCTGCAACTTATGTTAAGAAATGTCACTCTCTTTGGGCAGGTGTTAAGAGTTGCAAAGAGTACAAACTTCAATAGCCCACAGTGGCAAATTGCAGAGCACTGCCTACGATATTTCCACTGTGTTGATCTAGCAGTCTTTCATTCATTCAAGGTTGTAGAGAACTTTCAACCTTCACTGAGCTGAATTGTGTAACATCCGAGGTTAAATGGCCGATACGTCCATAATGTAGGTTACACAGCTTAATAGGCAATGTGGCCTACTGCATGCTGTAGGTGAAGAGCGATAACCATGTAAATGTCTATGGCTTATCCATTGTCGAGTTTTACATAAACCATTTCATTCAGCTGCTCGCCGTGTCAGCTGACTCATGCGGCATGTAGAAGAGCGCAAGTGCGTAGCTCTTACCCCCCGCCCCACGTGACTGCTGTGGTACAGTGGGCGGGGACTTGCAGATGTCTCTGAACGCGTGCAACTGATTTCAGTCAGTCCAACCGGCTTCTACCAGCGCCTCGACTCCGGCAGCATCTGTCAGCTAGACACCGTTAAACAATGAAGATCTGGGCATCAGAGCACATATTCAAGTAAGTAGCGAAGTTATTATTTATTTTTTATTTCCGACGATGTGTTTAGAGATTTCATCGGTTCATTGTCAGGCAGTTCAGTAACGTCTGTCTTCGTGTTTAATCCGGTTACACACGCGTGGTTTATGACAGAAGACCTCAACAAGACAGCTGCTTACGATAACGTAAGGGTTACTGGCTAGTATGCTGGTAGTAGAAGCTTATAATAGGAATGTAACTTAGACATATTCCCCCCATGTCACTGCAGTCGGTAGCTTTTTTTTTTTTAAGAGAAACATTGTTTAAACATGCGCACACACCAATAGCGTAACGTTACATACAATACATAAATAAACGTAAAGCCGTATCTATGGTGAATACATAACTGTTTTAAATTGCGTAACCTGTCGGTCAGGACTAGCCCCCAGCGCGCGACCTTTCTCCCACATTTCTTATTCGCGTGCCTGATTGCGTCACTGGATTACGTCGTCACGTCCACGCGTCTCCAAGGCAACCATTCACTCTAACGTTAGATCGTTATATTCATCTTTACTTTACGGTGCTATTAAAAAAATAAAATAAAATAAAAAACCTGATGTTACTGAGACTGAATGCCATTTCCTTTCACCTCGTTCACTTTACGTGCGGGTCATTGTGGAACCATGTTAAATACATTTAAAAAAAGCCCATCTAGGTATTGTTAGCTGACTGTACTAGTATCAAAGGAAAAACTAATTAGTGCATGCAAATGGCCCCTGTAAGTCGTATGCTATTATATCATACATTAATGGATATATTACCACTGATGCTTTGTGTGTAATTATCATTTTACTGTTGTAGTTAAATCTGTAACGGATGGAGCAAAAAGTAATGGAGCAAAAAGTAACCTAAAATAGTAGTGGAGAAGAAGCTCAAAGTACAGAACTTCAGTAGATACATGGTTACGTTCCACTACGGTACACAAGCAATTTGTTTAAAAACTAAGAATGTAGGATATTGAGTTTTATCATGAAAGTATCAAAAGTAAGTCCAGTTGAATATCAGTTTTTGTTTTCCTAAAGACGTAAATAGAGTAACTCACTATCAGATCGTCATTTAGATAGTGTCTGCATTTGCATCCTTTTTTTTTTTTATTGCAATGCTTCAATAGTATTTTTGTTTTTTGGCTTTCCTTCAACAGCCATCCTTGGGAGACGGTGACCAAGGCTGCTATGCAGAAGTATCCCAACCCCATGAACCCCAGTGTGATCGGAGTGGATGTGTTGGACAGAAGCATCGACAAACAGGGACGCCTCCACAGCACAAGACTGCTCGGCACAGAGTGGGGTCTTCCATCCATAGTGAAATCTGTGAGTTTTTAAAAAACGGGCCTGCTGTCTAGCATCACTGTCACATGTTTTTGCTGCTTGTAGTGTGCCTGCTTTGGTTTCACACTTAAAATGTACACATGTGACTCTGAATGGGGAAACACTTGACCTGACCTGAAAGTATGTGCTCGTGGTTATAGCCCGAGTCCGTTATGTCCCAGAGATAGTGCAGGTTAATGCTTTCCAGGCGGTGAGCGTGACATAAACCCTCAAGGCTATTTCGGTCCAGGGGCAGCCTGGTTTGCTGAAAGGAGCCGAGCGGCGAGTTCATGGCTATGTGCCACGGCTCGTGTTGTACAGGACACGGTAGTGTCATTCTTTTCTCATAGCTGAGTTGTAACCCTTCACACCATGTGATGTAACTTTCCATCTCTGTCCACCCGGCTAAAACTAGAGGGCACTACTTGAAAGAAAGGCAGTGACGGAGGCCTCTGGATTTCTGCAACATGTCATTTGAACTTTCCACAGTGTCTGTAGACTTTCTGATTTCACTAATGATAAGGCTGGAAAAAGATTCTATAAAGATTTAGCCCATGTAAACACTGGCTAACCAGCTGCTGTTGTTTAGCTTTGACCTTTGTCTTCGGTGTCTGAGGATGGGGTTGTTGTCAGAGACAACATCTATGAATAGCCCCTTTAATTCCAAGGACAGTCTATGCCACAGACTGTCCCAGTGACTGCATATTAACGCAGCCTGTAATCAGATTGTCTCAAAGCAAATCACCCTTGAGCCACAGTGTGAGCGCGTAAACCGGATGTATCATGTAAACGTCTTCCTCTGACACCAGTTTAAACACAGGAATGTACTACTAAAATAATCCCTCTTTTCCATAAATGTCAGAAAAGTTGTGTATTTCATTACAGCTCAAGCTAGTTGAACAGATCCTAGTATAGAAGTAGAGTGGCACATCAGATTTATGGAGATGTCAGTCTTTATTTTTCATTTTTGTAATGTGCATACAAATATTTTGAGGTGAAACTGCACCTAAAAGATGCCACTTGTCCCCAAACAAATTTAAACAGATAAAAAAAGTAAGTAATTTTAGATTTTAGATTTAAAGTCACAAGGAAAATAAATTAATTTCGTTCAATTCATGGAGTGTGAGCAGGACAAGTTCAGATTGACTGCATATTATTCATCTCTGCTGGCACTAGTGTGTTTCCACTGACAACCCTGATTAAGCAACTTTTAGTGAATTTTTTTCTTTTCTTTTAAATGACATTGTAACTTAAATGTAGATTAAGCCGAAGTAAACAGATGATTTGTGGATGAATCTGTGTGTGAAAATGAATGCATGAGTAAATAAAGGCACCATTTAAAAAGTAGAACAAAAGAAGTCTGCACTTAGATTAAGTAACATCTGCAAGAAACATTTTATTTCAGTTTGTAGTAAGCGTGTTTCCGTCTTTGCCCTCAGATCATTGGTAACGCACGGACATACACGTACGTTCAGGAGCACTCGGTTGTGGATCCCAAAGAGAAGATTTTCGAACTTCAGTCCTCAAATGTGAGTACTCACGACACGACACCTTCCTCTGCTAACACCCTCGGGTCAATGTTGAGATTTAACCATCAGTGTGGGGGCGTGGCTTATGCAACCTGCTCATCTGTTCACAAAACACGTTCTATTTAAGATGTGTCAACCAAAAACACCCATCGAGATCCACCTTTTGTGCCTCCCTCTCATCTGAACACATGCGAGCTTACTGCGTTATACCTCTGGAATGAAGCCTTGGTTGTTCCACAGGTTATTAGCTTGATCAATATTCTGTCAACTTTTCAACAATTCAAGTTTGTTTAAGCAGTTGTGAGACTTGTCTGATGGCTCTCGCTGTGATACTGCACCAGACAGTTAACCTTACATGAATTTGTCTTTTGTGATATTTCCTCTGCAGATCACTTTCACGAACATGGTGTCTGTGGATGAAAAGTTAACATACAAACCTCACCCTGACGACCAAGACAAGTAGGTTTCTTTCTTTTTTTTAACATAGCAGGGATTTTTAAATAACACTGATGAATCATGAATCGAAGCATTCAGGACTTTCTTTTAACCTCTTTTAACTCTAGAACAATATTGACCCAGGAGGCGATCATCTCTGTGAAAGGAGTCAGCCTCAGCAGTTACTTGGAGGGAGTATTGGCCAGCACCATCTCTGCTAACGCTGGAAAGGTTAGAGGTCCTTAGAAGGCTCTTTTTTTTTTTTTTTTTAAAGTGGGACCCAAAACACAAACAGATAGTTCCCAAAATGACAAATGTTAAACTAAACATCTAGACTGATTATTGTTTGGGTCCTGCACTTATGATGTGGACTATTTGTTCTGGACTACTCACAAAATAACAAGTGGTTCCCAACCTTTTTTAGGTTGTGATCTCTTGAAATGAAGCACTGTCTACATGTTGCCCTTTAGCGTGGACATAAGTTGTAAACAGTTAAGGCAAAGAGTAACTTGTGATCCTTTTCAGATTTTTACAAGCCCCGAAACAATGTAACAATGTTCACAAGAAAAAAAACTTGACTAATATTATTATTGAGTATTTAAACACAAGTTAAAAGATTAAGGATCATGCTTTCAGATAATCTTTCCTCAAATTTCTTGCTATTGGAAAGATGAGAACCACTGCTCTCTTTTCTTTTCATGGCAACAGGTCATTCTTGTCCTTTCCATCTATTCAGCTTCATGTAATTCTCTTAATTTTCCCTCGTATGGACTAACTGTTTATTGTATTGCTTGTTCTCCATCAGGGCCGTGAAGCCATGGAGTGGGTGATCAGGCGACTGAATGCAGAGATCGAGGAGCTGGCAGCCACAGCACGCGGGACCATACGAGCCCCAATGGCTGCTGCCGTCACTGAGAAATGACACCTGCCTCTCTTTGCCAGCAGAATCTGAGAGAAACTGCTCGCCACCACATCGAGCCTCCCTTTGTGACGCTCCGGTGCTGTTTTGGTGCTCTGGAGTTTTTTTTGTATTGTTTGAGGGTACAATTCATCCATCTCATATACTTTTTACTATCTACATTAGATATATTTTTAACAGCAGACGGCAACATAAGGGGATTCTGTGGAGCGTCTTTAGTAGGATGCTGCCTGACAGGACCTGCAGTGATAAGAGACTCAGGGACAAGTTTAAACACCACTGTTATCTGTGGGTTTACAAACATGTAGCCAAGAGGTGTCCTAGGCACTGGATGAGCTGAAAACAAGGAAAGTGCCAAAAGCAGACGCACCTCTTTTTGTGCAGCACTTTTACCTCAGAAGTCTCATTGGCATGAACTCTCTTTTTACAATGACAGTGAAAAGAAAAGCTCCTGTCGAGACACATTGGCAGAAAACAATGCCTTGTTGATGCAGGAGTCAAATGCAATGCATGTCAAGGGTACATGGGAGAGGTTTGGTTGACATGGGGGTTATGTGCATGTTTATTTGTGCAAGAGATCTCAACAATGTTTTCATGTGGGACCTCGGTAATAACAAGACACACTGCACCAGGTGACATCTATGTACATGTAAGCCTGAATATGAACTGTATTTTGTTATGTGATGACTAATGTTATTTAAGTGAAATGAAGGGATCAAGCTATTTGCCATATTTATGTTTTTGAACAAAGGTAGAAGGCCTTCTCAAATGCTGCGTTAGTATAACTTTGATATAAATCAGAAAGATGTGTGGAGACTAAAGACAACAGTAAAAACGTTTAGTTACACGTTCAGGTTCAGCTGGACATGTTTGCTGAGCTCAAACAGTTTTATCAATACTACTGTTCCTCTCAGCGAGAGATTTGAGACCTTTGCATTGACTTGTATTTGCACTTACGAGATAATACATGCTAACAATGAAAAGCTGCTACACATGTGACGATGCTGATGATCTGTGAATGCTTGTTTGACAGACAATTTGCATTTGAGAAGGTCTTTCTTTATATACAAGACAGCAGTGTGGAGATGTGAATGATTTAGTTTCTCTATTAGAAACACAACCTGTAACAGGAATATTTATTTAAAGAGTGAGTTGCAACTTTGGTTGCACATTGAGAAATGTGATATAACCTGCTTAGTTAATAATTGCATTTTGTGCATTATGTCCGGGTGCTTGTTAAAAGAAACCGTTTCACCAACTGCAGAATGTGATAATAAAATAAAATATGTTATTCTGTTTAATAAAAGATTTTTCCCAGCAATTCTTCAAATTAGGTCCTAAAATAAAAAGGCCAGGATAGTGTTGAAATGCAAATCAAATGTTTTCAGAAAACTAAATGCTCTATTTCTAAGTTAGAATTCAATGTAAGTTATGATATATCTAACATGGAGTGGATATTTATCCAACTATATTATAAGTAGAAATATGGCCTGTGGGAAAACTTGTTCAGTGCATATGATTCTGCCAAATAGATTGAATTTAGGCGGTTCAGTCGATGACTGCATTGTTGGCTATGAAGGGTGTGAAGGTATATTTGTGCTGTGCTTCTCTATATTATAAGAGGCTACACACTGAAACGCCTGCAGCAGGTGTGGACCAGCACAACTGCATTCTTCAAACGTTGGTCACTCACTTTAATTCAAGAGTTATGCTGCCACACGTTGGCCAAATGATAAGACTTCCAATTTACTCTTGAGAAGTGTAAGAATATATATATATTTTATGTAATGTAAAGAAATGTCATGAAATTGCACTGAGCAAACTTCGCAAATATTGTTTGGGCTCTCACCTCTGAGCATCTCAGCACGCTAATGAGCAGCCTTGTAAGCATAAGAAAAGGTACGATTTATTGAAAGTGTCTTGTGTCTGATTGTGTTTGAACTAAATTAAATAATGGCCATCTAATACAAGTCTTTCACTACTGTTATATGCAGAATGTGTGGGTTTCAGAGGTAGATGAGATGTAGTTCATACAGGGTGTAGGTGGTTTGATTTGTCTGCTGCTGCCCCCTGCTGTTTGGGAGGATTCCCCCGACGTCACGCTACACCCTTTAAAATCAACCTATGGTGAGGAGCACAGAGCATTCTCTCAGCCAATCGGTGGCCGCGGTGCATTTAAAGGTTTTGAACAGAGGGACGTTTGAAACTGAAGTCAGACCAGCAGTGTTTGGGGGAAGTGTGTTAGCTAGCACAAGCTGAAGTCGATTCTGCATATATTTATAGTTTGGTTTGATCCGTATTCATCAGCGTTTACCTTCTTACAACACCGAACTGTCTTTTAATAGGGTTTGTACTGCGATAGCGTTGAAAATCCACCTCGCGGTATCGTTACACTAAATATGTATGTAGTCGTACCTGCTAGCTAGCGGAGACGTTAAAGCTACACGCTTGAGAGCTAACGTTGCTCTGGGATTATATTCTGGATTAATTATCAATCAATTGCTCCCGGTCATTGTGCAATTAGCCATTTAGGTAAGTAACGTTATCAACTGCGTACCAGTAGAGTTGTGTTGGATGTTTGGGATGCTATGGTTACCAAATGGCTAACGTTAGCTCAAACTTAACGTCTGGAGCGTATGGTTACATTAGCCACCCGACGGAGAATGCTACAACTGGGCGGCTTGTAATTTACGTTTTCAATTATTATCCTTTTTCCTAAATGAATGGTATATAAGTAAAGGGAGCATCTGTGATACGGTACACAACGTTTGTGGTGACAATGCTAACGTTCTTGTTAACATTGAGACGACGTAGACTACTACAACATTTAAATGATCCTCCATCTTTGTGTTAAGATAACCTCTACTGTACCGTTTCTCAGGAGATGGACTCTTCTGCCAGGCTCAAGATAACAAAGGACATGAAACTTCAAAGGCCTGAAGTGAAGGTAATGCACAACATCACCATAAAACTAATGAATACAAAACTACTGTCACAGGTTGTGGGCTCACTTTTCGTCACCTTCGTCATTGTATATTGATGTGAATGTGTTGAGCTTTCAACTTCACACAGTCTCTGCACATTATTCAAGTTTGAGATATAAACACCAGACACACAGCTATGAGTAGACATGCACGCACTGGCCGAATCCCAAACGTCTAGCTAAAAGTGTGACTACAACAGGAATGATTGGGGTTAAGAAATTAAAGTCGATAAAACGACACATCCAGAAAAGATGGAGCCTTATTGCTTCTTTGTCTTTTAAAAGCCAGTTTGTTCCGTGTTTGAGGATTTTCTTTGATTGCAGTCGGTCAGCGTTGGGCCAAAGCGGATTCCTGTGTCTCAGCAGTCACAGATGACTGCGGTTACACCAACTCCGCACCAGCGGGTTCTAGGTGTGTCGAATGGACCTCAGCGCATCCAGCGGCCTATGACGCACCAGAAGTCGGCGTCTCACGTCTCGGTTGCTGTCAAGTCCACGCACCCCACTGATCAGAATGTGAATCCTGCTACTCAGAATGGAAACCGTGTCCCGCAGCCCAAACGCGTTTCTCAGCAAATCCAACCAAAGACAGTTGTCCCCAAGGTGAACCTGGAGCCGGCCAAACCACCATCTGAACCTGCAAACCTGGAGAAGCCACAGAGTAAGCAGAACACAAAATCAACTGAACTAATCAATTGTGAGTTTTTGCTAAAATATTTTTTGTTGACAGACAAACCTGCCAAGAATGATTCAAACACCTCTGCATCAAAGTAAGTGTGATTTATTGTTCTTTTTTTATTCTTTTCATATCGATGACAAATTGTTATTGTCGGTAACTAACTATGCATGTTTCTGCTCACACAGCAAGCGGTGGAGTCTGGAGAATTTTGACATCGGCCGTCCCTTAGGAAAGGGTAAATTTGGAAACGTCTACCTGGCCAGAGAGCGACAAAGTAAGTTCATCTTGGCCCTGAAGGTGCTCTTCAAGAAGCAGCTGGAGAAGGCTGGGGTGGAGCACCAGCTGAGGAGGGAAGTGGAGATCCAGTCTCACCTCAGGTAATGCATCGTCCAAATTATGCAATATAGTGCCAAAATATGAATCCTGGGGCTGACCAAAGGCAGTGTGACGCACGCAGTGGTTCTGTTTTTACCGACCTGATTTCTGAATCACTGGTGAGACAAACCTTGATTTTTGTAGGCCAAAGTCGTTGTCACACACTGAAATGTTCATATTGAAAGAACTCCTAACTCATCTTTTTAAAAAGAGGCGTGTGTGCGTGCGACACACACTTGTAGACTTGAGTTGGGGTTAGTGATGGCAGGACTGGGTTCCCCTGTTTAATACAGCATGGTACACTCGTATACCTGCCTTGTTGTTTTATAAAGCCTGGCACTTTCAAGTGTGAACACTCTCTTGTGCTCTTTAGTCGTCCTTGTGTGCTGTTGCAGCATGGTCGGATAAACCCACCACAATGTGTTTACTGGTTACTGTGGTTAAAGCATTTTGCAACTGGGTAATTCGTGGACAAACAGATTTCTGCTTAGTTCATGTTTCTATTTTAAGTTAAAACCTGAATTGGGCCATGCTCTGTTTGAAAGACTTGCCACGAGTGATTGCATTTTGCATTGGCTTCCTTTTTTAGTTCTGTCCATTTACTTTGCTCTTTTGAAATATTGATTGACGTCCTGCAGGCACCCCAATATCCTGCGCCTCTACGGTTACTTCCATGACTCATCGCGTGTCTATCTCATCCTGGAGTTTGCACCCAAGGGTGAACTGTACAGTGAGCTGCAGCGCTGTGGATGTTTTCCGGAGGCCAGAAGTGCCACAGTAAGTGCCAATTTAAGACCTTTTTGTGAAATGTGTACTTTGTTATTAAATGAGCAATTGACATCACCAACTGAAACGCATGTATAATTGTAATCAGTCTAAGTAATTATTAAAGTTCATATTAGGGGTACACTAATTCCAAAAACCTGTTCTATGTTCGGTGTCTTTCCTAGAGTTTATCATTTAAGAAATGAAGAGGATGCTGTGAAAAACAGAACGTGATGCATGTTGTAATCACCGTGCTTTTTGTGCTGTACTAGTACATCATGGAGCTGGCAGATGCACTCAACTATTGCCACTCCAAGAAGGTGATCCACAGGGACATCAAACCAGAGAACCTGTTGCTGGGAGCCAGCGGGGAGCTAAAGATTGCAGACTTTGGCTGGTCTGTTCACACTCCCTCCTCCAGGTATGCACAGACATGTTTTTGGTCAAAAGGGCATCTTTTTGTTTACAACCTTTTTCATTGAGAGCTTTTATTGACTCTTTGTTTGGATAGGAATAATGGTTTAATTTGCGATTCACTTGTTTGGCTTCAGTGTCTGTGCTCAGGTCAGGAATTACTAGTTTCTTTTTTTTTTTTTTTTTGGGCCTTCTACATCAAACTAACTTTATTAATGTCTCTCTGTTCAGGAGATCCACGCTCTGTGGCACGCTGGACTACTTGCCTCCAGAGATGATTGAGGGGAAAACTCATGATGAAAAGGTGGATCTGTGGAGTCTGGGCGTCCTTTGCTACGAGTTCCTGGTTGGAAAACCCCCCTTTGAAACAAAAAGTCACGAGGAGACCTACCGCAAGATATCAAGGGTAAGGCATGAATAGCTAGACACCCCAACAATTATCATTTAATGTAGAGCTCCGTAGTTTCAGAAGCCTTTTCCTCCCACTTGAGTTTGCAGGCCTTGCACTACAGTTTAGCTGGTAACCCTTTGTGCTGGTTGTTTTTGTCATCCAGGTGGAGTACACCTACCCCGCACAGGCCAATATCGGTGCTGGAGCCAAAGACTTGGTTGCGAGGCTGCTGAAGCACAACCCAATGCACAGACTGCCCATCCAGGGAGTCCTGTCCCACCCCTGGGTGGTCGAGAGCGCCACCAAGAAACCCACAACCATGACCAATGAAGAGCTCGGCCAGTGAGCCTCTTTGTCCCCTCAGACCTGAGGTCTGTTCATGTGAGGGAGCAGTGGACCACAGAGGTGTGGAACACGGACACCAGTGGGCAGCTGATTATTTAGAATCTGCTCGTACTACTATATTGACTATAAAATCACTTCTTGTGGATGTTTTTGTCTGCAGGCATCTTGAGCCACTTTGTTATCTTCTTATTTCTTATCCTTTTCCTTGTTTCACAAATGGCATCCTCTTGCCTGTAAATATTTTGCCGTTTTTGTGTAATTATGAGAATTTTATTGAGCTTTTCTAAAATGCCATTACTTGAAATAAAAGAGCGTCTGTCGTGGAATATGTCACTTTTGAATTAAACGGTATAAGTCTTACAGTGACTCTTCTGATCATTCCATCAACCCTCTTTTTATTAAGCGCCTCCAGTGGCACGTGGCCAGCAGAGGGCGCCAGCATACCACTAGAGTTGGATTGGGAATTTGTTACATATTTCAGATATTAATTCCACTGACACTGTTAATAAACCTGTTCCACATTTATTTTCTCCTACAATTAAATCTTAAGCTATTATTTTTGCTTTTATAATGATTTTTTTTTTTTTTTTTTTTTTTTTTGCAACTGAAGAGTTTAAAAAAAAGTCAAGTTTGAGTCTAAAAAATATAGGAAATGTATCTTTTTAAATTGTAAAATATAAATTGTATCCATTGTCTTTATTTTTGTATAAATGAGTCAAAGGGAAAGTTTCCTTGTTGAAGAACTAACTAGTGACTAAAACTATGATTGGCACAATTATCAGTCAATACCAAATAAAAGTATGACACAAAGCTGTTGCTTTGGAGGCCTGTTCAATGTGAAAAGCAATTCAAGCAACAACGAAACATTCTCTGCTGGATGAAAACGTTAAAACGAATATATAGTATGCCCGCCACGTGCATGGAGGGGACCGATGGCTCTACTGCTGTCATGTTTCTGTTTTGGAGCACTAGGTGGCTCCCGAGGCACAATGTTTAGTAAAACTGAGATGATTATGAAAGGAAATTCGTATTATTGCAAGTAATCTTAGAAATCCTTCATTTAGATTCACGGCTTTACTTGTGAAGCTATTTTCTTTTTGTGCTTTTAATTTAAGAATTTTTTTGTTGACTTATTCTGGCTAGTTATTAAAATAAACTGGTGATGCGTGTCCTCAGGAAAATGGCTGAATTATTTCAGATAGTCTTTTATTGCATACTGAAGTCTGGGCTATGCCCACATTATTGAAGACTTTCAGTGAGATGTACCCAAGGGGTTTCTGCTCGCGCTTCTCGGCTGTTAATCTGCTGATCCCATTAGACATATTTGATCACTTTTGTTTTTCCTCTCCCTGCAGCTTCGTTGTTAAGCCAGCAGTATAGGTGTGCTCCATCCGCGCATATGCACCAGGTAGCTTGATGTTTCAACAGCTGGAGATTAGCCCACTCAGTGAATAAGCGGTTTGTCCAGATGTTGTCTGTGCAGAAAACTCCCAGTGGGTAGATGAACAGGTCGACCATAAGGCCTGATGCATGCCTGCAGCAGAACATCAGTCGAGATTCCTTTCACTTGAGCACGCGGGGACGCAAGGCCCGGTGTACAACATGTATGCTTTGTGGTAGGATTTGTCAGAGGGTTTTGTGTAGACGGAATAGGTCTGTATCCCCCCCCCCCACACACACACACACACACACACACACACACACAAACACCGAGACACACGTGATTATCTTTCCTTTAAGCCACGAGGCCTTTACATCTTCAACTTCGATTTAAAAAAAACAATAAATATGAATGCGACTATTTTCTCCATTTTCTGTCTTTTATTATAGAGAAAAAAAATACATGTTCTGAACGTTTTTTGTTTTACATAAAACCACACACATTTTTACAATATAATTTCACTTATTTCTTTATTCTTTAATATTAATTTCACGATATATGATAACGACTTTGAGATATACATTCCATCTTTTTGAAACCACAATAACACACTACACATACTGTTTTATAACATTTCAACAGGACCCATTGGATTGCACAGAATGAAAAATGTCTGTATGCACATTTTCCTCTTAAGTGATCTCTTTTTCTTTTTCTTTAAAGATTTTCAGACACCGAATTTTCAAGACGGGACTCTTCCAATTAATTTCAGAACAGGCCATGTGTTTTCAAATGCATTGACACAAACATTATGGTGAATTGAGTGTGCATGTTTCTAATTTGGGGTCCCCATCTAGCTGAGATTCGGGCCAGGGTGTGGGGGGTTGAATGTGTATCCCAGGTCAGGTGAATTTAGTCATTGCCAATTTTAAAAGCTCAAGATGAATTTCAAATATTGGAGAAAAAAATATCAAAGCAAAACTGTTCCCAGTTTCACGCAGAAGAATCAAAATTTGGAGGATTTTTTTAATTTCCACTTCCCAGTTTCATTATTTTTTTGTGTGTCTAAAATGTCATACATTCAATGCATAGTTTGTATAGCTGCTGTGTACTTTGATATTTTGCATTCCCAGTATTTTTAAACTGCTCGGGGAAGGTCCAATTTCCTCATTTCTAACGAAGCTTCGCTATTCTTTAACATATTTCTATTCGCATTCGTGTGTTTTACTGCTGGTTATTGCCATTGTGTTATTTTGCGTGTCCACAGGCTTTTTCTTTATTGAACACCACATTCACTGCCCATAATCATATCTCAAATTACCTATCGAAGAGAGTGGCATTTCTTAACGTTTTTTTTATTCTTATCTTAAATAAACTTAAATCACATTATGCTGTCGAAAGTCCGTCCATCACAAACTCTAGCGTTACATGAAGTGAAGTCTCGTGCGACGAAGAGACAAACTGCCCTTTTTGCAATTTAGTTTAAGGTCAATATTGTAAACGTTCACTCCACTGGAAAATATGTATATGTAGGTTTGTTGGCATATTTATACAACATGTACTTTCCTTATAGTGTGTTGTGGATGCATTGGATTCCCACTGTCACTGACTCTATTTATCTGTGTGTGTGTGTGTGTGTGTGTGTGTGTGTGTGTGTGTGTGCGCGCGTGTGTGCGCGCATTTTTTCTGAATTGATGCAAGACTGTATGAACGCAGAAATCTCCGCGTGTGTTGTGAGCGCGCTTTTTACGCATGAATTAAGCAGAGGGGCTGCGCTTGCTGAGAAGTCGTGTTTCTTTTTTTTCACTAAATGGCGATTAGCAGTTTACATCTAGTTCCAGCAATGCATCTACTCTTGTATGTTATATTTAAAAGCCTCTACCAGACCTTCTACTGAGTGGATAAAACCAGATATGCTGCATATACCTCCTATTACAAATATGGCGACGTCAAAGAAAACCTGGTGCCATAGCAGCTTTCTCCATAAAAGCCTGAGGTGGAAGAGACTGGGAAGCAGAAAGCACAGGCCTGCACCTGTCAGGCTGCCAGTGAGACCCATGAGGAGGGCGAAATGTGGCACATAGATCGCCATGAGCAAGGTGAACACAACAAGGATGCATCGGAGACTGAGTCCCCAGGACTTTATGCGTCCATCGCCCCCGTAGCAATCTGGAAAGACCGCGCGTCCTCCGTCCTGGAAAAACGATTTCTCTAATACCTCGACAGCGGCGAAAAACGGCAGCGGATATGACAGCAAGGCTTTGGCCACGAGAAAGAGGTTGACGACGGCTCTGATGGTTGAGGGCAGGTTGTCTGTGATAACCTCCTTGGTCGCATCGGCCCAGGTCAAGTAGGCCACGAGGGCGAACAGGCCCTTGAGGATGCAGGCAGCGATGTGAGTCCAGTTCATCATGCAGTGGAACTCGCTCGGTTTCGACATGTTCCCCTCCAGAGACGGTAGGAAGATCTGCGAGGTGTAGCTGAACACGATAATCCCAATGGAGATCGGGAACTTCTTGACATCGATGTAAAACTTGACCTTGTCCCAGGCCCAGTCCCTCGCCCTGGAGAGGCAGTAGGCTATCACCAGGACGTTGATGACAAAGTGGGCCATTGTGCACAGCAAGCTGAACTTGGAGACGGCTTTCAGGCTCTTGAGGAAGGCGCAGGGGAGGAGAGCGGCGGTGGCGATGATGGCCCACGACTTCTGGGATATTGGCATGTTGGGGAAGCTGTTATACATGAGGTTACCACTGACCACCACATACAGGATGCAAGTCATCACTAGCTCTATGATTTGGGCTACATTCACGATATGGCCACCTAAAGACGGGAATCTGGGCGCGCAGCAGGCGTTGGCAATGTCCACATAGGAGTCCCGCACACGGACGAGCTGTCCGTCTTCGTCCTCCTCGTACAGACAGGCAATGAGGATTTTCCCCGTGTAACAGCACACAACGGCGGCGAAAATAATGAGAAAAAGTCCGAGGTATCCTCCGTGCAGGATGGCGTAGGGCAACCCAAGAACGAACATCCCCTGTAAACATAAAACAAGAAGGGCACACACATTGTGAATGGGTTAAACTGTTGGTGATTAAATATGAATTAGTAATACTTTTATGAAGACATTTTATTTCAATTAAACAAATCTCATGACTCGGGCCCTGGCTTTGGTCTGCCTGACTCTTCATTGATGTCCCGCCCGTTTTAATGTTGTGGGTTTTCCACTTCGCTTTGAGCGCATCCGCCCCGCTTCTGACGTCACCGCAAGCTAGAGGAGACACGCTCTGACGTCACGGTGACCGCCGTGACCACAGCCGTGATGAGGCATGAAAAGGATCGTGTCTAGAGATTTTTGTCGCAGAGTCTGTATGCTCCACTCTCGAGTAAATCCTCGCACTTTGAATGATCACACATATCTCTTTTCTGCTGCTTATTTCTGTACGCAAATGCAATTGCCAAGACACATATAAAATTGGCTCGTTACATTTTATTGCTTTAAGAATAGACATATGTGTCCAGACATCTTAACCCATTTTAGTCTTTATATTATAGTTGCAATTAATAACGTGTCCAATAATCCAAAAAGATGGAGAGAAAACAATTAGCTCTCTCGAAGTCTACACAATGATTGTGTTTTTCTTTACAGATTAATGTATTCATTGACACGCGGAGTAGTAGTTGAGCAGTTATCAGGGGCGTGCATCGGTGACACTGGGCATCACTATACAGACAAAGAATGTGTGTGTTGAGGGGAGGGGGAGGAGGAGGAGGAGGAGGAGGAGGAGGGGGGGGGGCACAGGGCATCAACTACCTCCCTTTTTTCAGCGCATTGTAACACCTTAGCTGTTCTGAAATCTCTGCTGTGCTCCAATGAAAAATATGTGAGAATAATAAAACATTGTTGGGGAGATCTGAAGCAAGCTGCCATTTTTAAGATAAAAGTAATTTGGGTGAATCTTTTTACAACATTATTATTAAAAAAAAAACAGCTACTTTAGAAGTTGCTTCAAATGGACATAACCTGGTGTTTTGAACATTAATATTTGAGTCAACCTTTTTTTTGCGGTCGCAGGTGTGCGTCTATCTCAAATTTCACAGCCGCTCTGGAGGCGACTCAGCCAATTAGAACCAGGCGCCGTACCTGCCCGTTTATAATCCGTAAAGTGCGGCTTTACCTGGATCGCATTCGTGACGTTCCAGCCCGCCTCCCACGCGGTGATTTTTGGTTTGGCTTCAGTCAACTCGCTCGCCGGGTCTCCGTCTTTTGAGGCCGAGCGCGGTGGACCGGTGCCGTCCCTCTGGTAGTGGCTGTCCCCGTCCAGTCCGCCTCCGTCTCCGCTCCCCTCGCCTCCCATCTCATCGGTCGTCAAAATGTCCATCTGCATGCCTTGCCGGTGGTCGTAGTCCAGGTCATCGCACGCAACGAAGCCCAGTCCCTCCTCGTCGGTGGCGGCCTGGAACCCCATCCTGGCGAACATCCCGCTCACCTTCGCCTGGGATTTGTTGGAGACAGTCGTGGCTGCATTTGACAGTTTATTCGAAAGCTTGCTTCTGATTAACGTCGCCATTTTTCGCTCCTCTCCTGAATCGCAACTTTCTGCAGCTTAATTAGTGTGTTCTTCTCCTCCCGTCGGTAAAAATGTGAGGCTACTTTGGATGACAGCTCTTGATTTTCTGCATTAGATATAAAGCCACGAGGAAAAGCGCAAGTTTTGTTTTGTTTTAAGACACCGACGGTTTTCAGTTGCTATCTCCACTTCTTGTTCAGTGTACGCCTGCTGCTCTTGATTATCCCCAGGTTCATGTCACCTTCAGACGTCGCTGCTCCGTTTCTGCATCTTGGCACTGCGCTCTGACGCTCGACGAGTAGCGCACCTTTTTTGAGTCTCTGAGGCAGTTCGGCGGTGTGCGCAAAAGCTTTACGCACGAAGAAAGGCGAGCCACAGGTTTCTGCAGGGCCTATGATATCGTTTTCTTTTAGGTTATAAGGCGGCAGGCAGCGTTTCCAGGAGATGGTTGTCGGTTTTCAGGTGCCTTTACTGATGCCAATGCGGTACCGTGGAGCCTGGGGGGGAGGCAGGGAGGAGACACGTGTCCTCATCAGCCTGCCAATGCAAAGCACGTCTCCAGCCCTCCCAGTGCCCCACCAGGAGAAAACGGGAGAGATTTGCTGCATTTCTAGGGGAGGTGCTTGCAGTACCCCCACCACCCCTTCCCCAACCCATAATCTATAATACCTCATCCTGACATCCAATGACATTCCGGGGGCCTCAAATCCCGCATAACTTTACGCATATAAAAGGAGGCTGGAATTTGACGAAATCCCAAACTCTTTGGACAAGATTGAAAAAAAAAATACAAATAAATAGGATTTTTTATTTCAAAAGAAATCTAATTATTTTGATTCATTATTCTTTTTTCACGAGAAGAGGACGTGGAGCGTCAAAATAGTAACCCACGTTGTTTCTTGGATTTCACGGATCGGGTTTAAAAACGGTGTTGCGTTTTGTTGATGAGGGCAAAAAAATATTTTCGTGCATTTTGTCTTTGCTAAATGATGGTAAGATATAAAACCCGAGACTGCACATGTTTAAATATAGCCGTTGAACGTTGTTACTATTTATTTTTATTGAATACATTTAAACTTAAAGACAGGCAGTCATTCCATGGATTGTATTTTCAGGCTGAAGTATTCATTCAGGACGCTCACTCATTGATTCATTCATTCACTCATGTCTGTGATGATGTGATCTGAGCCATGCCGTTGAGGGAAAACAAGTGTGTGTGTGTGTGTGTGTGTGTGTGTGTGTGTGTGTGTGTGTGTGTATGCACTACATTTGTTAATTAAAAATCAGTTGAGAAATGTTGTGAAACTACATTTAAATTGCATTGATGTGCATTCTTTGGAAGTCGAGGCTACATCAGCCTTTTTTGACAATCTAACGAATCTCAATACAGTAAGTTGAATTTCCACAGATTTAAACAATGGTGCCTTTATGAGGAATAATCTCAAAGATTCAAGTAACACGTGTTCGAATCGTTCATATTTTGCGGTCTCGTTGTAATTGTCTTGTGGACACGTTCTACATTCAAGAATTAAAACGATTGCATTGTTTCCCAATAGTGTAAGCTAAGTGATTTAAAAGCCAGGTCCCAAAAGTGCTGCAAACAGTTTGTTGACACAGCACTGTCACTAGTACTTTGTATCCACCATGTTCAGTGTTTCCTCAGGCTGCAGTATCAGAGTTCATCACCATGATACAAAGCAGCGGCCTTGCTCTGCGCAGTACGATAGCCCGAACTAACGTGGAGCAAATAGACTGTAACCCGGTCTGTTGCTGTATGCACATTCAGGTTTTGCTTTGCACGCGAGAAAGAAACAATAATATGACCTATTAAAAGCTATGAATCTGGTTACCTTCAATAGGCTGTAACCCGATAAGAGCGGTGATGCAGCGGAATAATAGAAGAGTAAACTGACATATCCAATTTGGTGGTCAACATGTGACAAACAGGAACAAAAGTCTTCTATTATTTTTGCCCTGGTATATAAAAAAAATCAGTACGAGAGGCGTAATGTGAATGTGTGCAGATATTTAGAGGATAAAACGCCACATGAGCCTGTCTGGACTGTTCATGTAAAATATTATTTTAATTATTATAGAAATCCTCTTAAAAGTAGAATAATGAACCCCTTTGGTCTAAACTAAGATTTGGTCAGGGCAAGCACAGAAGAGGGGGCGATAAAATAATAATTGTGTTCTTTATTGTTCGTTTTCCTTTTAAACAATTGAATGACCGTAAACTCAATCCAGTATGAAACTATAGGCTGCATCACGATGATTTCACTCGCAGCTTCAGCAGAGGGAGTGCAGGCCGAGCTGTATCAGGCCTGTGCATCTCTATCACACCTCCAGCATGATTGAAGCGACGCAGGGTCTGCATCATAAAACACGCACATATAAATCGCTCACAGTGTCTCCCTCCTGCTGCGTATATAGTCTGTTCGTCTTTTTTGGTTGTTGTTGTAATTTTCAGTTGTGGGAACGAAAATGGCTGCTTTCCTTTCAGCCCCGAATGAAAGAGTTAATGACAGAGGCTGTTATCAGCGGGCTGCAGCCCTCCTCTGATCTGCGCTGTCTGATGGAGTGTGCCGCAAGATGAAAAGAGCAGCCCTGACACCAGCAGCCAGCAGGTTACAGCGACCGCAGACCCTTCCACGACCTGCTGTTCAGATAATAGCACTAATGATAATTATAATAATAATAAATGTATTTAGATTCAGTTTACAATGTGTTTCAGGCTTATTGTGATATGAGGAATCCCACACGTGCGCGCGCACACTCTCGCGCGAGAACAACGTGTTTCTATAAGTGCTCATTTGAGGCCTCTGTTACACCGCGTGAAATGCAACTTTCGCCCCATATCATTATGGGGGACAGCGTCTCGTGTGGACTTGACAGGTTTGGAGGTTTTAGACCGTCGTCACACACAGATGTGACAATAAAGCTGAACGTTCAGATTCTTCAGGTCTAAAGGATCTCGCACGTTTGATCGCCGACTCTTCATCTGAGCAGCTATATATGCATGGTGTCTGTGATCTCTGAGCTGCACGGTTATCCGTCAGCAAAGAGGAGGGAAAGTGATTTTCTCAGTTTATCACCCATCCCGAGAGTCATCAAAGGGTCAGGGTGCCACGTCCCAGGAGGGTCCTCGTCTCCGTCGATGCGGATATGTGTAATCAAAGCTCTTTATCTGTGCTGTCCGAGTTTGCGCTGCTTTGTGTTTGACCCGTTCGATGTCCACCGGTGATGCTTCTCTTTTTTCTTCTTCTTCTTTCTTGGTGATAGAAAGTCAAATCCAAAATGTCATTGTGATCTCACTGTGTCCTCCAATGTACCCACCCCCACGCGCATTTTACCTCCTCCTCCTCCTCCTCCTCTCCCTCAGTATTTCACCCCCGGCTCTCCTTTTTCACATTATACACATGGGTGAGCTGGCACAAGGTTCTCCGCCTTCATGTAACCCCTCCCTCCAGCCCCCTTCCGCAGACACCAACCCAACCCCCCACCCTTCCCTCGAAACACACAAATAAAAACCTAATTTTCGCTATGGGGGAGAACTTCTCCTGGAAAGAGCTTTGTATGAAGACCTGCAAAGACTACCACCTGGCTTTAGGGATTATCATACAGTGAACCAAGTCTAATGAAAATAATAAACATACAAATATAAAATACCTGAGCCATACTATTGACCTTTTGATATTTTTTAAGCTGCTGCAACGCATATTATATTTAGAATATTTCATTGCAACAAGTAAACTGACTGCCTTTTATGTTTCCATGGCGTTGAATGCAATTGCGAAGGGCTATCATTACCTCATCCATTAAATGTTTTCAGTGAGACAAGGTAATGACGAGAATGAGAGAGAAGGTGTGCGTGCGCGCGTGTGCGTTTGACATGAATCGTTTGACGCACGACCCAGATTGCGCCAAGATAAGAGAGTATTTGAGGGAGAGGAAGAGGTGCGAATGCTGCGATGTTACAAAAGGATTTTTGTAAAAAAAAAAGAAAAAAAGAAAAGAAAAGAAAAACATTTCTGGAAACCGAAGAGTGCACCCAGTGCGACATCACCTGCCATTTAACCCATGATTGCCTGGCTGCTGCGTCTGTCTGCCAGACCAGCGAGGCAGAAAAATACCACCCAGCACTCCACAATTAATAGGGGACAGAGAAAAGGCACTCTGGCTCTCTGGGGACCGTAGAGGAGGGAAATTAGCCCACATCAGGCTAATCAGAGGACCTCAGAGTCCATTAACATTTGCATCACAATCACAGGTCCGCTGTCTGTGTTATCGGTTAGATTATGTGTTACCAGCGCTGAACAGTTTTGTGCAAATCGCTTTGAAAGCATGAGAGAGAGTGAAACATGTCAGAGCCTGCTCATGATGGGGTCCAGATTTCAGCACCACGGACAGCAGCTTTAAAAGGGGAAATCCACCCTGAACAACATTTGTATTGAGGTTCATTTTTTACTTTGGAAACAGCAGTTCGGTCTCAACATAAAGAGGCTTTCAGACTTGAGTTTTAAATCCCATTAGATGACACGTTTTTAGAGGACAGAAGAGAGGATAGTGACCGACTCTGGCTTCGAAATGGTGTGATCTCGTAAACGAGTTACTAAAGTCAAGTGAGTTTAATGTAAATGTAGTGATTTTAGTTGTGATTTTGAAAGTTACATCCCACTAACCTTGTCTCGCTTTCATTGTGTCCTATAAGGATGTTTTATTACTGTCCGTTGCATGATGCTGCATTGTACCTCAGTTTGTTTCTCTGCTGCTCATCTGAAGGAGAAACTGCTTCAAAATGGCACGTTAAAACGGAACTGCAATGTCATTAAACACATTAAATTCAACTTCAGGGAGCATTCCCCTTTAAATCCTGAAATGTGCCTACACCCAGGCCACGCTTACAGATACAAAACAACCATGTATATAACCTTTATGTAATCAGGTAATCTCACTGAGGTCGAGATCTCTTTTGCAAGAGAGATCTGACACACAAATAAGGCAAACAATAAAACATCAACCAGTCACACACACGCACATATCACACACACACACACACACACACACACACACACACACACACACACACACACACACACACACACACACACACACACACACACACTGTCTCTAAAATGTCCATAATTAGAAGTTAAGATTCATCCAATGGGATGAGACTTTTCAATATCATAACACCAACAATAGACTAGCATTTCTGGATGTAAGTCCACATCAAAATCGGACCATGGTGTCATGTTACTGTATCACAATGATAATTTGCAGTATTCCCATATTTCCATCGTATATTTTCATCATATAACGGTGTTTATTACATACCGCCTATTTACAGATATCTGCATGGGAAGTTGTACACGCTGGCTAAGACCACGATAGACTGTCCAGTTTAGAGTGGAACAAAGAGCATCGTGCATGGAAACTGAAACTGAAAACATCCTATTATACATGCAAACAACATCATATTTATCTCCAATGTTTTTCCTGCCCTCACTATACGGAGCTGCAGCCGAGCCATCAGGCAATCACAGCCGCCGCCCACTTCCACAGAGAGAAAAATCCAGGTGGCCCGCAGTGGTAAACCACTAAGAGCCTTTTCATTACTCCTAATGCGCCTGTTTAATGGCTTATTATGGGCTCCCGAGAGACTTCCCCAGAGAGGGGTTTGTATCAGTCCTGCATGATGGCGTCTGTCTGAGAACAACAGTGACAAATGGCATGAGAAATTCTTCTACATCTATCTATCTATCTATCTATCTATCTATCTATCTATCTATCTATCTATCTATCTATCTATCTATCTATCTATCTATCTATCTATCTATCTATCTATCTATCTATCTATCTATCTGTCTGTCTGTCTGTCTATCTATCTATCTATCTATCTATCTATCTATCTATCTATCTATCTATCTATCTATCTATCTATCTATTCAAGATTACAATAATAACAATACTAAAGTGATTCTTATTAGCCAAATAAATAGTCTGAAGTGTATCTATAGGTGAGTTTGTTCCTCTGTTTTTGATATGAAACGCTCCCCAGACGCCGTTTTGCTGTTAACCCACGGTGACTTCGCTCTCTCCATCAACCTTTTGACGTCCGTGCTTGCCGGGTTCACTCTCCTGCTGCGACACATTAACATTGTAATTGCCTTTTTTTTAGCACAATAAACTGAGCCAGTCCGCAGGGACCTGCGGGGCCCGGGGCTGGCACAAAGCTATGCCATCGATTTTTCACACACTGCCGGTAAAATAAATAAATAAATGTTGAGCCATCAGCAAACATGGACCTGGACATGCATGTTTTTTTATTATTCATGTTGAAATTCTGCAGATGACGTAGGTTATCATGCTGTGCGCATCTGACACTTGCCTCAAGGCAAATAAAATAAATTGTGGAATAACGGAGCTAATTATTGTTTTAAATTACCTATTAATGACTTAAAGCGCTCATATTCTCAGTTTTTTATCGTTTTTTCCGACCTATTTTGTAAGTGCAAGTGCATAACAGAATAAGGAAGATGTCTACTGTATTGATCATCAATATCTATCACACCTAATCTACTACACTACAGTAAGAACTCCCTTCATTGGTATTGATGTCTCTGTGTGTGTGTGTGTGTGTGTGTGTGTGTTTGTGTGTTTGTGTGTGTGTGTTTGTGGTTGTATCACTCCAAGTAGTGTGTGTCTGCATATGCGCAAATCTGTTGGCTATATTATGACTGTGTGTGTGTGTGTGTGTGGGGGGGGGGGGGGGGGGGGGGGGGGGGTGTAATAGTTTTGTTCTCATTAAAGTTTTATGTCATGAGAGCAGCGACATCTTGTCTGCTCTCACGGGGATTCCCCCACGTTTGAACCAGACTGCACTTTGACTGGGAGCGCTGAGAGGTTCACAGTGTTTCATCCTGCAGCACTTGACACAGTCACAATAACGCACGGTGACAGGAGCAGTTTGCCACCATGCAGGACAGTCTGCCCGATGAGCAACCTGCGTGGAAGTGGAACAGAGTCACGTGGTAGCAGCCTATCGTGTTTTCAATTTCATAATTCTCTCTATAGACTTCTTGCATCAACGAGTTATTGACTCGTTTTATCTTTTAGTAATCTCTGTTTCAAGGACAATAATTCATTTTAAAATGAAGTGATACTTTTGTAAACCCAAAGGTTCCCTGCCCACATGAAATAACATAAACAAAGCAAGAAAGTACATTTACTCGAGTAGGCTACTGTATTTAAGTACAATTTTGAGCTTCTTGTACTTTACTTGAGTATTTTAATTGTACACTATACATGTCTCTTTATCTATACTTCTGCTCCACTACATTTCAGAGAAAAATAGTACGCTAACATATGATGCAGTATATACCCAGTAGTAGACAAAGTATCTAAAATTGGCTCCAAGTTGAAGAACTACTACACTAAGATACTCTTACATGTATTAGTTGGTGCAGAACAATATCATATTCTCTAATATCATAACACCTTGAAAGGCGCCATTCTGCATAATGAACAGTTTTACTATTGACACTTTAAGTACATTTTGACAATAATACTTCTGTACTTGAACTTAGCATTTTAAATTCAGAACATTTACCTGGAGTATTTTCACAGTGTGGTATTTCTACATTTACTCTCAAGTGAAGGATCTGAATACTTCTTCCACCACTGTAGAAAACTGAAGATAAGAAACTGTCATACATTGATGGTGAGCTCTTAAAGGAATATTTTGACCTTTTGTGAAGTACTCTTATTTGCTTTATTAACGAGAGTGAGGTGTGAAGATTGATACCACTCTCATGTCGGTGCGATGAATAGGAAGCTACAACCACCAGATAGTTAGCTTAGCTTAGCATAAAGAGTGGAAATGGGAAACCAGCTAGCCTGTTTCTGTCCAAATGTAACTAAATCTCATTAAATAATGTGTTATTCCGTGTTTGTAATAACAGAAACTGAAACTGAACTGTAATAACATCAGGTCGTGTTTTCTTTTGTCACTAAGCTTTAGAACTGCTGGTAGGTGGATTTTATTTCTTTTGGACAGAGCCAGGCTACCTGGTTCCCCCTGTTTCCAGTCTTGATGCTAAGCTAATGTAAGCTAACCGTCTGCAGGCTGTAATTTCAAACAGGAGATTTGCATATTTACAAATGTGAAACCATTTTTTTTAACAATAATTCAAACCCCATGTAGCTACTGAAGTCTGCATTCACCTATCATGTCATACACGAACAGTTTAACTCAAGTATTATTATAAAATGTATTTCAGTCTCACAGCTTTTACTCATGTTTAGGTGCACAAATAGTGCTTTAATTACTAGTGTGTTCAGGTCTTTAAGTCACTTAAAACTGTAACTCCTTAGCTGTCTAGGCATAACAGTGTATTGATTAGAGAAATATACAGAATCAGCCAAACTAAATTAAAGAAATATACAGTATCAGCCAAAACAAATTGAGGGTATCTTATTACCTTCAAAAGTCCATATGTAATTTCCTTGAGTTGCTTGCCATCAGTTCCCTTCATGTTTCTAAAAAACATTTCACTTGCCTAACAAGTGTTTCTTTCTAGGAGCATAAATTGTTTTATTTCTTTGAAGTAGATCCTGGATCAAAAGCTGAAGACAGGGAATCCCTTTTTTCAAATTAGCATTGATGCTTTGTTTATTCTAACGCATCCCTGTGTTTTTATTAGTATAACCCATCCATTTCCTCTCCCCTTCCAGCCTGAATGATTCAGTGAAATGCACATCTTGTTTGCAATTGACTACATTCACAACCTGCTGAAAGCTTTTTGTTCTGTCCCTGTGATGTCGGCAGGCCTTCAAACAGCTTTGATTTAATTGAAACTCGCAGCGCTCATGGAGAGTGCTTGGAGCTTAATAAAGGCAACCGCTGGCCATGTTGCATACAGGTTTATGAATAAAAAACATGTATTCTTTTGAAAATGGGTTTTTCCCTCCGCGTCCCCCCATCCCCCCACAGTCCAACAGTGCAGCCTCTCTGGACTGTCATTAACTGCTATTGTCAGCCGCACAATCAAGAGCAGGGAGAGAAAAAAATACTCCAGCACTTATCATGAGCTCAGCCACGGAACCCACATATACACACACGCACGCACACAGGAACACAAGAATGCACAACACACCAGGAGAATAGATGTTACTATTGATTTCTGGGCCGATGTGCCAGACTTTGCACAAATACAAAAGCCTGGCTACAAAAGGTGTTTTTGTCTTTCAAGAGCTATAATTTTTCTGCAACACCAGGCCAGTGATCGGCTCTATATTTAGACAGTCGGTCAATACAGCTGTGGAACAGACATATATGCTCTATTGCTCCAATCTTTAGTCATCTGAGCCACTCGTACCTGCAAGACTTCTTATAGAGCCATCTCCCTTCTGGCTCTGAACATAGAAATAGGAGCCCAGTTAATTAACGTCCATGCTTGTGTTCTCAATCAACCTCTCATAGTTATTTTTTTCTTGTTTTCAACAAATCCCACATTAAGACCAAAACCAAAATGAACTGATCCTTCTAACAGTGGGATCAAGTCTGATGTAGCTTGTTACTCTGTGAGACAGACCTCCTTTGTTCGCATCAATAACCCACAGTGTTGCACTGGGTGATATTTTACCTTCACTGCAAAGAACATGGGCTCTGTAGTTGATTTAAAGTCCATCCCACACCTCGTGGTGCTGCCACTGTTTAAAGATTTCCATCTTCTGCATTGTTTTTTAAAAATCTTGTTACAATCTTTCTGACAGTATCACATATACAGTACATTCTACAGTGTATTTATTGAAGCTGTATGATTACACCGAGTAAAACATTAATGCTGCACAATTTCCACCAAATATAAATATTCTACTTCTCTTATATCCCCCAAATTCAGCCTAACAGATTTGGTATCTTGGGAAAGTTGAAACCAACAAAAGAACTTTGTATTTATATTCTATTCTTTGATTTTCAGTCATTTAATATCATTGATTTTATGCCCCTTGTGTTTCCAGCTGTCTATTTTATGGCCTAAACTTTTCCCTTATTTCTAAAATGTATCTAAAGGTTTAAAAAAAACCATCTACACATCCAATCATTTTTGTAATAAACAATGTATTTTTTTTTGTAAGTCAAGGTTGAAAAGTAAAAGTTAAGCCCACGTCTAGTCTTAGCCAAGCCTTCATCACAATATGAGTGAACAGAATCTGTGTATATGACAGAACGCGGGGGTGTGCAGTGCTTACGTTAAATATTTACAGCTTTTAATGAATTTTTTATATATTTACTGATGTTTTTAAAATATGGTCTAAAATCGAGCTATACAAACCAAAAAACAAACCAACTATCATAAGATTTGGATTTAAATGTGGCTTGATCCTGAGTGGTTTATTGAGTTAAGTGACAGAAAAAAGAAGTACAGTAATCTGTCATGTGAATTTGTCAAAAATGTTAATTTGCTAATTGAGAAAATAAGTTTTCAGGGTCTTTATCAATATTATCAAAACAGTACAGAATAATGTCCAATACATCATTGACATGTTCCTGTTATTCTCTCAAATGCAACTTTCCTTCACTTCTATTGACAGACTCGAGGTCATCTAGCCTGTTGTGTTATATAGTGAGCTGTGTCCCCGAGGGCAACTCCAGTAACACATCTCATACAAACCAGTCAATAAACTCAACTTCTCTCACTTCTCTCAACACCGGCCCTCAGGCTCTCCCCCTGTGTGTCTACAATTCAACACTGATTGCTTTCTGATCTCCCTCTTGTACTGTTTAAGAGGTACATTGAGGAACACATGCACAGCTGCAGAGGCCAGCAGCCAGACAGGAAACACACAGATATTCAGGGATTTTTCATTTAAATGTGTAACGTCTAGCCACATGCTCAAAATAAATAGAGGGAAACATTTTGCCTCTACCACTGGGTCCTTTAAAAATAAGATTTACAGTCATCAGTTTTGTTAATATATATATATATAAAAAAGCTACCTAACATAAGGGCAAGAATATGCAAAGTTTGACCAAACTGCTATCTCATAATCAGCATTAGTCTATATTGTGTTAGTTAATGTAGCATTATTTGTTTTATGGCGACTTAAAATGTCTTGATTTACTGGTTTTACCTTGTGAAATAAAGGCCTTATGTTCCCCAAATTATTACAGCAACATTTTCTATACTTACTATCGGTTGTAAACATGTTATACTGCTGCCACTCTTATCTGAAATTAACTTTGACATGACCATGAGGAAATGATAGATATGTAGAGAAAGAGGTTGGCTCAAATGAACTACAACCTCTGATATGCAAAGCAGGACGTCTCCATTTCCACGCTCATTTGTCTTCACTCCCTCTATCTTTGGGCGTTTGACAGAAACACAAATCAGCAGCATCTCTGCCGTCTGACCACAGCCTGTTGTTTTGGTCTCCAGCGAAACACTGTGTTCACAAAGCTGAGCAGGTAAAGAACTGAGTGGAACCACATTTCCCCTTGAATGTGGTGTTACTGGAAACAGGATTAGGTTTAATTATCACAAGAGTGTTAAGGGCTGAATTAAAAAAACCTGAAGGACCATACTAGTGGGTTTGCACATTTTAGCCCATTAACTAAAATGTGCATACTTATACTACATTACTACCACCTACTTTCAACAAGTAAACTGCTTCTTTTTTTCTCAAAATAATTTCCTAATGTCCAGGGAGCCATTTGTTTCAGTTAATACCAGCATGGTATGAAATTCAACTTGCAGAGAAGGAAGGTATCTTTGTATTTTTTAATTTTTTTTTACCAGAGCTAGAGAGAGACTGCACAAGGAATGTACTGTATGTTTGCATTTGATTTCAACATTAAAATCAACCTAAACCGCCAGTCTTGATTGGACATTGGACTTCTTGCCTGAGTTACAATACGACTGAAATGGTGCATCAGTGGCCTTGTGATGCAAGTTTGTTTTTGTTTTTTGCCTCCTTGACAAATGGCCGCTACTTCTGACAACTTCAGCAAACATGTCACAACTCGTTAACTTGAAGCTGACGGAAACTCTCCACTCATGAAGTTGTGAATACCAGAAGAGGCGAAGGTTCACGTGGACTTCTTTCATTAACGTGGTAAACATGAAACCTGCTTTAAGGCAGCAACTGTTAAAAGAAACCAAAGGTAATTTGAAATGAACAACTGAATCCTGTGTTAAAGGCCAATGCTTTGTTGACACATTCATCCATCCAAAATAGTTGCTTTTAATTAAAAATGTACACAAGTTGTAGATACTCTGGTACATCCAAA
Organism: Cebidichthys violaceus; assembly: GCF_023349555.1. Taxonomy (NCBI): domain Eukaryota; kingdom Metazoa; phylum Chordata; class Actinopteri; order Perciformes; family Stichaeidae; genus Cebidichthys; species Cebidichthys violaceus. The sequence continues at coordinate 7,024,502 of NW_027176340.1, read as the reverse complement.
ACTCTTGGTAAGAGTGTGCTTAACAGCGGCCCTCTTTATTATACTCTTCATTCACTCTTCAGAATATTCCTCTTACACCCAGTCAGTTCAGCCTGTCTATAAAAAATAAGTAAATATCCTTCTGGTCATATCTGCTGCAACAGAAGTCAAGCTTAGATCACACCTCTCCCTAATTCAATCTTGAATGTAGCTTATCACTTCCCACTGTGATCTGAAATGTTTCTTCCCCCTTTAGGTGGGCGAGATAACATCTCTATTGTGCGGTTGTGTTTAGTTGAGATAAACAGCAAACATTATTAAACACCTCCATATCTGCACCTCTTCTCTCCTCGCACAATCCAGTTCTCACTCTCACTGCTGCCTTATTGCATTTCAATTTCACAGCTCTCTGTATTGTCCTGTAGGGTGCTCCCCCTCCCCCTGAGTGTAGTGGTATCTCCCAGCGGCATTGCAGTTTGTATTTCCAGTCAGTATGGGTTTCCGTTTTCTTGCTCCTTGGTTTTAGCCGTGCTTAGAGTATCATCCAGATGTGGTTGATTAGTCCAGCCTGAAATATCTCCCTAATGGATGGGCCACCATGACATTTTCTCCAGACATTCACAGTCCCCAGAGGATGAAATTACTTTCATGATCCTCTGACTTTTCATCTAGCGCCACCATGATATTTGTGTCTTTAGAGAAATGTCCAGACAGTGCCATGTTGTTCAGGGTGATTTGTGGTAACTTGGTGGATCCCTTCACTTCCTCATTTTCCTTCTTGCCTCAGGCCAAAATATTAATTTGTCCGATACTTCAGTTTATGACCAAATACCTGCAAAACTAATGACATTCTCATCGGCATCCGCTGGCCTTTGAGTTTAGTGGTAATTACTAAATGTTGACATGCTAACACGCTAAACTAAGACAGTGAACATGAAACAACATAGACCTGCTAAGTATCAGAATGTTAGCATTGTCACATTGTGAGCATGCTAAGATTAGCATTTAGCTCACATCCATGATGAAATATGTTTCACAGTTTGCTACTTTACTCTATTAGTTTTATAACTTGATCAACAGAAAATAAAATCACTATAGTGAATTGAATATCTCTAGCTTTCACACTCTTGGCTCAGGGAAATTGTGATTATATTTTTTTTGCTGTTTTCTAATGTGTCACAGACCAAACAATTATTTGTTTAATCTAAAAAACAATCAGCAAATGAAAATAATGTTAGCTGCAGTCCTAATTAGTTTAGTGACCTCCCCGTCCTTTCAGTAGTTTTATTTTTCTCTTTCAGGTATCCTTGCAACGATCTAAAGTCATTAACAATTCTGCCTTTTTTGTCTGTGACTTCTAACTCTGTCTCCTTCACGTCTCCTCTGTTCTCTCCTCCATCCTTTCTTCTTCCATCAGTCTCTTGTTTTAACTTCCTTTCTTTGATCCCTGCTTGCCCTCTCTGCTCCTCCTCCTCTTCCCTGTCCCCGTCCTCTTCTTCTTCTTCTTCTTCTTCTTCTTCTTCTTCTTCTTCTTCTTCTTCTTCTTCTTCTTCTTCTACCCCTCCCTGGCTGTGTCCTCTCTCCCTCTGCTCTGTTGTGATCATACCTCCACCCAGGCACCTGACTGCAGATAATCACCCGGGAAGAAAGAAAGAAAAAAATGCTCAGTTTTTATCTGCAGCCACAGCTGCAATTCATTGTAGAGTGTTGAATGGAGGGGAGAGATTAATAGCACCCCCCTCCCTCTCCCTCTCTCCTTCTCTTCTTTTTTCCCTTTCCTCCACTCTCTGTCAATGCTGTCTCCTACAGCTGGTGCTTTCTGAACGGTGAAAAGACCCTGCTCCATTTGAATGTCCCATTTTGAGTTTGCTGAACAGCAGCTGTAAATAATCGGCTGTATTAGGAGGAGAAGATGATCATGTCACAGATTACTTTGCGCACTGGCTCAAAAAGTGCCCCCCTATGATTGTTTGGTTTTTCCACACATGTATTTGGTCTTAAAATGGGCTTAAGAGTTCTACAACTAAAATGTTCACCTGCAAAACTACTTTGTTTTTGAACGGATGTGTTTTTAGAGGCAGTTTAAGGGCTGCTGAGGGGAGCGTGGTGCTATTAAAAACAACCGTTTGCTCTTGCAATTACAAAAAGGACAATTTTGACCCCGAGGCAGAGCAGCTCAGCTTGATATAAATGGCGCAGGGGAGAAGTGGTTTGTGTAAAATGTCACACTGGCAGGATGAACAAAAACACTTTGCTTTGGCCCAGACAAGAAAAGGAGGACATAACTGATCCAGGCTATAATCTGTACCGACTATCTGTCCTTTACTGCAAACATCAAGGAAAAAACACTGATTCAAATTATTTTAAAATTCATTCAAGGTTTTGCTTTGGCTGGAATTTGTGGAAAATGCTTTGAAATAACACAGGATCACACATAATTTGTCTTTAATTAGCACTAACAGCCTCATCTTTCTAGACAGTATTATAACTTCTTCAATTCAAGCATTTTGTCACATTTAGCTTTCAACTCTCCAGCATATCATTGCTGTCCTGTGAAATCCATGTACCTCCAACATGTTACATGAGCTAAGATAAACAACTGTTTTCAGGGGTGTTTTTTTCAGATCCTCTAATGGGGTTTTTAGATTGTTTATGTATTTTAAGAAGTCTCAACGCTTATTCCTCAGTTTCTTAAATTTGGAGATGCATTATTTTCACTGGACAAAGTCAATATGATGGGAAAGTTTATACTGTTATTCCTGCTTTAAGAATGTTTTCATGAATTAGTGCCTACTTTACTGGTATTTCAAAATTGTAACTCATGTAGAGCAGATACATTTCACAGAATCACAGTTACACTTTGCGGTTGTGTGGCTGCTCAAGTCTGCAACAACAACAAATTACTCACTGTGAACTTCATCTGCTGCTGTCTGAGTGGATATGTCTGATGACTGAATTGTTAGTTTACGTATCAGTTTACCCCCCCATCACTCACCTGCATCATTTAACAAAGGAGCAGAAGAAACTGTGAATGTGGTCTGTTTAACATTTTCCAGAGTCATGTGTAAATACCAGCAAATGTTTTTTCTCAGTGGATGTGATTGATTAGTTTCAATTTGGCTACATGCATGGTATTTAAAAAAATATTTCCAATCATTTTTAATTTGAGCCTTATAGGGATTATAGGTTTTTCCCTGACACCTGCAATTGATTGATTGACAAATGAATGCAAACTTAAAACATTACCTATAAGTGACGCACAACTAAAACATGAACAGACACACAGACATGTTAGATGTGCAAGTGCGTTTAGGATTTTATCTTAAAGTGAAATTACATATTGCTCAAAAACATTATTCCCAAATATTAAAGTAAAGCACTATAAACTAAACTGAATTAAAACAGCCAATTTTAAAATCTTTGCTGACAAATTAGTTCAGTTTAAGAGGAAAAAATATGCAACAGTAAAAAAAAAAATAAGTCACTGATAATAAAAACAAAGACTATAAAATTGCATTTCAGATAAATTAACATAACCCCCTACGACATGCTATCTGACATTATCTCAGTATCTCTGTTCATTGTCTCCAATATACTGTTGTGCTTCTCCGTAGATCCGCTGAGATCCACTCTGTTCTCAAACGCTCGGACATTATTTCTGCCTCGTGGAGTCGCATGGCCCTCCACTCCACTGTGTGAAGGGGTGTCTGGGGACGTGGACACGGGTCGCAGGGAGCGCCGCATCAGGGCATCGAGCTCCAGCGAAGTGAGAATTCATGTTGATTTTCATGGTTGGCTAAGCCTGTTTTGCCAGCTGCCATTTATGCTCAGACATTCATTCTGTGTGAGTGCATGTGTGTCCTATTTTGGCCAGCATAATGTGGCATCTAGCTTAAAATAGAAACAGTGGCATCATAGAAACAAAATAAAACACAAAATGCATCATCTTCTTATTCCTGTCACTTCAGAAGCAGAGCTGAGAGCTTTTTCTTCCCTGCCCAACATACTGTAATTCAGCTAGACGTCTAATTCATATCATTACTGAAATTGCCTCAAATTTGTTGCCATGGTTATTTTTCTTCTCTCTTTTTTAAGCTTTGTGCCTCCTCGGCGGCTGATGATTAGAGTCGACAGTGGCTAGAAAGAGTCTGGGTGTGGGGAGACAGTGTGTGTGTGTGTGTGTGTGTGTGTGTGTGTGTGTGTGTGTGTGTGTGTGTGTGTGTGTGTGTGTGTGTCTGTGTGTGTGTCAAGAGGGAGACAGATAAGCTGCAAGGCAGTGACCTGGTAATAGTGAATTTATCCACAGGCCAAATTCAAAGGTAGTTGTTAGGGTCTCAATAATTGGGAGGCAGAGCAGTGAGACAGAGAAGTGTGTGTGCATGTGTGTGTGTGTGTGTGTGTGTGTGTGTGTGTGTGTGTGTGTGTGTGATGGTGTCTCATGTCTACAGACAGACAGACAGACAGAGAGAGAGAGAGAGACAAAGAAAGAGAGAGAGAGAGAGCGAGAGAGAGAGAGAGAGAGAGAGAGAGAGAGAGAGAGAGAGAGAGAATGATTGACTTTGAGAAAAGGAGGCTTGAGGCAACACTGCAGACTAGCAGCAGGAAGCCGTACTACATTGCCAGCTGCTGACGAGTGTTCACTGTTCACAAAGACATTGTGCAAAAGATGGACAAAAAAGTAAAAACACTTTCCTGTGTCGTGAGGCAATGCAACAACAGAAAAACAATCCACGGCATCACAATTACCACTGCAAAAATGTATGATAATTCATAAACAATACCACTCTCTTGGAAAATTGGACATTGCTCTCCAAGATGGCACTCCATTCATTCCTAAAAAAAGTTACTCACTGGATGACTTTAAAAAAGAAGTCTCTGCATGCTTTGGTGTTTTTGAGCCCACACAGCTATTAACAGCACACATGTTAGAGACTTCCTCTGGCCGAGCCGGCGGACTTCCTGTTTGCTTCTCTTACGCATAAATGGCATAAAACCTACAACACAAAATTTAAAGAGTAACTTTACACCAGGCTGAAATGCTGAGTTTTACTTCAGGGGGTGTTAAGGTGTTACGTTATTATTTTATGAGACATTCATCATGTTATTGGACAGCATGGATCAAATTCTGACTATAATTTTGGGGTTTTGTAGCACTCCAAAAAATGTGTTCACTGTTATTGGGGGACTATTTTCCGCCACAGATTGATACACACAGACGATACTTTGTGAGATTTGTTTACAAAAGGAAAGATGTGGAATATCACCAGACTTATCCTTTAAGTTGGATAAATATAATTCTACCCATTCTGACACCATTTAGAAAATAGATAAAGAAAGATGATGATGTAGCAGAGTTGTGTTTTCTCACTGCATCTCTCAGCACTTTGTGTAAGTCTGAGGCTGAATGAAGCGCTCGGGCTTCTCTGTCACAACACAGCATCGTCATCATCATCCTCTGCTGACACACTGAGATCACTAGGGGTGTCCCACACCCTGACTGAGGCACACACACACACACACACACACACACACACACACACACACACACACACACACACACACACACACACACACATTAGTGACAGTCTTGCTAACCCCCGGCGTCCCACTGTCATCATTACTACTGTCCACCCACGTCTCTCTCCCCGTCTCTCCTCCTTCCTCATTCTGTGGTCAGGAAAAGCCCCCTTGGAGGTAGTGGTGCATCGTGGGTGATTCTCTTTACTACGCATGCCGTAGCCTACAGTGAGGCAGCCGGGACAATGCGGTGATGACGTGGTGGGTCGTGGGTGTGTGCTGAGTTTGAGGCTCAGTATTGGACATTGGAACAAACAAGACTGTGGTGCAAAGGAGCTGTTAGACATCTGAGGGCACATCTGAAGGACAGAGCAGCCTGTAAAGCTTTTTGTCTCTTGTCTTTTCCTCTCCCTTCTTTCCTTCTCCTCATCTTTTTCTGTCCTTTCATTCTCTCCTCTCATTTCTTCATTTTGTTTGAATTCCTTTTCTCTCATCTCCTTCCTTTGTCTCCTTTCTTCCTCTCATTTCCTTTCTTTTCCTCCTCTCCTTTCATCTTTTTATATCCTCTTTTTTTTCTCTCATTTCTTCCTTCCATTCTTCTCCCCCTCACTTTTCCTCTCACTTCTCCTGGCATTTCTCCTCTTTCTCTCTTCTTGCTTCCTCTCCTCTCCTGTCTTCCTCTCCTCCTTTCTTTCTATCCTCTCATTTCTTCATTTTGTTACAATTCCCTTTCTCAGCTCTCTTTCCTTCATTTCCTTCCCTCCTTCCTTTTCTCCTATTGTCTCCTTATCTCCTCTCATTTCCTTTTTTTTCCTCCTACACACATTTCTTTTCCTTTCCTCCTCTGTTCTTCTGACCTTTCTTCTCTCCTTTTATTTTTGTTTCTTCTCATCTCTTCTCCTCCTCTCCTCCTCAGATGTTGAGGACACAAAAGGTTGACAGAGGAAGACGTCACGGTAACAAACAAATTCAAATAAAAATAAAAATAAAATGTCATCTTATATAAGGATTTACAGTATTTGGGGCAAACAAGGGTGTGTTTGATGTGTGTTGGATATGTGTATGTGTGTGTGTGTGTGTGTGTGTGTGTGTGTGTGTGTGTGTGTGTAGGAGGGGTGTCTTGATCCATGAGTCATGTAGAGGAAGGGAAGCACAGCCCCCCTTCCTCACTTAGTGGTGTTTTTTGACGCTCCAGGTGAAAAGCTCTCGGTCGTCACTGTGTTGGAGTAAAGCATCAGTTTGTGCTACATACATTCAGATTTGTTCAGTGTGAGACATGCTGTCAGTCTGAAGTGTCACCGTTCATCTCTATGTGTGGGTAGTGACCCAGGGGATGGAGCGTCTGTCGCTGTCAGTGAGACAGAGCTGCCAGCACTGTGTGTGTGTGTGTGTGTGTGTGTGTGTGTGTGTGTGTGTGTGTGTGTGTGTGTGTCACAAACATCATCAGCTGCCACAAACACAAAAGCTGCTGTAGCCGCAAACACACCAACAGCATTTTCAACTGCGACACAGTGAGATCCCTGAAACTGACAAAAGACTGACAAAAGAAGTAAAAGGTTATCAGACGAGTCAGAAACAAAACCGAATACATCAATAAATAATGCATTTAGGTAAATAATGAATACGTAGTGTAAGAGTAAATATACTATGGTATAACGTTAAAACATACGTTTCCATTAACCTCCAATCACTTTTCCAACTTTATCAGTTGAAAACACAAGTTTTGCTCATAAATTTAATTTAATAATCTATATAATAATTTATTTTCCTTACCACATTTCCAATTTTCCACATGCATATGTTATTAAAAAGAGGTGGGTGTGTTTATGTCTAGATCAGTAATTGGTCCCAGGTTTGTCAGTGCATAACATCAGTGGTGACACACAGACCAGTGCAATTCACAGGACTGTGGGGCCAGTGAGCTTATACCTTAAAACACTAAATGAGTTCCCATTCCACCTATTTCCAATTTCCCACAAAAAGACCCTCCAAATATTTAATAATGATTATATTATGACTTATCATTTATTATAACGTAAACTAAATATTTACTTGGCAGAGGTCCAAAAGTTGGTGTTTCAATAAATCGACATGAGACGAAGTGCAATGGATGTGATATAATAATAATAATAATAATAATAATAATGTGAGCAAACACACTCATAACAGGAAGTTTTTCCAGTTCTTCCCATTATCCACCATTATCCACCTTGTGAGTGCAGCATAAACACACTGAGCAGAAGCTTTTTAAGGCAGCTACCAAGCAGCAGCTAACTTTGTTAGCATTAGCTTGGCGGTTAACTGCTATTTATTGATGTATTCTTTTTTTTTGTCTCTAGTCGTTTTACTGTTTATTTTTCTGGTTAGTTTCAGAGCTCCTACTGGTCTCCCTCACCTCTGTTCTCACCACAGTTCTCATTGTTTTTGGTAAAAATCATATAAATGTGATATAGTCTATTCTAAATTGAGAAATACATCCTGAATGGCTGAAATGAGCTTGAATTCCCATCTGCCTGAGTAAATCAGTTTAGGGTTATCTGCACCGGAAGCAGCCTCCTTTAAGCATATTTGTACTGATGGATATTGAAAGATAAAGACAGCCTTTTCCATGCAATCATTTTATCTTTAATTATGGGCTTTATTAATGGCACTTTTTATATGGAAATTTGATTATATTAACACTACATACATATTGTAGGTTTATTTAAAGCAGCACTGCTTTTAATTTGGCACTTTTCCTTCAAAAAAAGGGGCCGAAGTGGCTATTTGAATATCTTTGATGTTCCTTTCAGCGTGTCTTCCTCATGTAGATTCACAATCAGCTCTCCGCCTGTCTGTCGGCTTTCTGCAGGAGAGATAGCGCTCTCTTCATTACGCGCTTCATTAATTTAAATGCTAATTGATTCTGCGAGGGCCTTTCAGACCGAGGGCCAAGTTCTGTCTTCCCCCATTGATTGTGTGTGTGTTAGTGTGTGTTTTGTGCACCTGCTGGCTCCTGGAGTGACACGTCCTGACAGAACAGCCTCTCCTGCCTGTCTGTCTGCCTCAAGTGTGGAACTGATATGGTTTGAGTGCCACAAGCCAGAGAGACAAGTACTACACAAAAAACCCCACCAACAACCAGGCTCAGTGGGTCGTTTCAGGGCCATAAAAGCACAGAAAATGTGAATTAAGGCAGTTGGCATGTTGTATGTAACTGGGTGGAAAAACAGAGGATGCAGGGGCAGTTAAATGATCCGTGCACCGTTGCTAGGAGACACCGGGGCTGGATGGTAGAGATAAACGCTGGGATCCACCCCTGGCGGCGAGGAGAGGGTGGGAAACAGTGAGGGGGGAGGCAGAGGGTAAGAAAGGGAGAGTCTAGATAAGAGTCATGTGACAAAGACAGAGGCATCCTCGTTCATGGCAGATAAGCTCTCCCTCCATCCCCCATTTTCCTTCTCATCTGTTATTTACAAAAGTTGGTCACTTTTTTTATTCCTCCGTCCTCCTTAAAGAGATTCCTGTTTAAAGGTGGTTTAAAGGCTGTTCATCTCAGATTTGTTTTCAGATATGAATAATAAAGTAAACTAAAATACAGACAGATGATCAGCTAAAAGCCTTCAACACGCTGCTACACTCCATCAATAAAGGAATGGCTTTTGGCGTACCAAGTTATTGCCAAACTTGTGCTCCTATGTGTTAAAGGCCCTGGCAACATATTTTCTCAATCAGCTTCATACAATGAGTGGTGGAGTCCTACATGAACACAACATTTTTGCCAAATTTCACATGAATTAGATTTCTGTATTCCTTTTCTTTCTTTCTTTCTGCTAGTTTGAAGTGGAAGCGTGGCTCAGTTGGAAAGGTGATGTAGGTATTTTTGTGCACCAATTAGACGTTACTTTCGGGTCTGAAAAGTGAAGCCAATGCAGAAGTGCCTTTAACTTGCATTCTTTCAAATAGCCATCAGGGAGTGACTCCTCTGGTTGCAAAAAGAAGTCTGATTGTATAGAAGTCTATGAGAAAATGACTTCTCACTTGATTTATTATGTAAACATTATAAACATTAGTTTATAGTCCCAATCGCTAGTTTCAAGTCATCTACAATACAGCATGATGTTCATTTTACTAAGTGATGGGCCTATTTAGAGTAAAAACGACATAAAGCAGGGTATGCTTTAGGGCGTGGCTACCATGTGATTGACAGGTCACTACACCACGTTGTCTGGTCTGAGAGTTCACAGTGTTTTTGTCATACAACTTAAACCCTTGCACTGTGTGTTTTCAGTTCATTAAAGTTAATTCTAACCTAAAAATGTCATATTCAGTGTTCGGTTGTACAAATTCAGCTCCACGCTCTGGTGTCACTTCTGGTTTAAAACCCTTGTGTTGTCTTAACTTTCTGTATACACTACTTGCCCTAAGGGTAAAAAAAATGACCCGCCTTCACTAAGCCCCTAAAATAAAGCAGCGTGATTGCATTTTAAACCCCAAATCTATTTTGCATGAAGAAACAACCTGTCATTCATCACAAACGTTGTGAATATCTAGGTGTTTCCTCTTCACAGTGGAATCCACTTCTCCCAGACCTCTCTTATGGCCGCAAGTTTGTCTGTCACACGCCTTGTAGGTCTTGACTCACGATTATTATTATCGTTCTTGAGAAAGTATGAAAGACTTTCAGTGGCATTGTTGCACGGAAAATCGCCCTTCCACTCTCTGCACCACAAATGCAGCCTCGCCTCGGGACCTATACACACCTGCTAAGATTAGCAGCCCGATGTAGGCATGCAGGTCAGTCTATGGCTGGTGTGATGAACATGCTGAATGTTGAGACAATATCCTGGGCAACTGCATGTCTTGTGGGCCCTGGGGTCATCCTTATGACATGTTGCGCTGCCATCCTGCCCTAGCTGTCATTTGGTGACCAGGACAATGTTATTTTTCTGTTCTTTGACAAAACTGTCTCTCTTTCAAATTGAGTGATTTCTTCTTCATCTGAAGATGATTCATCATGTTCTGGGTCATATTCTTCCCCATCTTCTTCTTCAGAAACCTCTTCCTGTTCTAAATCACCGTCCTCTTGTTCCTCCTGGACATCTGAATAAATCAGATCTAGGACCTGCTGGGCAGTGAAACGTGCATTGATGGCTACAATAAAGAGAGTACTGGGGGTACTGTCATCTGCAGCAGCTTTATAGCATCTGACTGCATTCCCCATTAGTAAACAATGCATTCAAGAAATGATTATTCTCTCTGATCTTGTTTGTATTTTGTCTGCGAACTTCAGTCAGGTGTGGGGTCGTGGAGGAGAGATGCTGCAGATTCGCGAGAAAGTTTTTGTTTTCCCTGAGTTCAATCAGTAGCACACGTAATCTCAATTTATTGTGTATGTATGTATGTATGTGTATGTGTGTGTGTGTGTGTGTGTGTGTGTGTGTGTGTATGTGTGTGTGTGTGTGTGTGTGTGTGTGTGTGTGTGCATGGTGTGTTTTTATGGTTAATGTTTCTTTTTGACCCCTAAGACAAGATTTGTACCCTGTTGGTGTACAGCTTCTTTGGAAATATGAACAAAGGCAATGTTTAACTTTTTCTCATGTTGGGGTGATTCTAGGAAAAGTCATTGAATTTCAAGTTGAAAAATGACGAAAGCCGAAATGCCAAACTTTAGGCTTCAAAACAACAAACTAAGAAGGTGATGTCACTGTGACTATGTCGACTTCTTAGTCTGTGGCACCTAGTCCTCCTCAGCTCAGCCCCCACAAACAATACTCACAGTAAATTACACTTTGACATGAGAATGTAACACAACTGCTTTAAACGGCTTCTGGCACAAACCCTCCGATCACTAGATCATTTAAATTAGAGATTAGTCTACCTCACTACAGTCCTGTAAATCTGTTCCCAAAACCAGAACATTTTTTTTTTTCCCTTTCTTCTATCCGTTTCCTGCCTCACTTGAACACATCATTGACAGCAGCGATTAGAGTCTAAATTTAAAAGTGAAACTTTTACTTTTGTGCAAACTGTCTCATCAGTGGTGGAGCCTCTATAGCTGGTGCCAGGACGGAAACCACGGCTGCCACCATGTGAGCACCGGAACAAGCTTCAGCTCGCACCTTCATCGCTCATCAATCCGGTCGACTCCGGTCAGCCCCACACAAAAAGACAAAAGCAGGAGAGGAGTGCTTCCTCCATCAAATGTGAGGGAGGCGGTGAGCTCTGAGTGCGCACCGTGATTAGTCGTGAATGGGACGCAGCGGTCTGATTGGTGGAGAGAGCTGGGGGTCAGGCGTTCTGCCAGCAGCTCATACAAGGCTGCTGATTGCTTTTCATCCACTGATTACAGTAATTTAGATCTGCAGCAGGCCAAAGAGGCCTGCGTCTGGCAGGCTGGCTGCTGCTGCGGCTGCTCTGTCTGGGGGGGGGGTTGCAGTTTGCTTTGCTTGGTGATTATTTTTTTTGCTTTTGTGAGAAATTATTGAATGAGGCTGGAAAAACCAAACATACCGGATAAACTGCCGTGTTGGAAAAAAAAGGTGTGATTAATGTTTTCTGTACTGAGAGAAAGAGAGAAAGTCTTCGAAATGATTATCTGTCATTATATCCCGTTTGTAAGTCTGAAGATATTAAATCCATCATGATTTCATTTTGTAGTTATCTATTTTAAAATAATATCTCTTTTTGGATTTAATCACTTCATTCTCGACCACGATCACATGTTGCATGTTCCAAAAATACAAAGCCCATAGCTCTAAACTCTAATTTTGTGAAAGAGAAAACAATGAATGTTATATCATACATTAGTTTTCTTCCTTTTGTCTTTCACGCGGCCATTTGGACACGCTGAGACCTTCAATAATCAAAGTTGATGAGGCAGTTAGTTGCGAATGGTTTTTCCATTCGGTGGCGATGATTAATCAAGGAACTGAGCAGCGCTGGCCTCTTCACCCGCACACATTACAAGGTTAATTCTCTATTGATTACGGCAGCAGAATAAACCAATACTTCACATCACATTTTCTCTGTTTTCACACGTGTGTACAGAATGTTTGCTTCTTTGTGCGATGCTGCTGTAGATTCACAGCTCAGAATGATAAATGATGCTTTTGTTGATACCATCTTTCTACCACACCCATTACCCCATATTGAAAAAAGAAATCACGACGCAACATTAGATTCACATTTATTGACAAAAACATTTTTTCAAAAGTGTTTCTTTCTACAGCAAATACTGTTTTCACAGAAGTATTAAAAACAATGACTTGTGTAAAGGGCATAAATATACATTCTGTCGTCTGCTGACTGACGTCTAAAATCTTCACCATAATAAAAGCTGGACATTGGTGAAGACAATAAGAGGTCCACAACAACACTTGGACCACAACTGGAAAGAAATTTGACTGTAACTGTCATTTCGTCTCCCTGGGTGATTATATAGACAACACTGTTTCAGGAAGCTCTTTCTCTCACACACAAACGCATTCACATATGTACAAACACAAACAACAGAAAACCTGTGTAGCGTGTGAACCGGGGCCCCCTGTTCTGGTGACTCCACATCATGTTGTGTTTACCCGATACGTGTCCATGTTCTCGGCTCCTCGGGGGTGTTTGGACTCACACTTCTTGCCCTCTGGGATTCTGCTTCAGAGGTGACCTAGTTCTCCTGATTGTCAGCAGAAGGCGGTTTCATCAGCTCGCTTTGTGCCGAGGCACTGAACTGTGCCTGGGACCCTGGGACAGGCCAATTGGACTTGTGTAATGAAGCTCATCACACACATGCACGCACACACACACACCGCTGCTGTCGTCGGGTCCAGGGCAGCAGAATTTATAACAGCCATTTATTACCTTCTCCTTTATCAAAGAAATGTGATTCCTCGGCGTGTTTCTGATGCATTCCACACCGCCATTATGGTCCGTGATTATGAGGTGACAGAGACGGAGCAGAGGGTGTTGATGGATGTTGGTGCAGGGCCGGCTGTCATTACTCCATCTATTGAGCGGCGAGTGCGAGACACTTCCCACAAAATGGCCGCGGAGTATCAACATGGCTCCGGCTGCGAGGAGCAAATGATTCGCATCTGACGATCGGTGCAAAATGTTAAACACATTCATTTGCTGCTTGCGTGTGTTTGGAACACTTTGAGTGTGGCAACGCAATCAAAACAGTTCTACTGCAGTGATTTCAGCGCCTCTTCACAGCGGAGTGTATGAATGAATGAATATTTACACATGACATTTATCTTACTGTACTGTTTAGAGTGTATCGAAAAACAACTCAGCATCAAGAAATCTGTATAAGAACACTGCAAATATCCACACTGAGTATGGCTGACTTCACACAAGTTACACTGAGTGCAGCAACTCCACATTATCCTAAAGTCTCTCTAGCCTACACAATACTCATCACATACAGAAGCAACAATGGCATTACATTCATATAAATAACAACAATAATCCCAGTTTACCCCAAGAGTCACTTCAGCACTTTCGGCTCCATTCATGTGTTTAAAAATGAGAACTGAAGACCAGCTTCACTGTGTCCTTAACAACTCCCTTTAGAGGTGCAGTAGCTGTCCTTGAGGTTGTGACACCAAATCCCTTGGTATCAAAAAAAAAAAAAAGTCTCTTTGAGCACTGTTCTGTACAGGTCAGGGGTCCTTGGAAGTCCATGGATTTTTTTTTTTTTTTATAAGGCCCAGGAGATCGCAGGGTTTCACAGATAAGAAGATATCAGTTAATCTCTTTGAATGGCACAGAGAAGAATCCTTCGCCTTTGTTTACTTTGTGATCAAAATGTCTGAGCTGGAAAACGGTCAGCGGAGAGATAAAAAGCAGATGAGCGGTATCAGTCAGTCTATTTACTGAATGATCAGCTGGTAACTGAAGTCCACCTCTGTCTCCAGGTTAGCTGCAGCCACTAGCGTTCAGTTTTCAATTCATTTTCTCTCGTTGCTGTTTTTTTAATTATCAGTAATTAAAGAAGCATAAAACAAGAGTTTTCTGTCCAAATCATAAGCTAAATGGATAACTACTGTGGTCACTGTGTTTGTATGCATTTTAATGAGTAAACTTGGTTTAAGAGGGGATTACAGAAACCTGATTTCCTCAGGTAAATATCCCCAGGAGAGAGCAGATTTCTCTGCCATGTAAGTCTCTTAAGTAACTGTTCTGGAGATCTTGGAATCTTCAAAACAGCCACTAACGGCAGTTTCCAAAGTCAAGAATGAATCTCAGAATTCTCTTGTATAGAAAACGTGTTCAAATGTATTGTCTGCCGCAGTATTAGACACCAATTTAACCAATAATATGCTTGTAAATCTCCTGAATCATGTTTCGGCTTTTTGCAGAAAACTGATAAATGAAAACTATGATATGAAAGCACATTGTCTGGCTGGCCTGAGAAGGGGGCGGGACCTGTGCTCTCTGTAGCCAGAGGTGCTCTGCGTCCCCATCTGCTCGCTCATGGTTGGAGATGACTGCTTGAGAGAAAAGACAGTGAACCAAACTGCCCAGTCTCTCTCTTCTCTCTTCTATGCAGCAGGTTTTCTGTCGGAAGTAATGAGTCACATCAGCGGCTTTGTGCTTGCAGCGTCGCAGCCCTATGGTAACGCAGGCGAGGAATGATGGGGTGAAGGGAAAAAGAAGAGGAAAATAGAGAGAGACAAAAAAGGTAGAAGGATAGAGGGAAAGAGACAGAGGGCAAAGTGTGTTCATCTGATCATAGACAGTTCTTAGGCTCTGCTCCTGGCAGATTCTCCTTCTATCTGTTTCTGCTTCTTCCATCTGACCATCTGTCTCCTCCTCCCTTGCTGCTCCAAGGATGAAAAGGACAAGAAGAGAGGGCTGCGTGGATTTGATCTTTTTTTTTAGGCTCTGCCTTTGTCCTTCTTCAGCAACCTGTTCCCCGATCTGTTCGTCCGTCCTTCACAGCTGTCTGCTGGCGTTGGGTTTCATCTTGATGACCCACTCTCCTCCAGAGTTGCTGTTGTACAAATCTAGAAGGTGTGTGTCGGGATCCAGGCAGTGCTCACCTGCAGAAAACACACACAAAAATCACTAAAAGCCTGTGTTGTTGGATTTTTAAAATATAAAAAAATGTAGGATTCATTTTACATATTAATTTTGGATGCAGCTGATGATTATTTTTCTTATTGATTCATCTGCCAATTATAGTCTCAATTAGTCACATTCTTAAAGATGTCAATCCCAGTTCTTAGAACCCAAATGTATGTCTTTAAATGTGTTGTTTTGTTTGATACGGATACTGAAAAGCTATTTATTTCTTGCAAAATTACATAAGAGATTTTTTTCAGCTCGAGCATCAATTCAGGATTTGTGTTTTATATCAAAACAGTGATCATAGTTCAATAATCTCTAATAAGGTAAAGATTCAGAAGTTTTACAGAAGCTGAACTGACTGAACAAGTTTTTTTTTGTTCACTGTGTCATCTTTCCTGTGAGCGAACAGACATGTGTGTAATAAGCATTTGTCTGCTCTGATAACTGCAGATGCACCGCTCAAATCTCTTTTGGTGTTTGCACAGTTCATTACCTAAGACCTCGCTACCCTCATCAGCTCAATGAGCAGAAGGACATGCAAATGTCAGCGCCGCTCCGGCCAGAGAAAACGCTGAAGCCACTTCCAACTTACCAATATTCCCTCCCACCTCGTACAGGGCGCAGTCAGGGTACGACGCCACAGAGCCGTTTCTGTTGAGAGACATCCCTTTTTTTCATAAACGTGGATACATTGTAAAAATGTTTCTCTGAAAGGAATACTTCATCAGGTGACAAAAGTGACACCATTAGTTTTGTGAGAAAAAAAAAGCTTAAACTGAACTGCTGTGCGAATTATGTAACACAATTTAAGTTAAGAGTTGTCTTTAGTGCGTGGTCATCTACCTTCGCATTTTGCCCTTTCCGTTGTCCGGGCTGCGGACTGACTGGCGCTGAAACTGGGTGAGCAGGTCTGAGGCTCGGGAGTTGACGTTGAGCTGGAACTCCATGGTGCTGCTCACCAGATCCCCGACCTGGATCTTCACTGTGCGGCACGGCTGCAGGGCAAAATAAATCCCCGTATTAACTTTGGATACTAAAACAATGACGTTTCCACAGCAAACACCTTGAAACATTTGAATGGCAGCATGAGAGTATGCAGCTTCAACAGTTATACAGTTTTCCCAAGTATAATCAGTGTTTGAGGAGCTTTTCACCATAAGAACTGAGATTTGTAGTCATTGATTGCTGTAATTATACTCTATTGGACATTGCTGTTGCCTGGGTGTACTGCAAGCAGAGTGTATGAAGCAGAGCAGGGCAGCTCACCTCTGAGGTGTTTTTATCCGGTTTTTCGCGGCTGTCTGTGTGGATCTTCCTCAGCAGGTTCTTGATGCGGCGATCGTAGAACTGGTAACGCCGGTTACTGTTCTCATTTAGCTTACGCACCTGGCTCATGAGGAAATTGGGGATCTGAAGAGAAAGGGAACATGACGCAACATTTGTTATGGATGTATTTTCCTGCCAAGAAATCTGTATGCAATTACAACTTACTTGTCAGAAAAAAACAAATAAGGGAATTTTGTAATAAAATATTTCCAACATCAAGAATAGATTGATTACAGCTTTTTCCGATATTCAATTTCCAACTTGCTAGATGACAACTGGGATATTAAACGCCAAGTTTTTGTTACGAGTGTTGCTTCATTACTCTTTGTTACAAAAAAAATGGTTAAAGAAGAAAATGTTTTTATTATTAGCATTAATAGCCTCTAAAGAATAACACTAACCAACAATCCTATCCTCATGAGGTTGAATATGTGGGCTGTCTTACCGTCCAGAGCAGGTCCTGGTAGCGGATGAGGAGCCTCATGACATCAGCCGCCTTCTCCGCATGTCCTTTCTCTGCCCCTTCCGTCAGTCTGCTGGGGACGGCCTTATGGAGGAAGAGGTTGGGAGCCATGATGGTCGCTACGGCCCACAGGTTCATCCTGTTCCTCTTCTCCCTAGACACCACCTTGCTGAGGAACTCGAGGAGGGCCTGAAGAACACACAGGTGCAGACATGTATAGGTGAAATCAAAGGTGGATCTTTTATCATAATATATGTAATGAGGGGGTCGAACATTCCAGCTTTTACAGAGTTGAAAGACGCTCACTTTCAACTGGGCAACGTGTAAATGTTGAGAGGCCACTTACACCGACGCACAAAATGGAGTAAAGTGAATTATCACAGTGACTGAATCATCTGTAACACCTCGACTGAGAAGTATGTTAATGCAAGTTTCAGCTGCCTCCGCTGGAGTCAAAGTAATTAGTTCAGGTGGGTCTTATGCTCCTGGATGCTTTAAGCGGAGCGGACTGCACACTTGTGTCGGTGAAAGTGAGTCATGGTTAATGCAAGCCGTTACATAACAGACCAGAGTGTTTAAAATGTGGATTAGTGGCAGAACAATATAGTAATGCATTGTGAATCCGTGCTTTGGTATGTCGAGTTTCATGAGAGCGTAAACTGGGATGACTTTCTGACAACCTTAAGTGACAGCATGTGAAGAATGCTGAATAAACGTTTATGGCCAGTTTAACACTTTTGGAGTCATTTATGGATTCTGTGTTTTCAATCCTTGAAGATGAAAAGAAATGTTCAAACTTGACTCTTTCATTTTGGAAGCTAGTTTTCAACCTCTATTGTGCCTGTAGATCAAGTGTGGGCAAGGTGGAGGAAGCATTCACATCCACACTGTAAAAATACTATTTAAAAATGTTAGCTATGTAAAAGTACGTGAAGTATATTAACAAAAAATGACTTACATTATTAGTTTATTATTACTCATGCACTTATGTGGAAAGGAATATTTTGCTGGTGTAGTTAATAAAGGTGGAGCTCATATTTGATATACTCTGCGCATGTATGTGTGTGTGTGTGTGTGTGTGTGTGTGTGTGTGTGTTCCTTCAGTGAGTACCTTCAGTGTGTTCCTGTTGGGCTCAGGCAGCAGCAGGATGAGCAGATTCAACATGTGGAGTTTCTGTCTCAGCTCTGTGATGTCTGAAGGCAGAGAAAGCAAAAATAAGTCTAAGACACGCACACACACACACACACACACACACACACACACACACACACACACACACACACACATCTTCTTCATTTCCTCTGCATTTGGCTGAGAGTAATGGGATACTTAAAGATTAATGGCATTGTGACAGGTGGCCATTAGGTTTGTTAGCTTATGTCTTTGTGGTCACACGTCGTTTATCACTTTGTACGGATTCTCTTCGCAAACTAAACATCAGTGAGTCATCAATCAGATCATATTAATAATATCAGTCCATTCTTTCATTAAGGTGAAACTAATGTGAAAATAGCAGATATTTTTACTGCTCTTAAAAGGCTATCAACTTGTTCATCTTAATGCTGCGCTCTCAGCTGGAGCAGAAAAGGTAAGCGTCACGGAGAAGAGACTCAGGTAATTATGATGTGAACCCTGCTGAGCTGTCTGGAAAAGTGGGCAGCAGTCTGTCATGTAGCATGTAATAGAAGTCATTTAGAGGAAGAGAAGAGGAATTATTAATGTGTATGCCTGATTCGTATGGTAAATATGCAACTTGCCAGATAAGAAAGCACAAACACAGTAAAATCAGTCACTTCAAATACTTCACCAACCTGCATCCTGATATACTGTTTAGTCACAGCTGTGTTCATTATGTAACTACAGAGAAGCAGTGTACGCTGCGACGCGTCCTGAAACTGAAAGATTTAAAGAGATGCAAAATGTTGCACACTGACCTCTAACGGCGCTGAAGGTGTTGAGGTACTCGGCGGTGAGCAGAGGAGCGGGCAGTTCCCTGATGAACTTCTTAAGCAGCGCGGCGGCGTCGTTGGGACTCACCTCGTCCCAGCTGACCTGCCCCGAGTAGAAATTGGTCTCCAATGTCTGCTGCAGCAGCTGCAGGTCGAAAACAATGACCACAGATACGCTGTCAGTGTTAATTCTACCTCCCAGGCATTCAAATTATTAGAATTATTTCAACACTTTTGAATTATTTTGTCATAGTCAAATCTATTTTCTAAACTTAGTTTTTTACACAGAAACCCTTTATTGTGTGCATGACTGATGAATAATAAGAGTATATAAGCTCTATTATCTTGTCTACCTACATTGTGTCTATCTACATTCTTATTGTACAGCCTGTTGCTACTACAGGCCATAGGTTTCATATGGTTTCATAGGAATTTATGCTTTGGATTAAGTTCATAGACCCGTTTTCTGCCTCTATTTGTGTGTAAGTATGTTGTTCTCTGTTAATGGGACAAAATGGCACTATTCACAAATACTTTTATGATAATTGTATTTTGAATTATTTAACTTGGGAACAAGAAAAACTATCATTATGGTATAGTATTTTGTAAAGATGAAAAAGTAAGTGCCAAAATATTAAGTTGAGGTAATTATGTTTAAATGATCATTGTTGCCAAATCCATTATCTGTCAAAGACACTTGATTGTTCAATCCCAGTAGTTTCTCCTGACGTTAAATGGCGCCCTCTTCTGTCTGCTTTCGTTTTATTGATTCACCAGCTACTGTGCATGTGCTGAATTAAATACAGTATCAGAAGGTGAATCTGGCAACAGAAGCTGAAAAAAAACCCACAATTGATTTTGTCTCATTGGACTTTTCTAAATGTCAACTACACTTAAACTCAGTGAAGCTGTTTGATTTTCTTCACTGCTGTTCAGGCACTTCTGACATTTAACAGTGTCAATATCTTGGCTGCCCTTTAGGTCATGAAACTTTTTTGTTTTTTCATTTCTTTGCTTCAAACATAGAATTACAAAAAGGAATGTGGTAATGTGGTGCAGTAGCATGGTTTGTGTGACATAAATCATGTGTATCCAAATATTGTACCTTGATTCTTGACTGAGATCCTGGAACCCGCAGGATCCCCTCCGAATCGACACCTTTCTTCTCCAAAAATGACAACAACTGCAAAGAGAGAGCGAGAGAGAGAGAGGGAGGAGAGAGAGAGAGAGAGAGAGAGAGAGAGAGAGAGACATTAGCAGAGAGTCAGGCATCAGTAGATAAGAATCTCTTGCTCACCTCTGCTGGTT
Organism: Cebidichthys violaceus; assembly: GCF_023349555.1. NCBI lineage: Eukaryota > Metazoa > Chordata > Actinopteri > Perciformes > Stichaeidae > Cebidichthys > Cebidichthys violaceus. The sequence continues at coordinate 7,003,909 of NW_027176340.1, read as the reverse complement.
ATTCTCAGTAACTGCTGCTATGTACAGGGTGTGGTCAAAGCTTTTCACATTCAGAGGACACTGAGGTTGTTTTATGTGCTTCTATTTAAAGGCATGTTATGCAGGTTCAACAAAAGCAAAAATGTGCTGAACACATGCTGTGCAAAATATGGTCAAAACTGTTGTCTTGTATCAGACCAAGGGAGGAAAACAGATCTGATATATTATAGGCATATTAGATTATTGGCTAAATTAATTAACTCCCAAGCTCACGTACAGAACAGATAAAACTGCTTCGTTCAGATAAAAAGCATGTGGAACTATTTTCATCACACACTTACTGATTTCTAAGGTCATACAAAATGTTTTGGGTTCTTACCGCCTGCATGAAGAGAGGAATAGTGCTGTTGGGCTTCATTTTCTGATCGTTCTCCAGTAGCGTGGCCAGCGGCACACCGTAGAGCGTGCTCTCTGTGAAAGACACAACGTGTCATTCAGTCGTCTCACATTGACATTCAGCCAAAGTTGCACAAGGGAGTAATTTTCCTGTGTTGTGTTTGTATGTGTGTGTGTACCGACATACCTGCAGTGTGTCATACTAATGCTCGGATTAGTTTTGGCTGATTAATGTATTACTGAAGAATGTGTCATCAAAGTTAAGTTTCAGTGTTGTTATGTATACAGAAACAGGTACTACGAAAAATATTTATCAAAGAGACAGGAGTATATTTAGATTTAATTCCAGACTGTAGGGAAAAAAGGAGGAAGAAGTCTCTGCAGAAATGGGAGAAAGCTTTCCTTGTGTGTGTATGTGTGTGTGTGTGTGTGTGTGTGTGTGTGTGTGTGTGTGTGTGTGTGTGTGTGTGTGTGTGTGTGTGTGAGTGTGTAAACTGCTCTCTTCGTGTGTCAGTGCTGCCATACCTGGGATTTTTCTCTTGCCGGTTTTGTGCCTTTTAACCTCCAGCTCCAAGAGGTCGCACAGCGCCGTCATGTCGATGAGAGCCAGCTGACGCACCTTCTTCATGTCAGAGTGGGAGAGATCCTGAATACGAGTCACTCCGAGACGACACTTGGGGCAGATCACCCGCTGAGAAGGTGAAGGCGGTGAAAAGTGAGGAGAGTGGGATTGGAGTTGAGAGATGGCAAGTGGAGGTGAAGAGGTAAAGAAAGACAAAGAAGCAAAAAAAAAGCACAAGGAGAGAGAATGGGATAAAGAAGAAACGGTCGACAGTGTCTAAAATCATTTACATAATACTCATTGTGATATAATGGACATCAGCCATTCCCTTGATTAATACTCTAAGCAGTGTGGCAACAGTATCCATGCATGTTTAATTAACATTTAAGAACGCAAATTCTTCCCTTTTGCTGAGGACACTTATTCCTCAAATAGAAGAATAAATCTGCTGGACTCAGCGACACAACTATTCTTTTGTTGGGAGCTAATTTCCTCCTTCCTGTATTTTGCTTAACCCTGTTATCTAACCAACAGCAGGGCCGATTAGAATTGGCTAACAATAACATTTGTGTGTGAGCGTGTGTCTTAACAGGTTTACATGAATATTACCCAAAACACCCAAAATATATTGGAAAGTTTATTATTATTATCATGTCCTTTAAGTAGATGTCCGGTGTTCTTTCACACCCACCAAAAGAAAATGACTATAGGAAGTACACGCTGTGAAACTTATATCAGTATTCCGCTTTTATGTCCTATTTGCAAATTGTCTTCCCATTTCATGACATCACTGGTACATTTACAAAGTTCCCAATTTGAAATAACATTTCCCTGAAGGGCAGCGGGGGCTACAGTCATGAGAAGGAGAGGTGGAAGTGTTTTGGTGCTTACAGGCAGGGTGCCATCCTCTTTTCGGCGTTGGCTGTTGTTTTGCGGAAGTTTGGCCTGCTTGAGGAAGATGACGGCCTGTTCGCAGTAAGCCACGTCGGTGATCAAGAACTCCTCTTTCGGAGCGCCTCTATGATGCTCCGGCGTCACAGCTGAGTGGGGAAACACAGCCATTAACACACACAAACTCCAAGCTATTAGTACAATTGAGGAAGTCAACTGTGAGGGAAGTCATAGAAATTGAATTTGAATGCACACTACACGAGAGAACAAGAGGAAGGAAAACGTCGGACAAAAAAGTCCATAGATATGAGGAAGTGTACCCACGTGCTCTTTTATCTCCCCATAGCATAGCAACAAAGTAAAAAAAAAAATAAAAAAACATTTGGCAGAAGTTTAGAGTCAATACTCTAATATAGAGAAGTTTGACCAAATACAGATGTCACCATTTACTGTGGCATCTGTAACATTATGGCCTTTTCTCTGCTGTCAAAGCGTCAACAACTGCATTTGTTGTAAGGACTGGTTCCCTCTTTAGTTTTTCCTCAGTAAAAAACCCCTGAAAACTATTGGAAATATTGCGATTTGGCCAGTGAACTCAACACTGTGAGGACAGGGACTTTCTTCAGCAGCTGCATGTTGACATGGGGGGTTATCCGGGGATTAATCTGAACCAATTAGAAGAGAGATGACGGGCTGTGGCCTGATGCCAACAGACGATCCCTCATCAGGTCCTCACAAATCTCCTGCTCACCTGACTTCTTCTTCTTCTTCTTCTTCATATATGTATTTTTAAAGAGACGCGTGGCCGTTAATTCGTAGTTAAAACTATGAGTAGTTACTTGCTTGTTTCATTTTTGGCTTACTGTAAAAGTATTACTGTATGTGGCTCTTACCTGAAAGTGGTGTTTTGGCAACCGATGCCATGCTGGTTTGGGGAGAGTCTTCGCTATGCTGGGACTCAGGAAGAAGGGTCTGGTGAAAGAGAGCATTTATTGACACGTCACAAATGCATGTCAACGCCAAGTCAAATGTTATGCAGCCCAATCTAACAAATCACAAATTTTCCTCAAGAGGCTTTTCAATCTGTGTACAAGATACAACATGCTCTGTCCTTAAAGCCTAGATTCAAATAAGTAAAAAATCCCCAAAATGGGGGGGAAAAAAAACTGTAATAAACCTCAGGAAGAGCAACTGAGAAAAGATCTGTCTCGCGGGACGGACAGACATGCAATAGACATCCCAGTACTCAACACTCTCTAAGGAACAACTTTTGTTCAAAATATAAGGCCTTTAATATTTTGTCCACCACTGGGAATAATAGACGTGTTTCATAGTGTCCACTGAGCAGATGGAGATGGATATGAAAAGTGTTTCCTTTGATAAAAGACTGATAAGGATCAGAGGAGCAGCGTATCTATTCCCCTCTCAGGGCTGCTCAGGCAGACAGGGAGGACAAAGCATGGCCTTTACATGTGATTTGCCTTTATTGTCACAGGTCAGCCCCTCTGCATAGAACAACTCACAGCACAACACACTGGAACAATAGAAAGTCCCTCGCTGAGTCCTGACAGTCACCAGGGAAATGGATGTGTCATATTTCTCTGCATGCAGCTTTGACAGCATGACAGTAAGCCTAAGACTGGTCTTTGCATTTTCTTGTGGGTAGATGTAAACAAAGGACATAAGAGTTGTTACAAGTCACTCAAATTTCTTTTCTCCTATTTTTACATTATTTGAAGGCATGAAGAGCTATAGCTTTCTCTTGCTTTTCCCCCTCTGCAGGGGTGTCCGAGGTCGTGGTGAGTTACAGAACAACTTTTTCAAAAGTGCTTCAAAGTCCTGACCTGAGCGATGGGGGAGTGGAAGATGTCGCGAACGTCTCGCGGGGCCGGTTTGTTCCTCTTGCGGAGAGACAGCGTATAGGAATCCAGTCGACGCTGCACGGCCTCGGCCTGGGTCCGGGTCAGAGTGGACAGCAGCACCGCTTTGTCTACATCCTCGCTGTCCTCGCTGATGAGGGTCGATAAGCCAGCATCGGCCAACCACTGCTCCTCCTGTTCGCCTTCTGAGACACAGAGATACAACAGACAGTGAAAGATACAGACAGGCAGCAATGCACAGAGGCGACAGCAACAACATGTAGAAAAAATGCAATTTGAAATGCACAGTTTTACTGCAATAAATTATAATTTTGATGTAATGTATAAAATTAGGTGTAGATGACTGGACTTGGTTTGTGCATAAAGTCCCTCCTCAGTCTGTAGTAACTACAACTAGGCAACATCTGTAGCACAGTCCAATCAAAAGCAATGGATTGTGTAAACAGGAAGTCAATGCAGCACCACAGGCTGTAACATAAACAATATATTCAACATTACTGCACGAATAAGCGGGTGTTGATGAGATTACTGCCAGTCTTTAACTAAAAGAATGTATTAATTTGTTTTGTTTATGTCTGCAAAAATGATCAAATATGTGTGTTTCAGACTGAGTGGTGTTATTAGGTAATTAGCAAAACGTAGCATAACATTTTTTGTTATTTGTCAACTGTAATTCGAAATCTTCATCGTTATTAAACAGTCACGTGTCAGGTCAGATGTGTCAAGTCTATTCCATCTTATCTCTTTACCTGTTCACTCTATATTAGCTAACGTTAGCTTCGTCTGTCAAATCAGTTAGATACGCAACAGTTACACCTGGCAGGAAATGAGTGTAAATGTTTAGCAACAGCTAATCTCTCTTCAGTGATTTGTAAACCTCCGCTTTGTAATCACAAAGATGGTTTACTCTCTCAAAATAATAATGGGGCATAGACTCACATTGGAGGGATTTTCTCATTAATTGTTTCTGTTTAACATACCATGATTTAGATCTGTTAAATGGTGGAATGAACACAATCAGAAGTACAGAACATAATAAAAGAGCATCCCCATCATGAATGGCTTTGTGGCTCGTGCACATAAAACACTCCCTGCCACAAAGTGTTTGATAGCGTTGCCATGGTGACGAGCGCTTCTTTGCTGCATGAGTGACACCTGATCTGTTGCCGTGTCGAATGCATTGTTTCATGGAGTGTCTCAGCAGCAGCTGTGTTAAACACTGATGGTTTGTGTTTCTACCACACAGACTCATGAGGACCTCAGAGACTCATGAGGACCTCAGCTCTTTCTGTCCATCCTCCGTCACTCGCACAGTAGCGGTCATGCGGTATTTACCTTCTGATTGTCTGGAGTCTCTCCTGCTGCAGTCGAGGTCCGTGTAACCACTCCCCTGTCGAATGGTCTCCACCTCACTCCAGAAGGAATCCAGGCAGAGTTTGTCGGGGTGCTGCTCCTGGTCCTGGGAGGATGGCGCGTGTGCGCCTTCTGAGTGCTCAGCTGCTGCCTGGTCCTGCGGTCTGGCCCAGGGCTCCACGCTCATCTCGGTGGGGCTGGGATTTCTGGTACAGACATACACACACGTAAAGAAATCGCACGCATGCATGCAAACAAGCGGGCAGAAACGCAAAGACACATACAAACACAGGAGGAACGAAGATCGGAGCGATGTGAGGGAGTATGAGTCAGCCGGGGGGAGCCCAGAGAGATGGAGAGACAAGAGGATCGGGATGGGAGAGAGAGGGCCGGAGAGAGGAGCGAGATGGCGAGAGCGGACACAAAGGGGGGTCTCTATTGTTCTTGCAAAATGTGTCCTGGAGGCATAGTACCCTGTCGATCCACTAGATGTCACTGTACCAATGTGAGATCTGTTTTCCTATGGGTCACACCCCTTCATATACTGAAACACATGAGTGCAACCCACCAGCAACGGAAGAATATTTAACGAAATACATTAAACAACAAAAAAAAAACCATCTCAGATTGTTTTCTGAAAACCAGCATGAAAAAAATGCAGCCAGCGTTTTGACTCAACAAGAGATGGTACAACTGTTCCATTCTTGCAACAATGGGACCCACTCAGCTGCAGACACACTTGCACCCTCGGGCACTAAAATGTGACATGGTGATCACAGGAAGTGGTCGGCTGAGTCACTCCATCGGTGTGCGGTTCAGTCACATTCCTATGGTCAGCAAAACTCAAGAGACATACCAAACCACACACTTCCATGCCTGAGGAATGGCTGATGGCTGACAGACAATGAAATCATAGTTGTCGGATGTATCAGAGCCAAAAATACCTGTCATACTTTGAGCTGTGATGCCATAACCAACAACATGTCTGTTAAAGCCAGATCAGATTTGTTCCAGATCAATGCTATGGTGTGCTAAACCAGTTTGAAGGTATCTCTGTATCTCTGAGTGGAAATGGGGGGGGGGTTGCTGAGATGTCAGGAGTTGCGAGTTGCGAGTTGCGAGTTTCAATTGATACTTAATTCATCAAAAGCCTCTTTGCAAAGAAACAGAAGTAGAAAAAAGAGAAGTATAAAGTAGTAATTGTCCTTTCCCTGTAGGATCATACACCAGACCTGCCTATACAAAGCAAAGAAACAGAGAACAGCTAATCCTCACAGCCAAGAAGCTGAAACCAGCAGATGTTTGTCATGAATGCTTGACAAATTACTTAAACAATGAATCACTTGTCCTAGTTGTTGTTGGCCAATTTTCTGTGAATCGACTAACTGTTTCAACTCTAGGCAGATTCACTTTGAATACTGTGCTTTAGTAAGATTGTAACATCATAATTTGTATAATTGTTTTTAAACACGATTTGGACAAACCTATATAAGCTGGTATTGTATAAATCTCTATGGTTCTAAATAAGAAGTGATGTGGAATTACAGACAAAGAGAAGAATGCTATCCATCAGAACACAGAGATTTTAAGAGTTAAAATTAAATATAGTAGCTACTATCTGATCAGTAATCAACTTTAGCCAATAATTTGAGTTTAAATATGGGATTCAGTATGGGGAGAGAACATGTGGCATTAATGCAATATAGACATAATAGAGACTATTATTTTCATCCAACATCTAGCTCACTATATCCCTCACACACAGCTGTCCAAAGCCAAAACATGTGCTCACAACCTGCTACTCTTATGGATAAAACACATCAAGCTTGAGAGATCAGAAGTCTGCAGACAGCTGACTCACAGCAGTGCACTCTGGATCCACTTCAACTACAGGGAATGCAACAAAAATTGAAATGAGAGTGAAATGAGAATTGAAATGAGTATTATTTTTGCCATTAAAATAACTCAAATGTTCTCATGAGAAAGTTCTTTTTCTATCCCACAAATGAAGGTGTGTTTTTAATGTTTTGACAAGTGTCCAAAAATAGCCACCATCTAAAAAAGTTGGCAGACACAGACTCCGCAGCATGAACTACACGTACCATAACTGCAGTGGCTCTGATGCTCACTGGTTATTTGGGGATTTTATCACACAGTGTGCCATCTGCATGACTTCACTTCAAGCACAGACAACATTCAAACTTTCACCAAAACATTTATGACTTTGATCCAGCAGATCCAGCTCCAGCTCTAGCTCCATCTCATCACATACCTGGCTTTTTTCTTTTGGGAGGATGGCTTCACACGCTTGCTCCTCGCTGGGCTTTGGCTAGGACGAAGCCTGAAACGGCTCAACCTGGAGCGTGGAAACTGCATGGTGGATCCGAGCCTGCCCACCAATACCTCCTCTCTGCCTTTCATATCCACAATGCTAAAGGAATCCAGGGATTACAATCCAGCACCAAAACCTAGCTTCATCCAGCCCTGTTGGTTAGACACCATGTGAGTGTGGTGTAAATCTGTCCACTGCTCCAGTTCCTCTGTGCGGTGACAGAAAGTGTTGTTGTTCACCGAGGCTTGGGGCTGAGTGGAGCTGATGCTGGAATGCAGGAGGGAGTGACGGCTCCTTGTACATTAACGCATCATTCACACCTGTCCCCTCCCTCGCCACCCTGAGGGGACACGCCCTGCCTGCATGCCTCATGGCCACCCCATCTGGTTCAAACAAGAAGTGTTGACACTTTTAAGAACTAATCAAAAAGACCTTGGGCTGTAAAATAATAAAGACACTCGTGTTAGTCCAGGCCTCATAGATGTAAACGATGAATGCTTTAGCCACAAGGGTAAAAGCTGACTGCACTCACATGCATACCTCAGGCACTTTATTGTCCTTTTAAATGAAAGCCACACAACTTAACATGACCTAATTGATCAAGGGTTCTTTGTTGAAAAAAGGAGGCATGTTTTCACCTCTTTGCTTTGCTGTTACTGTAAGAATTAAGTAAATCAAACGCATCAAAGGATGACAAATCTTTCTTCTTTTCGAAACTCTGTGGTTGAGCTTGCATTGCAAGCAAGTAATCTCAAATCAAATAGCACATACTTATGCTGTGACAGCTCATGACGTGGTATGTTCAATCAAATACTGCCTTAAATGGTGAAGAAAGCTACTTATTGCAACACTCACAGCTTACATCCTCGTCCAACCTCATACCTGAGCTCTTGACTGAACAGTTTATGTAAAAAAAAAGGTGGCTGAGTGTGGATGTGATTTGGCAAGAGGCTGAGAAAGTGCCTCAAGTTCCTCAAGTGCAACGGGTCTGTCAACATTGTCTGTGAGCTGCACTGCAACCCCTCAAACCATTCCCCAAATCACTGACTCATCATCACTTTTTCATTCTCTCTTGTAATGCTGAAGACAGCCTATATATCAACTGAGGATGTAAACAGACAGAACCGGATGCCCAGTGAGAAAACCAGTTACTTCACCTGCCTCCACAGTGTGTCATAAGACCCGCTTTCTATTTCTTTCTGTCTAAAAATGTATCTGGGATAAAGGTTTAAAATGTTGCCATTATAGAGATAAAAAAATAACTAAAATGACCTCAAACTAAGTGTGCCAAGCCTCTATGGAATACACTCAGAGGACAGACTATGAAGAGGAGAAGCAAAAGCAGCACTGTCTTATTTTTAAACCTGCTGATAATTTTCTTCACCACGCCAACAATTTATAAAGCTCAGCCACAAAACAAAACACATGCTACTTTGTAAAGAGACAATTGAAAACAGGGACTACTGGAAATGTCAGGGTGTTGGGATTGTTTCTTGTTGAATGGGCCCCAAACCAACACAGGGAAATCAACAGGAAGCCATCCACTCTGAGAGAAGAATGAACAAAATGTCAAACCGTTGTGTTACGTTTAAACTCAGCACTGTGGGAAACAACACAAAGTAACCCCATCCAACCAACTCTGGTCAAGAAATACGGTGATTCACTTGGAAAAGCTGCTCGCTTTGAAAGCAACACTGTGTTTAATCCTCGTGGCTGAATTCCATGGCAAGCCTCTTAGCTTGCAGAGAATGCTACAGTTTGCTCACACAGCCTTGAGAATGTGTTTCTGCCACAGCATACAGGATCTGTCCGTTGATACAGAAAATCATAAACACAGAAAGAGATCTACAATCTACGACATCCCTGAAACAACAGCAAAAAACCCATCAAAACGAGGATACTAAAAATGATAATCAGACTGGTGAACTAACTGTCCAGTAAAAATAAGTCAAACTAAAGTTTGCAGTCACAAGGAAAACTTTTTTTTAACAACCTTGCTGAGCACCTACACCCTGTTTAGCCTAATAATAGCGGAGTAGCTTAATCCATACATGAGCTTCAAGTCCCAGCACCCCTGAGTCCACGGCGGCAGCAGAGGCCTGATCCTACCTGGCCTTGGCCCACGCGATGGCTTTGCCCGTGAGCAGCAGCAGGGCTGCAGAGCCACTTCTCCCCCACGGCATCCTGCTGTTGTCCCCCCAAACCGCTGCAAGCTGTAGGAAACAGCAGCCGCCTGCCCCTGGCAAGCTGTTTCCTTGTAATCTCCTCGGTCCACAAACACATTAGAACAAGGACGGTCCTCACTGGGCTGGTAGGCACGTCACTACATTGCATCCTGGGACAGGAAAAGAGGTCTGCATGGGGGGGTGGGGGGGGTGGGGGGAGGAGAGGAGCTGAGTGGTTGAATAGCTGACTTGGGCTGGGACACTGACAGAGGGAAGACCCTGTCTGAATGGCTGAAGCTGAATGGATTGGGCATGAGGACACAACAGCTGCATGCCTGACTGACTGGCCGGCTGGCTGGTTGGACAGCTCAACAAGCTGTTTGGATAAAGTTATGCTGGGGCTCAGAAAAGTAGAAATTCCTTTGTGTTAGTGGCAACATTCTCACTCTGCGTTACTGATTTACTCAAACTCAAACACAGGAATCCGCTTGACCTCCGTCGTTTTGTCTTTACGGTTGTCATCAGAGTCTATGATCCACTATACTGACACTTATTTACAGCAGGGCTGAATGTCAATGAACAGCAGGAAGGTCTCAGCTGGTCCACAGACAAATATGAAGGCAGACACGAAATAACAGTGTCTGTTGAACTTTGGATCAGGCCTAAAAGAGTTATTAAAATTAGTTGTTAAAATTGTATTATAGGAAAAATGCGACCTACTTAAAATTTATTTTTCAACATTACTGATGCATTGATGGAATTACATTTATTTACTTATTTTCTATTAACGTATATATTCTCAATATTACGTACCATGCCCTTGTGCATGAAATGTGTTATACAAATAAATTAGTCTTGCGTTGTCTTGCCTTTTCTTGGCAACACTCGACAGACACAGTGAATGTGTCAGGAAAAATAATTTTGATTTGATTTGAAAAGGGCACTTTTACACTCAAGATGGTAGAGGCAGTAAAGGTCCCCCTGACCTGACCTCTGTCCTTTAGCTGCATTTCTACACTGGTGGGATGATGCACAAAAGGTTACTTGGTGCTGACAGATGTTGGGTTCATTATGACATCATAATAAATCTCAAAGTAAAATTCCAATGAGATTTTATAAATTTGTCTCACTAGGACAGAGCCCTGAGAGCTCAGCAGTAAGGACTTTGTGCCACAGCAGTGTTGGGTAATCTTAAGATTATAAGAAATCTATACAGTGCTTCTAGAAACATATGTGAGCAACTCAATGGTGTAAATCTGATCATGTGACATTGCAGAATGCGTACATAGCAAATACTTGGGACATTGAGAAGATTTGATACCCTTACACACTGTGTCCACAAAAACTCGGTCGTGCAGGGCCATGGATGACGAGGGCCTCCTGCTTTGACCTGTTTACTCGTCACGAACAGCACGATTTTAAAGGACAAATAGAAGGGCACTCTGAGAGCACAGACCTCCACCAAGGCCAATCTACTCCAACATATAATGGTTTCTTTCTTGCCCCATGCTTCACCCTTCCTCCAAGTTTAATGAAAATCTGGCCTGTTGTTTTTCCGTAATCCTGCTGACAAACTCGTTATTGCTCTTCCCAGTTCAGAAGCCCTGATGGTGTGCCCCTGGCCCACTTTACATTGTATTAACTGCACTGACCTAGTGAAGCACTACAATATACATTCATTTCAATGGGCATGTTTGTTTTCATTCAGAAACAAACATGCCCATTGAAATGAAAACCTCATTTGCACTTATAAGTAACTGTTAAAGTCAATCTAATCAGCTCCTAGGGGACGTTTCCTGCACAGTACTGTCCACTATAACAATGTTATCTATTAGATAACAAATCCAATTGTACAGTTTATAACTAGTAAACTAAATACAGAATCAATTTCATTTGGTATGGCTGAAATCCAATCTCTGTACAGTGTAAGAGACCTGGTGGGATCAGTATAGTGTGGCTCAGCTCTCTGGCAGTTTGCCCTGTCTCTTCACTCAGTTTGTCTCTAACCAGATCAACACAGATTAGGGAGACCACGGGGATCCCTCTTGGGTTTTCCTTCCTCGCCAGGTCTTTCTCTTCTCACGAGAGGTTATTCCTCACGCCTCTCGGAGACTTCACCATAGTCTAAAACAATGAAGCTGTCTCTGTGCTATCTCCAATGTTGTGTCTCTTAGTCACTCTCTTCATTCTCACCTTGATTTAAGTCCAGGAAAACCACCGTATCTGCTCTCCTGTAACCTCCCTCATGCCACATCCTTCCTTACTATGTTTCTTTCCTTTCTCTTGAATCCTCTCTGACTGTTGTTCCTGGTAAGTCAAGCCCTTTGTCACCATCACTGACAATCCTCCTTAGCTGACAGATATGCCTAGAGGAAAAGGAGAGTGGAGAACCTGATGGCATGTCACCTTGTGACCCTACAGATGACATGTGACAGCCAGCTCAGCCTCATGGCCTGCTGATCCACCTCTTGGCAAGTAGAGCACGGCGAGGGCAGGGGAGGGGAGGAAAGCGAAGCAGTGTAGAATACAGGAGAGAGCAAAATGACAAAAAGAGAAACGAGGGCAAATGCTGAAGGAGGGGGATTACACAGGAGTGAAGGTTACAGGAGAGGAAGGGAGATGGTGAAGAGGGATGGAACATGGAACATGGAACATGGAACCAAAACCCCAAGATCTATTGCATTAGCACTGTTGGAATGATGCTAAATGTTAGAAATGTGAGGAGAAAAGAGAAATGTGTCCCCTGACTCACTGACACTTCCAGATGGTTTGACTGACAGAGCCAGAAGGATGCAGCCTGTCACTCATACCAAAAACTCCCACACATTAAAAACAAGGCTGGATGCCAGCATGCCATATATGCTCACACGAGTACAGACACACAAAAACAAAGGAGGCGAAGGAACTGTGACAAACTGTGTCATCAAACGAAGGAGTTAATTTAATGCAACTGATACAAGTTTGTTTTCAATCCAATGACCTCAACACTGTCCCACACCAACAAATGGAAATATAGTTAGGAGCAAATCTGTGGTGAAAAATGTAGTCACAAGGACAAAAGATGTTTATAGGATGATGAAACAAGTCATGCACTTGTGATATTTATCTTATGCATACACATTCCAGCACCCGGCATGGGTGTTTCCGCTCATCGTTGTTTATTGTTGCAAAGTTTGGCACATTAATTCATCTGAGCGATGTAGCTGAACTTGTTCTGAGAGTACAGACTGGAAATGAGTTGGGGAAAGCTTCAATTATCTGGTCATTTGCATCATTAAAAATATGTCCCTGTGCATAATGAGTGCAAAGGGTAAATCAACATTTCGTCTTTGTCCACATTACTGTGCATCACTGATGTTTTCATTCTGTCACAAACGTTCTTATGAAATGATCTCAAAAGAAGCAAAGGTCCTGTAATAGATTTCAGTGGGTTGGATCTTTGCACGATTTAAAAATTAGCTCATTAAGGACTGTGAAAAGTTTTTAAATGAATTGTGTGAGAAAAATTATAACATTTCAAAAAACCTCAATAGTTACAGCAACTGTCGACTGAAAATACGCACAGATTCAGCTTCTATATTTCAGACTTGTTAAAGAGACTATTGTTGATCTGGGAGATTTACAGGACGGGTGAGTCTATAAAGATAATAACTACCTTTGGTCTTATGGCAGCACCTCATATGCTCTAAAAGGGCTGTGATACATGACTATGAACTCATATGTCACACCTTACTTGACATCAGCAGCAACGTATAATTGTATTACTTGAAACGCAAGTTATAAAGCAGGCAGTGAGCATGTTCTCCACATTGATGCTATAAATGGATTACTGACTTAGACTTGTATGATCATAAAAAACATGACAAATGATTGAAACATGAACTGTAGCATGTAACAATATCTCTTCTTATGATCAGGTTAAACTAACGTCCTTGACCATATCTATTCCACAAAGGTAATAGTAGCAAATACCATTATCGTCTTTAGGTTACTTTATCATATCTTTTAAATAATTACAAGTTTGTTTATTCAGTTTCTCTTTTGAAAGCAGATGTCATATTGCGTCATCTAAAACAAACAATGTGTCATATACGACTCACAGCAGCTGCCACCTGAGCTGTGCAGGGCTTAAGCTACTAGCAATGAAAGCTGGAATACCTTCTCTTCTCTCGGCATATGGAGCAAAAATGGATTACAAGAGCAGCAGTACTTTGCACTGACTCTTACTATTTATCCTTAGAGGATTTAGAGATTTTTCTTAAGCTGTTTTGTTAGTATTGGGGTAGCATGTAGTTCTAATTTACCTAAAACAACCCTATTAGCCATGTGTTCTCCTCGTTGTACACTAATGACAGTGAGCTGAACAAATCTGAGGTAAAACTCCACAAAACTATAATAATTCGAAAAAGCCTGAACATATCTGCAGGCACCTTACGCAACATGCCATGGATGCCATGTTTGCAAAATGAAACATTTCATTTTCTGAAATTAACAACACTAAACCGTAATAGTCAAGCATATCATCTCAATAATGCAAACATGTATGCATTATCTTTAAAAATGAAATTAGAATGATTACTGCTGCAAAACTATAAAGGGCTAATGAAATACATTGGACATGCAGCTGTAACAAATCCTCTTATTTATTTCCTTTAATTCACTGACATGTGTAAAGAGCTACCCCAATAAATCAGCCAAGCCGATTTGTTGGCTTATTGCTTACCAAACGATAAGTATTAGAGCAAGAAACGGTGTCCTTCAGAGTCTGCCTATATTTTTGGGTCACAATTATTTGATATTTGGACCCATATCACCTTTTTTTAACTCCTAAATATCAGTATGGGACTCACAAAAATCTGTCAGGCTACAGTGTGAGGACGGCTGAAACGATCCATCATGCACAATATTACAACAATAAACTGCAATGAAATCCACGGAAGTACTTGTTTCTTCTGCGTTTCTGAGCAGAACACATGCAGGAAGAAAACCACGCCCATAACAACAGGTCCCGAGCAACCAGAAACGCTTCCTCGAGCGCAGAACAGAAATACAAAGACAAACTGCAAAACATGTGAAACCTCATGAGTCCAGTTATTGTACATCTGTTTCTAACACAACCTCTTGTACAAGATAACATCAGCATTTTTTCATCAGAAAATTGACGTTTTCTAACAAATTATAAAGGGTTAGCTGGCTAACAGAAAACAAAGAGATCCACTAGTGAGGGTGAGTGAACCCGTTAACCTTACCTGAGGAAACACCGTCGGAACCCCCGGTGTGCACAGGCTCGACTGAGCGTGAGAAGAGGATGTTTCCATATAGCTCATATACGGTGATGAGTCTCGCTGTGAGCGGTCACAACACACAGATGGAGAGAAGTGAAGCTCGTCCTGCCTTCACAGATGGGATGAGGGAGGCTGCTCTCCTCCGCCACCCGTCCACGCTATCCTTCACACCTTGCGGCTGACGTCACCACGCCGGGTCTCAACAATAACAACAACAACAACAACAACAACAACAACAACAGTGCCATATGACCATCTCTGGTTTTTACAACATTTCCCTCTTGTTTTTTTTTAATAGCTCAACAGGAGAATAATGGCTTAATGTAAATCACTGACTCCATCTGCATGCAAATCTGTGCTCTCTTGTCATTCAATTAAAAAATAATAATGATAAAATTTGGATTAGGAGGATCATCAACTAAACTCTGCTCCCATTTGTAACCATAATCTCTTTTTTTAAAAAAGCCTGTCATCTGTCAGTTCTAATGGGACCTGGAGTTTCTTTTTAATAATCCATTTAATTATAGTTTTTCATCTTCTGTTCTGATGATTGTGGGTTACACTGTTTTGTACTTCTGCATGATTTGTCTCTTATGTCGGACACATCTATACTTTTGAACTCTGAATACTGCATTGTGGACAATGATTAGGGGTGGCAGGTGGGTGGGTTATAGAAGGAGGATATTGGAGGAGTGAATGAACTATATAAGTGTATGATAAAAATGTTAAAATGTGTACCTACCATTGCCTTCATATTGTATTTTGCATTTGAGCTAAATAAAAATAAATATTTAAAAAATCTGCCACTAACATCATCTAATCTTAGCTGACACTTATTGTAAAAAGAAAGTAAAATATTGTATACAACACTGGATTGATAGAAATGTATTTTCTGTGCTGACTAAGTAGTTTCTTAGGTCCTTTACAGTAAACATATAAACAACATCAAATGGTAATGAATGGTATTCCCACATTCATTTTTCAAATGGTGAAATGTTAATATATTAAAAGCTGTAAACATACTAATAAACATACATAAGCACACACAAAAAAGAAATTCAGATTCAGGCCTGTTCAATGGCGGTTAGTTTTGGTAGTATATATTTAAGTCCTTTTAAAATAAATTACAATAATGGATGTCTTGGTTCTGTATGTGTGGACTCATTGCTCACTAGATTCTATTGGCTGGATTATTAATTGGACCATTAGGACACAGAAGAAAATGTCACATATGTGAAATATTAATAGTACTTGAATCTGACAAGTTAATGAAAAGAAAATGTGACAAAAGTCTTGGCAAATGGTCTACTAGGAAGGCAACAAGATGCAGCTAAAGGTCAGATCATTTCCAGTAAGCCCACTTCATGCTGATCATTTTTAGACTGGTTCTTCCAAGGTTAATACAGAATCTTCAAGCTCTCAATAAACAATGGGTCAACTATTTAATGGTCTGTGTGAAACCCCAGCTGACTCAAGTTTAGACTATCGCTTCCCTAAAAACAGTCACAGCTGTGCAAAAATGCTACATGCTTATTTTTAGCCATGCTAGCAGCAGGGCTCCAGATGGCGATGTCATTCGGTCAGTTGGTCCACCACATTGGTCCGGACTGAAATATCTCAACACCTGCTTGACGGATTGACATGAAATTTTGTACAGACATTTATGGTCCCCAGAGGATGAATACGAATGACTTTGGTGATCTTGACTTTTCCTGCAGCGCTACCAGCCTGTAAAATATCTGAAAATGAACTAGACGACACAAACCGTTGCATGTTTGCTTGGATTGCCATGAAATAGGTCCAAACATTCATGCTCCCCTCAGGATGACTTGTAATTATTTTGATGATCCTCCACCTTACATCTACCAAACCCATCGGGTCACAACTTTTTTTTTCAATTTTAGTATTTGGTTCATGAACAAATGCCAGCAAGACTAATGCCATTCTTATCAGCCTCAGCTGTACTTAGCATGCTAAGACCCTCAAGGTGTGTTAGCATTTAGCTCAGGTCTCCTGAAGTGGTCTCAAAGCTGCCAGCATAGCTCTTAGTTTTGTTTTATTAGGGTTAGTGGGTGAAATGTTCATATTGGTTACATATATTGTCATTGAATGGGTTTAGTAAATTAAATTAATACGCTTCAAACAACCAATGGAAATGTAATCTCCATTGTGTTTAAGATGTTCACATGAGGGTGTGTTTATGTATTTCACACATCATCACTTTTGCCGCCTCATGACTCTCACATCACTCGTACACATAAATCACTCACGCAGCGGACACAGTACTGCAGCAGGAGTTATTTATTTGTAGATATCTCATTCCCAACATACTGTAGACTCAGCCTGACTCATTCACTCCACCCCTGCAGTGTGTCCGGCTGCAGCTTTTAGGTGGAAAGATCATTCCTCCTGGTCAGATACATTCTCTCTGGCATCCTGTTTTTGTTTTCATTGTCCTCTCTGCCTTCTTGCAGACGGTCCAGGTCATTCCAGTGTTTTGTGGATGTGTGTGTGTGGGCGGGCGAGAGAAAGAGAGAGAGAGAGAAAGAAAAAGAGAGAGAGAGAATGTGAGGAGGAAACACACCGACGGAACGAGACAGAAAAAACAAAAGACAGAGAGACACAGCGATAGAGAGCACAGAGGGCTTGTAAAGCAGCCCACTCTCTTCCTGCCATTGTTTCGTCTCAGGGACCCACATGAGGCTCAGTTAGTCTATGAATCCTGGACATCAGCTTGCCCCCCTTACACCCCCCCCCCCCCCTCCTGTGTCGGGCCACTCCTCCTACTGCTGCTCTGCGTTTCCATGGAGACAGAGAATATTGCCTGCAGATGATTGCATCCCCTGCTGAAAGGCATTCATGGAGGCAATAATACAGAACGACCTGGAAATATGACTGTTGACAGAGCAACATGGAGACAATTCATATGTGGTTTCACTCAAGAAATACGAATAGAATAGATAGAAATAGAAATACAACAGAAATGTGAGTGAGTTTTTTTTCCCCGTTGCTTTGTGTGGTTTCATATGTTGTTGCTGTCCAATGAAAGCCATGTATCCCCAAAAGGTATTTTCATGAAATAAGAAATCTAAATGAATCCTGCTGACTTCAGTGATCACCTGACTTTTCATCTACCGCTACATTGAGGTACTTAAAGCATTGCATGCTAATAGTCTGAGCACAGCTTCACAGAGCCACTATCGACTCTTCGTCCATCGATCATTTATACCCTCAGTTTATCCTGAAAACCGTAAAATGACAATATATGGCCATACATGGTTTTCAATGGAGAGCAACTATATGTGAGTTTGGGAAAAGTAAAAACAAGTGCATGTATTTTTACACCTGCACATGGGAGTGTTTGTGTGCATGCATGCAGGAACTCATAACAAGCTTGACGAATGATTGATTGATGCCCTGTTAGCAGAGAGGAACGCAAGCGATCATGTTAGCTTCCTTTAACACTGAGCCACAGTTCAGGCCAGAGAGAAGCTTATTTGCATTGATCAGAATAAAATGTTGATGTTCAGAGATATCTTTACATTGGCTCACACACTGACATGTGTGCATTGAGCTGGGTTGCTAAATTCTTTAAGGCCCTCAGCTGGTTTAATGTAGTGCACCTGGGAAAAGGGCCAGAACTCAGCTGTCTTACTCTCTCCGTCTCACGTCACCACAGCACGTGAAACCTGCCCTGCTTATGTGGTCTGGTGGATTATGCTGTGAACAGAAGCTTTTTGTTTCTGTGTAAAGACTGACTCAACAGCATGTATAGTCATAAAGCAACATAATTAAGTAGCAAGAAGGCAAACTGTGTCTTTTTTTAACAACATTTCTGGTTGCAAACTCAGGACAGGAAAAGGTCACCAAGCAGCAAAAGTCTCTTGCCTAAAACAAAAATAATTTGCATGCCCTAAAGTAAGAAAATAAATTGTTAACAAATAATATTCATCTTTGTATTGACAGTCCAGGTTGATGTACATATTTGTCATTTAATACACTCAGATATTTTCTGTCACAGCCTACCACAGCTACTTGTATTTACTTAAGATTGGGGATATTTTTCTGCTGTTAGTTTACAAAGAAGAGTTTTAACATGAGCGGGTCGATTACATAAATTCACAGACAATGGACGTTATTCAAGTAGGCCTAAAATCGCTTGCTATATTTAGACACTTCCATGGTAATATCCTGTTTTAGGATTAACCCTGATTTCAACCAAGTACAAACAAAGTATTTGTGGTGGGATGTGAGATCAGCAGCACGAGTTCTGATGACGTTTGAATGGGGAATTAATGAATTGTTTGAGGAATTATGTAATTATTAAACAATCATTTTAAAACTGGGATCAGAATGATAACTCAGAATGAACTCCATACTCAAACTCACTTCTTGTCAAATGTTCTGCTGTCATATCAAAACAGCAGCTGTCATATATAAACTATATATAAACTGTTGTAGCTACCAGCCCTGTGGCTGCTCCTTTCTCTCCACTCCCACGGATGAACACATTAGTTTTGATATATTTATCGCTAGTATATTGTGAGTAAGGGGTGTAGCGTATACAGAAACACAATGCAACCAAATACAAAGAGTCATACCAGTGTTTTTTAATTTGAACATAAATCCTATTATACCAATAATTTCTCATTGTCACAGTTGCAGGACAAATAACAAATGCATGAGATTATACATTTTAAAATGGCTGTCCATGGCAAATTGTACATTTAAACAAAGAAATTGAAAAAGCCATACTGGTAACACCAGAAGAACATCAAGAGCAGATAGTGTATATCATACATGCATATCAAGTCACAGTCCTTTTGCATAATTGAAATCTGTGTGTCAATTTAAAATGTTCTTCTTTGTGATTGACATACAGACGTTTTAATAAGGTAATTGCACGTGATGTTCTGCATGTTCAGTTTATATCAATACTGTGTAGCATGCATGGTGCAGTCAAAGGCAGTGCTGCAGTTCCTCCTTGTTCTCTCTTATTCAGCAGCCTATAATAGCTGTTGCTCAGTTGCTGAGGTAAGTAGAAACTGTATGAGTGGGCATTACAACCCTCAGTGCCCCTTTGTTGCTCATGTGTGTGGAGTAACACCACACCAGCGCTCCCCTGTGTCATAATGTGGAAACTACAGAAGAGTCAGCACGTCAACAATTTGTAGTCCATAGGACATTGAAAATAAACTACAGGAAGTAAAGGCTCACAGACTGATAAGTGTGAATGGCACAATACATGATATTGGAAACATAAATGTTGCTGCTGTTTAGGTGACTGCAGCATTTTTTATCATTGTTTCAAATATTTTATATGTAATTTACTAATATGACCACTAGAGGGACCTCTTATCTTTCAGTAAAATGAGAGTGAACGGTATCATATTGTTGCTAAACTTTACAAACAATGGGGGCCATTTCCTGGAGAGATTCAAAAGTTTTTAAACTAATGTTTGCTTATTACTTGTTCATAGTGCAGCTATTTACACTCTGGAGTCTTAAGACAGTGATTAACAAAAAAGACCAGTCCCATGTGTAAACTGGTTGATTTTTGATCTCACTAAAGGCACTACTTGACTGCAAACACATGTTTAAGGTGCAGCAATGCCTTGCAGGAATAGCTGCGGAGAGAATGAGTGCACCAGATTTCTGGAGCTTCTGGGAGTGACTGCCTTGCTTGAGGGAATTTAAAGAGTTGGTTGATTCTTTTTCTTTCTTCTCGCGTATCCTTATTTTTTAGCATTAGTATATGGTCCGATGAACTGTGGTCAGGTATGCTTCATTCACATTTCATTGGTCCATAAAGACTTAAAAGAAAGTTTTCAAAGCTTCACTAAAACTGCACTGTCAGTGTGTGCAAACCTCGATGGAGTTCCCACAGAAGCTTTGCTGCAGAGTCAGACCGCAGCTTGCCTCCAGCAGAGTGAATTACCCCTCTGTTGTTGTTGGTGGGGGTTGTTTTAAGATTTGGAAACCTGCTGTGTAATTTTTGTGCACACGGAAATAGAAACAGAAACTTCTGTACAGTAACTGCCAACACTGGTAAGAGTTCTTGGTCATGATCTTTGCATAGATGCACATTTAAGGCATTCACAGTCACTGGCTCAATAGGCTCAATGCGACAGCGATACAATGCCGAGAAGAGAACGAGGCAAGAGGAGAAATTCTTTTTAATGTCGCTCGTTCAGTTGAAAGAGAATGCCGCTGTGTTGCCAAAGAGGAGTCACAGTATAATCTGGTTTACTGTCAAATCCTCCAAAAGAACGCTCAGACCTCCAGGTTGTACTTCAGAGCTGCATTATTGTTCCTCTCAGCGTGACGTGTGACTGGTAATCATTGGCTGCTATGGCAGGATGGAGAGGAGCTCGATACTCTGAGTGGCAAAATCTGACTGAAGCAGATTGAATATCCTGCCTGCAGAGAGAGAAAACACATTTACTCTTTGAGTGTAGGCCTACTTTAAGTACAATTCTTATACTACCTACACTAAAAGAGGAACACACCATCTAAACCATATACTATTCACCAATATGTAGTTATAGTTACTTCTTTGTTCTTAAGATTAAGATTTGACACAAAATAACATGTGATACATTTATAAAATACAATCCATTGCTAAAGATTAACCCAATCTTTTTGGCTTTGACATCTTACAAAAAAAACCAGTGTCTAGTTAGGGAGTCCCGCTAATGTTTCAGATGGCTGTGATAGCAGTTTCACATAAGAGACATTTCCTTTCTAAAAGTCCCACATGGTTTCATTCAAATAGTTGTTGAAGCTCTAAAGAGGTAAATTTGTCCAATATGTTGCAGAAAAAACCCAAAGATTAGATCCAGACATAAAGAAATAAAAGTATATACATATATATGTAAAGTAAATACGTGTATAGCAGAACTTTGGTTTGACATTTTTCATACCTCATTAAACAATTTACGATCCCGCAGATTTATTTTGTGACCCTTTGGAAAGGACTCAACACCCATGATGGAAACCACTGAACTATAGAAAAGCCAACGCCTTGGCGTGATGGGAAGAAGACGGAGGTCTACATACTGCTCAAGGTCCTCGCCTAAAGGATTTCAGGACAACTTGACATATCTTGTGTAAGTGCTGTATATATTAAAACCAGCTCTAACTCAACTACCTACAGTAAAATGCTACTTGATTATACAAACATATACATAATATATGTATTGTAGAATTGTATTTGTAATAAATACAATCTAATAATATCATAATCCATGGTCATTTTTCTGCTGAACTTTTGATACTTTGCTGATAATACTTCTATACTTTTAGTATTACTACTGCATTGTTACATGGTTGCTACTTTTACTGACTTTTAGTAAGCAAAGTACTTCTTACACTACGGCCCACAGTTCAGACAGTTTACAATCAATCAAAACAGCAAACATATCCAAAGGTTATACTCACAGAAAACTCATAATACATTTGTGGAGGACACCAAATCAAATAGCTTAAAGTGGTTAAAATACAATACAAGAAAGACAATAAAACTGTCCAAAAGCAACATTTGAATGTGTTTTTATGGCTTTGTTCCAGCTGCTAAATTCACAATTCCTCCCTTCAACTGAGACATCAGCAATATGCAAATAACCCAGAGTAAGTTCTCCCAGGAAACACACTTATTTGTGGATTATCTTTCCTTGGGCCATAAGGATGAGACCATCCTTTCAGTTCTCAGAAGAATCGCTTGCACAGCAGAAGTTTAGCAAAAAAGAAATAAACCACATTTGGATTTTTGAGACTGAAAAGACAAAACAAAATAACTAAAGGGTATTCATGTTTGTAGGTCAATGGCGGATGTAATTTTTCTTTAGTAGAAAAATGCGTAAAGTGAAATGTCTTTCCACTTTAAAGCCAGGGCCAAACTACTTAGAGCAGTCTGGATGAAGTGACCGTGAGGATTTAATTTCATACATTAGAATTTCATACATGCATTCTGCGAAGCCATTTGGACCCATTTGATTTGATTTAGTCATAAAAACATACTTTCTATCACCGAGCATTGCAAATAGTCTGTGAGAGAAATCATAAACCAGAGATCAGTTGCAAACAATTATTTCCTCTTTCATTCATCTCCCTCTACACTGTAGCTTTCACAGTTCATTCAAACCCCTCTGCTTTTGATAAATGCTGCTGTCCCCAGGAAGTACACCCCCCTCTGGAGCCCTTACAGGCAATTCAGCAGCCGACACTATTTCAATTTTCCATGCTTGCGAAGTGTTCTTATTTGCTAGTTGAATTGCAACAAATATAACAAACTCCAGCTTTAAGCAGCAATACTAAAACCTAAAAATACTCAAGTATTAGTGTTACAGTTTAGCAAAAGTAATGCATTAAAAATCTATTTTACGTTAGTAAAATAATTTAAGTATCAACAGCAAAATATCAGTAAGTAAAGGTACTCATTATTATGCAGCACAATGGTGTTATATCATATTAGAGTATTGCTACTGATGAAATACTGTGTAAGCAGGATTTTCATGGTGTAGCTGGTGGATGTGAAACTATGAATGACTTTATATTCTATTAGGTAGTTTATTCTATAACAATCATATTCTGTAAGCTGATCATGTTTGTTTGTGAAACCAGAATTTACAAAGTTGTCGGATGAATGTAGTAAAAAGCATTATTGTGGAGTATATAGCATATATTAATACATGTATTTGTTGAGGTTGTATCCCCTTCAATACAGAAAAAACATAGAAAGTGGTGAAACGTTACATCCACTCCACTACACAAGTATCCTCAGTGTAAAGCACCTTAACGGCATTGATGTCTGTTCTCTCAATGCTGTTAACCACACGACGCCGGTCAATAATATAAGCTGCTGCGCACTTTATAAAAAGGACACTGCATTAATACTTAAATTGCATTGTGATAAATAACAGTCTGATTGATATGCAATTGATTGCATACAAAAAAGAAGAAGTAGAAAGTAGTTGACAATAAGAGCATACTCCATCTGCGTCGATGTGCTAATATCCTAATGGGAGGACTTGAACAACCTGGACCCGTTGCTCACCGCAGCTACATGGCACCGATCCAGTCTTCACCACGGAGAGAAGATAAAGATGAAGGAGGGCTTGGATCAATGCAGGGCACAAAGACATGCTGTTCATTGTTTGAGCAGATTTATAATACCGTTTTTAGCATCACACAAAGAAAGATTGTCTTTCTTGCAACACTTCTTCAGGAGTAGAGCTGAATATTTTATGTATGTTCTTGTCTCATTAGTCACCAACAGTGTGTCTCATTGTCTGCCTGCAAACCATCAAAAACAGATGATGGAACGTTTCTGACTTGAAAACTCACTTTCAAATTTAGCGCTTAATGATCAGATTAATCATTCTAAAGCGCATTACAGTCAGCATTTTCAGGCCTTCACTTTCCGACAAAGTTAAAAGAAGAGTTGATTTTATGTCAAGACTTGGAAGAGAAGATTGATACCAGTAGTTTGATACTATTCATTTAATTTACAGATAGAGAAAGACGATTGTTAGCTTAGCATAAACACTGTGAACAGCAAGAAACAACTAGCCTGGGTCTTTCCAAAGGCAACAAAACCCACCTAGCACCTTTAAAGCTCACTAATAGCATGTTACATCTTCACATGGGGTTATGGGGTTGACTATTTCCTGGCAGTGACTTCCTGGGCTTCCAAGATTAGCTGTTTCCCCCCTGTTTCTAGTCTTAATGCTTAGCTAAGCTAACTGGCTGCAGGCTGTAGCTTCATCTTTAGCATGCAAACAATAAAAGTGGTATCAATCTTCTAATGTAATTCTTGGCAAGAATTTACCATTGGAATTTTGAATGGCTCAAGAATAAATTTGAGTGCCATCTTTAGGGACACTGCAAAGACCTAATCCTCATTCTTAAGTGTTACTTTACGGTCTTTGTTGAGTCGTGCCACTCCCAACAAAACAACCAGTCCTTTCTGCTCTTGGGGAGAAGTGGGGCAAGTACAAATCCATAAAATATGTAAAGGGCGAAGTTTTAAGCCTACTCGCCATTTCCAGCTGCCATGGGAGCAGGAAGATTAGAGTTAAGAGGAGAAAGGGGAGTGTATGAACAAATACTTTACTCCATCAACTGTTACTGCTGACCCAGATTCTCAGATCACATGTTTCTATGTTAAAATTTTGATGTCCCCATTTTATCCATGGGTCTTTGTCCCTGTGTCCTAAACATTACGTTCTCGTACAAAAACAAAAAAACTACAAAGTGAATTACGTTTGTTTTTGACTATCACAAATAAGTTTCAAATGAGTCACTGGAAGTCAGCGTAGTGAGGAGGTTGGGTTGGTGGATTGGTCAGAATACACAGGTTTAACCGGGAGACTGCTGACTGTGTCCCATGTGAACCAAGTACTTTTGTTGCCTTAACCTAACGAAGTAGTAATTTTGTGACATTTTTATTTTTTTTGTCGACATTTTAAAACATTTTAATTTGATTAGTTTAGTTTAGTAGCGTTTTTTGTTTGATTTTGTTTCAATTAGCGTTACTCAAGTGTTTCAAGCTGCTAGTTACTGTTACCATTATCTGGGTAAAAAATGTGTTTCCCTTGAAGCATGATTGAGAGGGAAGTTACATTATATGGGAAGGTACTGTTGTAGGAGACAGGGTGGCTTTGTCAATATGTGCATACTTGTCTGCCAAGTTTGGATATCCTTATGCTTCAGTAAAAACTGTAAATCTTGAGGCACAGATGCAGTAATAAAATGACATGATCATTATCTTTGCCATGATTATTGCAGATCGACTTCCTTACCTGTCATGTGTCAAAGTTTTGGTGACATCTCTATAATTAGATCTTTGACCTAAAGTGCCTTGAAGCGAACACTTTGATGATCAACATGGCTGGGAATTAAATATCTTCCATCCTCAAGGAGTCCCCAGGACTCTACAGGGCAGACAGAAGTTTTTTCTTCACTAGACATTAATATCAATTGAATCATTGATTGATTAATAATTGAAAAGAGAAAAGAGAAGTGAGGCCAAATGTACCACCTCAGACAGTTTAAGATATTCAGAGTTTCTCTGAGGCTCCTGAAGACCTTCTACTGGTCCCTCCATTAGCATCTTAATGGGGGGCATCATAAGCTGGTCGGGGTTATGCTTCTTTCAAAAACGCATTTGCCTCTCTCCTCTGAATCCTTTGCATTTGCAGCTTGTTCCAGATTTTGTTGCATAGTTTGTCTTAAATCTGTGACACTTCTGTATCCTTTATATATACTGTACATATAAATAATTCATATTTTATGTATCGTTCCTTGTTGCACGCTAGCCCGAAAAGTATGCCATCTTGCATTTCATTTTCATATTGTATGAGCTTCAGACAAATTAAACATTTAAATCTGCATTGTCAATAGTCTTCCCTTGACAAAAACATAACATCTCAAAGAGTCGTTTTATCTCAAATGTTTCATTTGCAGCATAAATATGTTATTTTTCAGAAAATGCACAGGCAAAAATGTGAATTGTTACCTGTGCATTTCAGGAACTTTCCATAAAAGAGCACCACTATCTTGTGCCAAGAGGCAGATCTCTGCACTAGAATCAAGATAATGGGATTTCATGTGGTGGGTGGTTGATTGCTCGAGGTATGACCACAGAAAGACAGGAGACATGGGAGTACAGACAAGAAGAAGAGAAACCTAGAAAGGAAAGAAGATGAAAGTAGGCAGAGATACAGAAAGAAAAGGAGAAAATCCCAATGAGTGGGAAAGAAAACTGAGAGACACCATCTTCCAAAGTCTACTGTCTCTCCAGAGAGGCTGTGCAGACGAGGCACTGATTTTATTATCAGCTTCAGTGTATTTCTGACACCTCATGAGCATTAAGACAAGTCAAAAATACTGCTAAATAATACATTCATTAAAAAGTCTGTGAAATAAAAGTTTGTTTGTGTTTTTTATTAGAATGAGTGTCCCAAATATTCAGTCATCTTATGTTGAAAGCTGCAAAACAAGAGTTTGAGTTACTGAATGATTAACCACTGGCTCATGCAAAACTATTATTTACCAACAATGCTGATGATAAAGATAATTCTCTTGGTGTCCTAAACTTTTGATCAAAGTAAATAACCAACATGTTGTTTACAGAAACACTTGACTTGTATATAGACATTGTATATTTTTGGCCATGATGTTTAATTTATCTATAGTTTTTAGGTATTTGTCTTTTTCTATCTTCCTGTAAATTGTTCTTGGAGCTGTGAGAGCTCAATGGCAGTCAAACTCCCTTAGAGTTCCTATACCCATAGTACCATACTAAAAAGATTTAGTATGTCCCAATACATATATGTCAAATGCAGTATGCCAAAAATACCAGGACGTTCTGCTGCGTCCGGTCGCATTTTGCAGTGTGCAAGCCAGCATGCTTTGCTGGCTATTCTGACCCACAATCCTCTGCATGGCGGCTATATGATCAAGAGGGTCAAAGTTCAAGGTGCAATGTAATGTGGAAGTAGTACGTCCCAATTCAATGCATACTGCATGCAACAGTACATACTCTGTAAGGGCAGCTGCAGTATGTACTAAAAGTAAAAATAAAATGTATTAGTGAGATATGGAACGCAGTGTCCTTGTATGTCTTCACATACTTGGCCGATAAGGCTGGTTCTACGGTGGCCTGGAGAGCTCAATGCACCACAACATAAGAAAACAATGTGCAAAATAATGAAACATCTCGCAGCAAATACAGAAAACACAACTGAATACAGACAGCTGGGAATACAGGAACACATCTAAATACAGAAATGTGCTGCAGATTGCCCAGACGACAATAGAAACCTTTCCAGGGGACACCAAAAAATGGGCCAAGACACACTTGTCCAAAAAACATGTAATTTAGCTCATGTTCCAAGACCACTTTTGGATAGCAGCCTTCAATAACGTAATGAGGCACAAACATAGCAACAACAACTATTTCTGTGTTTTAAAAAAAGAGTTACAGCGTGTTGATCTCTCAAGCCCGTCATACAATTCCTACCTTCAATCCTGTCTGATTCACTTAACACTGAAATGTTCCTTTGAATCATTAAATTCCTCCCAATAACAACCAGACTAATCTTTGTGGCGGTGGAGAGTGGCAGCAGGGGCCCCAGGGCGGTCTCGGGCACCCCACTTTGTGCACCCCTGCCATCCACGGTGCTCCTCAGTCTCCTCCTCCCTCTCAGCCCCGCCCTCCCGGAATGACTCGGTGTAGAGGAGAGAGGAGAGAGAGGGACTCTGCAGACACACACTCACACACACACACACACACACACACACTCACACACGGAGCTTCTCTCCTCAGTCCCGCTGTGTCTTTACTAACGGGACAAGTTTAAACCTTCAGGATATCTCCGCCGGTTTTCTCTCTCGCTTCTATGTGAACGACCTGGAGTGAGGTGAGTGCATAAATGTACTTGTCAGTTTTTTTTTTGGGGGGGTGGGGGGTGAGCCGTTGACTGGTTGAAACTAAACGAGGGGGAAGAAGAAGGGATTTTTCCTCAGTGGAGGAGGAAGCGGCAGGCAGGAGAAGGAATCTCTTCTTGGAGCAGCTCACTTTACCGCCTTTCAAGGGTCACCGAACGCCCCGACAACGTGTAGTTTGAACCGGGGAAAACCGTCGTTTCCGCTGCTTGTGAATTCAGCTGCACGAGTTTGAGATTAGCGGAACATCCTCCCCGGTTGTTGCCTTCACACCGCTGTAACGTTTCACATGGCTTTACCTACAACCGCTACTGCATTTCTGCAGCCGACACTTCGGCCACTTGGACACAGTTTGGACCCGTTGGAGGCTGCAGAGGTTCACTTTACTGTGGTCCTGTTGTTACTTTAGAGATCACTCCACAGAGCCCAGCCAGGCTGGACATGTGGAGGTTCTGTAAACTGACGTAGCAGTGTTTCAACTTTTGAATGGAAAACAAGTTAAGCACCAAAAAATAGGTTTGTTATAGGCTGCTAACTTTTATTTTCATTCTCAATGAATTGTTTGATTCATTATTGTATCAACTGCTTAATCGTTTGGTCTATAAAACATCAGGAAATGGTGAACATTTGCTTATTTTGTCCAACATTTTTAAATTACACTGGTATAAACCGAGAAAGGAAGAAAATCCACACACACACACACACACACACACACACACACACACACACACACACACACACACACACACACTTAGGAGAGGCTAGAATCGGCATATTTAACATTCTTGGTTAATAAAAGACTTAAACTGATTATTTTAATTGACCAACAGTCCAAGTCCCAAATATATTCAATTTGCACTGATTTAAAAACTGAAAATCCTCACATTTGAGATGCTGGAAGGATTGCAACTAACAAAACATTTGATTATAAATAGATCTCCTGATACTTTAAATTTTTCTCAATTAACCGTTTGGTCTATAAAATGCTAGAAAAATGTCCATCACATTTTCCAGTCCAAGTTGTCCAAAACCATCAATGTTCAGTTTATGATTGTATAAAACGGAGAAGAGCAAGAACTCGCATAACACAGGTCTAAGATAATTAACTATCAAAATGTTGGCTGACATCCAGTCGATTCTGCTCTATAATACAGTTGAGTTCACATTGAACCTCTATGAGATCCTTTAGTACCATGATGACACCAGCGCTGTGCCATTTACAAGCTCCGTCTCTCGCCGTCACCGCCTCATGTCCACGCAGTAGACTGGAAGCATTACCACTTTGTTAGTGTCACTTTGTGCCAGATGTGCACTTTGTTAAGGATGGCCGGTATCTCTGCCTGGCTGTGTTGGCCTTTTAAATGTTTGATGTGCCGAGACGTCCTCCTGAGCACTTTCTCCTGCTGTTCCTCTCAACATCTGCACCGGCTGTCAGCTCATGTTTTTTTTGGGGGGGGGGGGGGGGGGGGAGAGACGGTGCAATCTGCCTTCATGCAGACACACTTACTTCACATATCTGTGCATCACAAACATGCATCTAGACTGTAATGTTTGATCACCTTGTGTTGGATGCACAAGGCTCAGGGCTGAGTAGACTGTGAATAGCTTTGTTTCAGCTTTGACATGTGACGCTCACAGTTGAGATTCCGACACTGCAAAGAAGACGAGGCTTTTTACACATTTTAAAAAAACGGAAAGATGACAGAGAGCAAGCTGTGGTTGTGGCCTGGCTCTCTACACATGATCAGCAGCAGAGAGAGCTGTGTCTCATTGAGAGGTGGAGCTGCAGGGCACAGTGCACAGAGGCAAAGTGTAGTGTAGGTTTACGTCACAATAGGCCTTTCTCATTTCCCAGTTTTGTACATCCTCGATTCCTTTCCTCGCCTTCTTCTCCTCGAGTCCTTTTCGGCCCACGGAAGACACGAGCGTAGGAGGCGAGGAAGAGACGCATTTAACAAATTAGACATCCTCACCTCGGAGCCGTCATTTTAAAGTGGAGTCAATTGAGTATGACGTGTGGCACAGCTGCATCTGATGTCCAGTTTTCTTTGTTATACGGCTGTTATGAGCATAACAGTATTCACAACAACTCATATATTTACTTATAATTCACTTCATAACATGGCGTAATGTGACAAGAATGTACAGATGTTGTGCATTTTTATTTAACACACACATATTATGCTATACAAATAAAGAGAGTGGCATATGATGAAGTGATAAACACACAAGCACATGCCGGTCTGTCTATATGACAACATGAAATACAAATTTGTGGTGAGTGCGAGACAATGTTCTCATTGTTATATTAATTTGCCTTCAGCAGCCGTTTGCATTTGTAAACATGATGTCATGATTATAGCAGTTGGGATTGGGTGCAGCCTACATTCAAAACATAAGAAATATGAAGGTGAAATGACTTATTGCCTTATGAGGCGCTTCACAAACGGTGAAGGACAGACAGCTTGATCCTCTTAAATAACAAGTTATGAATACAAAAAGAACAGTTGTAGAGTCCCGCCATGGTTTGAGATTATTCCAGCTGTGTGTCACGGCTCTTTATTCGTCACGGGTGGCGAAAAAGCAAAGGATACGTCGGTCTTTCCGAGCTCATAGCTCCTCCGGCAAACCTCCTTGCTCCTCGAGATGCATTTTAGAAAAGTAGGACGTCCTTCAAGATGAAGACACTGTGATTTGATCCGTGTCACGAACCCGAGGATCGAGTGTTGAGGAGACGGGGAGATGCAAAATCAAGAAATGAGAAAGGCCCTTTTTGTGTAAGAAAATAAAAAAATCCAAGCAAAGGCTGTTTTGACAAGGAGGCAATTGACCCATTTCAGAGGGTAAGAACACGGGTAAGAACCTGACAATCAAGAAGAGTTTGGGCCACAAGTCTGCACACTAATTGTCATGACACCTCCCTGATCTGCTCATGAAGCCAGCTATCCTCTAATTTACTTTTTAAATGTTATGAATGACGTGTTCGTATTTGTGTACTTTTTCATACAATGCAAAATATATAACGAAGAACAACAAATACTGCAAGGCCTTCTTACCATTATTGTTTGGAAATAATGCACGCACATGGCCACATTAGCGATGTCCTCTCCCACATCACAGCCAGCAGTTCCTCTGGTGTTTCAGACAATAAATCATTAGACTGTATTTAATGGCAAAATGAGATTCCTCTGAGTGTCTGAGTGAGCCGTCTCTGATCTCCGAGGAGCCCCACTGCTCTCCTTCGGTTCTTCTTCTCCACTGATGAGCTGCCTCCATGATATATTCTCTGTAGTTTTGTACCCTAACTGATGTTTAATTATTCCGACACGGTGATTTGGCGGTTGCTCATAAAATATTGAAACAGAACAGCGGCCCCAGGAGGCGCATTGAAAGACACTGGCTTCACTTTATCCTTAAATACGACTCGGAGTGGAGCCGGGCGCCGCCTGTGACCGACATCAAAGACATGCAACCACCACATAAGCTGTTTTAATGACATTTTTGCTTAAATAAAATACAATTTCCTCCCAGTCCTCACTGGAAGTTTCTTGTTTGGATTGGGAATCTGTTCTTTGACCTCCTGCTGCTTAAGATGTCTTCTGTGAGCCGCGCCTGAAACCAGTGCGCTTGATTACTATCGAAAAGCGATTATACTAGATCAGCGTTCTGATTACAGCTACCAACCAGGCACTGTCTGCTAATCTGTGGTCTTAATACGGAGACAGGCAAATCTCAGGGCAGCTATCAAGGCCACTTAAATGCCTTTAAAGTCCACCGCTCCGTCTCTTCTCCACTTTGTAATCAAGTTTCTTCAAAACACACAACTGTTGAATTTGTCCCTGGATGGTGGTTTGAATGTGCAGGTTTGGCTTGTTTGCACCGACACGGTTGTGAGTTGTAAAATGTGCGGCAGCGTTATACAACCGTCCTCTTATTCGGTTTTAGAGCGAAACAAAAAGATGCCAAATTTAAACCAGTGGGGATGTGAATTACACTAGTGTTCTTTAGATTGTGTTGTTTGGCTGTTAAGTGATCAGGGGACATTATGGGGGATCCCCTGCTGATGCACGCTGGGATATCTGAACCCCCCCGTGTGACCACTCACTGAGAGGATAAAACCACAAACATCATTGTTTTGTAGAGAAGAGCTCAAGCATCATGTCTGTCGTACCAATCGATCAATGTGTGTCCGTTTGCTTTTGTGGACCTTCATTTTCAGACTCTCACTGTCCTTAAGCTGCAACTATTTTCATTATTGATTAATCTTCTGAGTTATTGTTCATGCAAAAATGGCAAATGTTAAGTAGTTCCAGCTTATCTTTTCTGTTTTTTTTTCTGTTTTATGTCGATGTAAACTGAATATCTTTGGGTTTTGGGATGTTTCTCGGGCAAAACAAGACATTTCAGACGTGAGCTAGGAGTTCAGAAATATTGTGAAATGTATTTTTTCACAATTTTCTGTCATCGTATCTGCCAAATGATTAATCAATAATGAAAATAACCGTTAGTTGCCCAATCAAGTCTCTTAACACACACCGCTAGCAGTAAAACAACCCTCATTACACATGACCTTTCACACAACGACTCACTCCAGCCCCTCCAACCAGGCCAAATGAATGAATGAATGAATACATTTTATTCTGGCACATAGACTCATACAATCCTTAAAAACAACCCATTTTGTTATTTAAAAAATGCAACGTCAACAAGACTAAAACAAGGCTGTTCTGGTGCCACCTGATGTTCACTTGGGACGCACAGTGTGTTATTGCAGTTAAAGCAAAAGTGAAACGCACGTCTTCACAGGCTTTCATGCATACTAAATGTCCTTTTCCAGTCACTGTGTTTTTACATCCCTTTTTCTGGCCCTGTGCTGTATTTGCGGCTCACTGCGTGTTTCTGTGTCGAAGCCAAAACATCTCATGCAGACGGTGTCTTTAGAAGCCGGCCGACCAATCGGAGTCGGTGCAGTGTCGTGAACAGGAAGTGAGCTCATAGAGTTTGCGGCCTGCACTCTGTTCAGGAAGGCGTTTGACTGAGAGGTGGGGGGGGGGCATTGTGAAGGTTTTTTCCTCACATTGTTGTGGAACGCACACCAGCGAGCCTCTCTGGTCTAGCTTGAAAGTTTGCGCATTGGTTACTCATAACACACATGGAAACCTTGGATTTTCCAGAGTCTTATCAAAGCTATCTTTTATAAATATATAGGAAGCTGAAATGATTTCTCTTCTTGGGAAAAGCAGTGCTTTCCAACAGTTCCTCATACAGTCTGTAAGCCTGGAAAAAATATTCACTATCCATACAGATTCCTGCTGACCTGATGAGCACAAGGCCGCTTAGATAAGACGAACACAGCTGTTGAACTTCAAAGGCAAAATTCAGCCACCATTGAAAGTGTTGTTGAAATAGTCCCTGTGTGTGTGCGTGTGTGTGTGTGTGTGTGTGTGTGCGCGTGTGTGTGCACGTGTGTGTGTGTGTGTGTGTGTGCACGTGTGTGTGTGTGCTTTTTGAAGTCTGTTTTCACATGATGGGGCCTTTAACGTCTGGTTTCGCCCCGTCTTCCATCTCTGTCTGCGCTCTACAACCATTGGTGTAGAATTGACTGCTCACTCTGGTGCTTGGTTGTGTCTGGTAGTACCGAGGCTGCAGCTGAGGGTTGTGTGTTTGTGGTTGGTGCGCTTGGTGTTGTGTCTTCTCTTTAAGCCGTTTGTGCCATTTATAACCCCCCCCCCCCCCCCAAAAAAAACAATTTTAACCCTTTTTTGGCGATGGCTCCCTGTGCTTGAAAACCCTTGGCACACACACACACACACACACACACACACACACACACACACACACCACATTCTGTTAACCGCTAATGTTTTTCCCATTAAGGTTTTAAGATTTTATAAACTAGTGAGAACCGATGCTCCCTCAGCTCTGATTTCTTAAGTGCGGGATTTCTTTTGAAGTGTGAACAGTTGGATCTGTTTAAATAGTGATGAGTGAGCACAAGTTTGTCTGAAAGCTTACTTTTAGGAATCCTCAAAATCAGTTTAAAGTGTATTATAGTCTAGACATGATGCTGGTGTCTAAACCGATCAGCGCCAGTTGCAACTTTCCTGCAAAGAAGGAGCCGGTAGCTCACATCTGGCTCAGATGTGCAGCTTTTTGTTGCATCAGCTCTGAAACAATGACATGGTCAGTTTTCTAGCTGTGAGTCAAAGCCCCTGCTGGGTTTCAGTCCAGATCCAGATATCTAATTATCTCCACGAAGAGATTATGTGTTTCTGTCCTGTTTGTTTGTTGGCAGGATGTCTTAAAATCATGTTGACAGCTTTCAAAGAAATTAAGTATAAAGGAAGAATGTTTGATGTGGCTTTACATTTTCAATCTATTGCTCTTTTGTTAAATTGTGAAATTAGGCTTTGTGAATAATTTTTTTTACTATTTTCTCATGAAGTATTATTTTTAACCCGTGGTTATAACTAACTGTGTATTGACACAAATTCAAAATTGGGTGAAAAAACATTAAAATCACCACCTGCTAGAATAGAAAATCAGTAACAATCTGGATCCCAATATCGACTGAGAACGCTATTTTTTGTGAAGAAATCATGATACATAATTACGTTGTCTAAATTTATAACAAGCAAACACTAATTTCTCAGATAATCTCATTATTTTGAACAAAAGTGCTTCATTGAATGAGAACAAACCTTTTAACTAGTCAAATGTTTGACTCACACAAGAGTATACATATTGTGTGATTTCAAATAGACCTTTTATTTGTTGTTATCAAAAATGATGCTTTATCGAGATATATATCTTGGAAAATGAAATGACCTAATCATGAGAGGGGATTTTGGCTTTATCCCCCAGCCCTAGTTGTTTCCATTATTTACTTCAAATATGCACAAAACTATACACCGAATACTGGAGATGATTTTGAAAAGTCATATAAAAAGGAAGCTGTCTTCCCACCGGGTTTGTTTGAATCTAAACTTGAGTTGCGATGGTCCCGTCTCCCTCTAATCCTGCCAGTCCGGCTTTACACTTCTTCACTTTGGTTCCAATCTGTGGTGCGTTTGACTTATTCTTGGAAAATCGTGTGCGGGTTAGTGGAGCGATGTGAGAATTACTGAAGGGAGCGCAGGAAAGGGAAAAAAGAGAGACTACTTCCACTGCCCTACTTGGAAGATGATATTGTGTGGCATCAAGATGGGCCTGCATGTTATTTTGTGCTCAGTGGAACATTTTCTTGCAAACACTGCAGTGCTGTAAGTAATAATGTCCTCATCATGTGGACGTGTGCTTGTATAGAGCTTTTCTAGTCTTCCGACCTCTCAAAGCGCTTCAACACGACATGTCATTCACCTGTTCACACACATTCATACACTGATGACAGGAGCTACCATGCAAGGTGCCACCTGCCCTTCAGAGCTGTCTAAGCATTCATACCTCTTTAGAAATTTGGGGTTAAGTGTCCTGCCCAAGGCGACATCGGCATTGTAGTGTGAGTGTTATAACTGCATTAAAGCAGAAATTCACAAACCTTTAGAAATAGATTTTTCATCCAACACAAGTTATAAATGTAGCGAAGGATCAACTCCACCCTCACTCGTTTTGTCTGACCTGAAACTAACATTGACAGACAGATCTTTGCTCTGTAGTGTAGTAAAATGAGACATCAGCATGTATAGCTCAGGCCATGACCGCAGTTACTGGGACGGTGCAGGCTCACTGCGCACCCATCTTGGTTTAGTAATGGATTAGAAGTGACACTTACTGCAGGCTGGCTGAGTCTAAGCCTTGTTTACTCTGGATAGGTCTTAGCCAGAGACTCAAACCATCATTAGGCAGCGAAATGACTCAACAGTGAGACAGAGCTCCGCACTGGGAGAGCGAGAGAAAAGACTTTTAAAGAGGGGGAGGGGGGGGGGGGGGGGGAGAGAGTAGGAGGAACAATTCAGAAAAGAAACAGAGGATTTTCCTGAGATAGAGTGAACCGGATGACTTTAGCGGGGGTGGTGAAACAGGGCGTGTTTTGGTCAAACCCTTTTTATAAATAAACAGACAGATTTGTCTAAAATAAACATGGATCGCTCATGTCGGTGTGGAGCAGATGGCCGAATAACCCCACCCGGGACCGGGACAGGACAGCGCGGTCAAGGCCTTTTGTAAACCATCTATGCAAAAAACAAACAAACAACCAGTTCAGAATTTTGTCCAATTCCAAATTGATTTGCAGTGAAGGGATCAGTGTTGTGTCTTGTCAGGAAAAGGTGGGGAACCCTGACCGGAGGATCTGCATCTCTCTTCTGCACGTTGATGTAACAGAGATCTATAGTCTCACGGTGGGCAGGTGAAATAGAAGATGTCCATTTGTTGAAAAAACATCTCCAGGAATAAAAGGAACCATCGCACGGTAACGGAGACAACAAGAAAAGACTTCAGACTTGTACAACAACAAAGCAGAGCGGTAAGAATAAATAATTTTTTTTTGGACATGACAGGGCATAAATCTGTACTGCAAAGTGCTGGTGAGAGGAGGAGAATTATATTCCTTCAAAGTTAGCCTAATGGACTGTAAGACAGGAGTGCAGATGAGAAGACTTAAGCTACTTACACACAGGGAGCCTGCAGTGCTTCTTGTTAAATTATCTGTGAATAGAGTTTCACCAAAGTTCAGGAGTTCACACGTTGGTCTTCTGTCTCAATGTGTCCGCGTTGAATAGATTATGCAATAATGCGTGCAAAATGGTGGTATGTGGTCGTGAGACAAAGTAATGCAGTATGTTGAAAGGTGCCCCGTGAACCTTTTGACCCGTAATGGTGCTGTGAAGCAATGTTTTATGAGCGGGTCCTCGTTTTGTTTGGACCACGAACACTCGTCTGCACATGGGCGACATGATGCACATTCCTGCCTCTGCTTTTATGCTATTGCAGCGCTTGACGTAGCGCAGTAATGCGCCTGCAAAGGCAATGATGCAGAAGACTACAAGCAGGCATGCATGGATGTAACCAATACACGATTTTAAGATGTAAAAAATAGTTTATGCATGTTTTGTTATTGAGGAAAATGAGTAGTCCATTGAGTTCGAGCTTGAGTTAATTGAGCGGCTTGGCAGAAATCTGAAAGTATTTAGATAATTGACTGATTCATTGTTGGAATCACCAACCATTCTCTGATTCCAGTTTCTCAAATGTCTTTATTTCCTGTTTGATGTAGTCTTGAATGATAAAAAGAATCCTCAGGGAATCCTTTAATCTCTTTCATTGGGTCCCTTGCTCTCCATCAAACCAACATGCAAAGGGAAGTTTGTGCGTGCTTTGCCTGGGAATGTCGCTGCGTTGCTCTCATCAGAGCCGTGGAAGGAGATTGCCGGTAATCTCACAAGGTCTTGCTGCAGCGCCGTGCATAAAAAGAAATCCCAGCTCATGTTTCCACATGAAGCAAACAGGGAAATAAAACACTTACAGGTTAAGGTGCAAGTGGGAAGGAGGCAAAGATTGTGATAACACTTGACATTTTTGTCTCTAGAGATGGTAATAGGGATGGATATTATCCGTTAGGTCATCTTACTCTCTCGTTTCCTCCTCTTTGTGATGAGGTTTAATCCATTGAGTTTACAGAACTGATTCTGAACTCCATGTCTATTTGAGTTAAATCTCCTTTTGGCACATTGCGTGGTAAACTGCAAGCACTGCTTAAAAAAGTTGAATTGATTTTAAAAGCTTCTACAATAAACCTCAGTCTACACTTGCAAAGCTTACGTGGTGCACAGTAAAACCCCTTTCCCACTAGACAAGAAACCCACCGACATCTGGCTTTTTTTTTTCTTCAGTGGGAAAGGTTACCATCGGCATTCATTCCCTGGAGAGATGACATTGCAGTCGTCACAGGTATTAGTATTTGAAGTGTTTGATATGTGACACCTGGCTGGAAACACTGATTTTGGCCCCTTTTCCAACGCTAAGATAAGATTTATTAGTCCCACAGCGACTATGTGACGTGCATTGAAGTGAACGTATAATGAATAAAATCATCAGGTATTTGGACCATTATTATTTATTTATTAACGTACAAAACATAAAATATGTACGACTCCAGTCAGACAGCAGTGACTTTACCTCGAGGATGGTCGTAAAACACACTTTATTTGAACTCGACAGAAACAAAATAAAACTCATCAAAACGGTCTTTGTTTGTCTTTTCACTCTTCCAACAATCACCAGCTCTAGTTTGAGCTTTTGAAAGAGAGGCTGAATTGGTAACGGAAATAAAAAAAGAAGTAATCGGCGTAACATT
This sequence comes from Cebidichthys violaceus, assembly GCF_023349555.1. Taxonomy (NCBI): domain Eukaryota; kingdom Metazoa; phylum Chordata; class Actinopteri; order Perciformes; family Stichaeidae; genus Cebidichthys; species Cebidichthys violaceus. Next base: position 6,965,323 of record NW_027176340.1, on the reverse strand, counting down.
TTTGCTGTTTCCTAAACCTGTCTGTGATGTTGAACGTGAAACACCAGGGGAAAAACAGAAAGGCCAGTGCAACGGCATGGTATACTCGCAATGGGAAAGCAGTCTAACGCCTATTTTTAGTGTGTGTTCCTGTGTGTAGAAAACTTTTATATAGACAGGTATATATGCGCTCGGTGGAAAAAGGAGAGTGCTCTAGATTCTTCAGTCTGCTTGGTAAACTGAGGCTTCAGCCTCCCTCTGACCTGCTGACTGTGGGCTTGTGCAGGGATGGAAAATGTTTCTGTCCGTGTCAGTTGACATGGTTTAGTGTCTCTGCTCTGAAGATCTTCCGATTGAAGATCTAGTCGTAAAATGGCTATTCAGTTAAGTAATGATTATTTACATCTATACTAAACAAAGAAAACCGTGCCGATCTTAACCCGTTTTTGAAAAGTGTTTTGGCTGTAAGAGACTTTATCTTAGAATGTACAAACACAGGAGGAATTTGTCTTCCCGCATGCTAAATGGTGGCTTTGAAAATAGAAAAAGGTTCCACATTTGGCCTTGACTGTTGCAGCTTTGGTCACATCTTGTCAAAAGTTGTACAGCCCGTTGCCGTGCTTTGTTGGTACAATATGTGTGTTTGTTATTTACATCGGCCTTTCCTCACATCATTTCCATCTTGGGCAGTTGGACCATTGTGGGTTGAATATGAATCAGCTAGAAGTGAGAATTGGTAGAGAAAATGCATCCTCTGAATCCAATATGAAAGCATAAGAACCTGCAGAGAGCATACAAAGTGGTTTTATTCTTCCTCAGTGTACAGCTTCATTTCTATTCACACACAGAACAACACTGTAGCATTGACAGCGTTTCTTAGCACAGAGCAGGTTTCTGTTTACGATTGTTTGTCCATGTAGGTGTTATTTATTTTATACGGTTCATATTTTTAGCATGTTTCTTTCTATTCTAATTCACTCATTTTACTCCTTTTTGAATGTATCCCACTACAACTGTGTTTTGTATCTTCATGATTCAGCTGCCATGTGAACTTAGGGTCCGTTAAAGGGCCAGTGTGTTGGATCTAGTGGTGTGGTTGCAGATTGCAGTCGACTGTGTACCTCTCTACTCCCTCCTCCCTTTCCAAAACTGCAGTAACATGTTCCTGTAACACCATCCTTACCTTAATAACACTACTTTAGGAGCAACGGAAGTCAGGTGGCGGATGGTGTTGCCACGTTTTTGCGCTCTGCGGTTCACGTTACTGTAGTTTCTCGAGCGTGTCGGAGAACTACGGTGGCCTTCAGGTAACAAAAACGTGACACAACGGACTCCACAAACAGGACCCACTCCATATGAAGATATTAAGAGTTAAATCGAAGCAAAGCAAAACACAAAGATTCTTACTTTCAGGTGATTATACACTAATTAAAACATAGTTATGAATATTATATTCGCTTTCCCTTAAATTCTACACACTGCCTTTAAGTGAAGGTGTCCTCTAGGTGCTGTATTAGATGTCCGCCTAAGTAATGATTGGTGACACCTGCATGTGTCCTAAACAGGGCTGTCTAACGTTCAGATGCATTATGGAACTCGATGAAAGTGAAGAGCCATAATGTCTTGGCTGCTTCAGGCCTTTTTAGTTGTGATGAAATATATTTAGCAGAATGTTTTCCTGTGTTCTGCTTCTTCTGCTCTCTTGAAACAACCAGAACAAGATGGAGAAGCAGGAGAAGATAGACTTTTTTTTAATTATATATATATATATATATATATATATATATATATATATATAGATATATATATATATATATATATATATATAGATATATATATATGCTGCCACGAGCACAGTGGAAAAATGTAGTGACGTCAAGCAAGAAGCAGATTGTGTTTGTTCTCGTGTCACAGCAGATTCTTTAAATAATTAAGTAGTGTTATTATTGGCCAAATAAGGAGAATGTAAGAACACAGTCTTCTGCTACTTGGAGGGTTAGGGTTAGTATTCTACCCTTAAAATGTGAGAACATGACGTTTTTTTTCTGTAGTCATGATGGACTTTTTAGTCCCCCATGTCTCACACCTTTCCATTCAGGTGAGTTCTGAGGTCTTTTGTCCAGCTTGACTAAATGCTGGCTTGAAGGCGGTACAATGGCAGGACTATTGGCCCTGGCCCGGTGCTGACCCGGCTGTGTCAGGCAGCACGAAGTACAACCGTGAAGTAGGTTAACAGGAATTATAATGTGGACTTTGCAGGACTGGAGGACCAGCAGGGTTGCGTAGCAGTGATTAATATGTCGGTCGCTCACATGTTGGTCAGTAGGCCCTGCAGGATCAGTCCTGTAAGAGAAATCTAGATTTACTGCAAGATTGCTGTCTTAGTTATTCACAAGCTCCAAATAAATAAACAGCTTATGTGGCTATAAGCTGATGTAGTTTGAGCTTATTCATGTGCATCACGGTGGAATATTGAATTACTTTTGGGCACAAACACAAAAGCCGCTGTAGTGGTTACCTAAGTGTTAATGCTTCTTGGCTCAGTTGTGAATGCAGCTGGCCGGTTGTAGCGTCCCGTAGCACCCCAACACCTTGCTTTAGTCGACATGCAGTCTGCTGACTACCTCTGCCCTGGTTCATTACGACAGGGGAGACAATGACCCAGAATCTAGTTGACCCGAGTGCTTCAAATCAAGGCTCCACCGGAGGAAATAAATTCTCTGCCTACACCGGCACGCCCAGCGCCAACTAGGACAAGTAATCCAGACAGAATAAAAACGTCCTCTTAGACGACGCAGAGGGAGAGAGGGATGGAAGACGTGATAGACTTAGAGAGAGAGAGAGAGAGAGAGAGAGAGAGGGACTATTGACTGGATAGATGGAAAAGTGGTGCACTGCTGCAACACCAACACGCCTTTTGACATGAGACAAGTTATTACATTACAGTCATATTTTTTAGCTGATGCTTTTATCCAAAGCGCCTTACAATAAGTGTATTCAACATAGGTATTCAAGAGAACTACTAGTCACCAGAAGGCATAAGTGCATCTCCTTTCTTCTACACTATATTTGCTGTGTTTTTTTTGTTTTTTTTTAAGACATCCTGTTTATGAATCTGAGCACAGGTTGTCTCCTGGGTTTGTCTACCAGTCAACTGTAATGATCCTAATATTTAGGGCGGGGTAAAAAACATTTATATTATTGAGTATCTAGAACTGTAAAAAGTACTTAAGGTGGCATTGAACTTCTGTCTGCTTTACTTATTGTGTGTGTGTGTGTGTGTGTGTGTGTGTGTGTGTGTGTGTGTGTGTGTGTGTGTATGGCTCACTGAAGCCTGCCCTGTTTTCTGTTTATCTGTTTACATACAGCAGCAGCTGCTCCTCTTCTTTACACTCCTGCTATCCTCTGCCTCTCAATAAGGTTTATTCTCTTTCTTTTGGTTTAAAAGGAAGCTGCTGCTGCTGCTGCTGCTGCTGTTGCTGCCGGGGGAGGACACACGTTCATAACATAAGGAAATTGAAATGTGCAATGTACTGGATTGGGAGCATTTTTGAATGCCTCTGAACAGCTCTCAACATGGCGACGGTGAGCCGGTGGCTCACGGCTCCCGGTGCTAACATCGCTTACAGTGTAAACAACGGAGAAAGTGTCTGACCGAGCTCACCGTGTTTACCTGAGGGGGAACCTAAGGGTGGGTGCTACACTTCTGCAACGACGCTTTCGGTCATGACGGCTTTAACAGCTGTAGCCGCCGTATGAGCGCAGTGCAGAGCGGTGGCTGTGAGCTTGCCAGTGGGGCACGCTCACATGCACTAAAAGCATGCACAGCTGGGACGCCTATGTCATCAAAGCGAGGGAAGCTCAGATAAGAACACACACAGAGGGAGAGATACTTAATTTCTTGCTTAGGTTAGACATTAATCCATCATGTCTTTACATAGACAATAGTTGTTTGCTGCTATATTCATTTTCAGATTGTTGAAAACAGATCCTTTTAAATATTGATAAATAATCTAGTTTCAGTAAGTGCTGATTGAGTGGGATGCAGAATAATGGAGTTGTCATTTTCATGAAAACCTCCTTTTTGTTCCATGACAGAATTGAAGAAAAACGTGGTTGTAAGCTTGAGAACGTGCAGAAGTGAATGAAAAGCATGTCTGTGATTAGTTAAAGCAAAGCAAAACAAAGCCTGATTAAGAGATTAACATATATAATACATAATTAGTGTATAGGATCAAGACATTATGTAACAGAGGACAGAAATTTAAGCACATCATTCGAAAGACGTTAGGTGAAACGACTGATACGCAGCGTTGAAAAGACGAGAAATATCAGCGTTTAACTGACTGAGGGGAACTGCAGCATAACTCAAGCTCTACGCTGGGTCGGTGTACAGTGAGTAATTTAAGGTGTGTGTGTGTGTGTGTGTGTGTGTGTGTGTGTGTGTGTGTGTGTCCGTCTCTCCAAACACAGACCTGCGTTCTGTCAGTTTGACTTCAGTGACTTTGGGCTGACATGGCCAGGGGTCGTGTTTCGGCTAATGGCCGCGGTTGTCGGATAGGTCAGATGTCAAATCTCCGTGCGGCAGTCAAAACCCACTGCTTCCTGTTTTAATGGCCATGTGCTGTGTCATTAGCCTTTTGTGCAGTGTTTCCTCAACACCAACTCAGGGCCCAAATTAATTGCTCGTTAACGAAGGACCTCGGGGTACAACTTCAGTTTTGACGTTTCGGTTTGCAGTGAAATACGTTTAAGCGCTGCTCCTTCTGTCTGAGCATCGGAAAGGAATTCAGCTTCATTACGACTGCGTCTGTTTATTCATAGTTTCTCGCCATCGTTCCTGTCAGTGGCGATAACATTGCATTCACCAAGTTAACCGTTTAGATCTGGGAGCAATAGTCCAGCAGGGCAAGATATATGAGCAGAGGCGTATTCAAGTTTTAAACAAACCACTAGGTTGGCCAAACCCACTCAGAAGAGAAAAGCAAGAACACAACAACTCTGCACTTCCCCCGAGTGAGAGAGCGATTATTGTAATGCTTGAAAATAACTTAGTTTGTACGACGTATTATCCAACCGCGTTAGAAAACAATTGTTTATAGCTGCTCCGAACGGCCACAGTGGAAGGCGAGAGGCAGTAATCTATTTAAAACGAGGATAACAAGGTTTTCATGGTGTCGCACTCAGTCGTGTTGAAAGAATGAAAATTGTCTGTTTTGGAAACTTTAATTCTACCAATTATGATGTAGGACGGATGAAAAGTGTGTTTCAGATGCCGTTAGTGACATTTCTGGTGTGTGCCTTTTTTGTTTTTTTACCTCCAAATATCAGTGGTTTGCAACCTTTTCTAAAGCTCTTCATCATCATTTATCATGTTGCAGATGTATTCATTTGAATTACACAGGGTGAAGCATAATAGAAATGATATTGTACATTGAATGGCAGAAGCCGGATGTTATCTATTGGTATCTATTTCAACTACTGTGCTCGATTGCTAACAGATTTGAATTAATTCTCAATCGCAGCATGTCATGTTAGGGTTTGTCACTGGCTGGGGATTACTGGTTTTAGATAATCTGACTAATCTGTTGGATTGTTTACAAACTGTCTGATCATCTGAACATGTTTCTTGCCCCGTCGCTGTGTTTCTAGATCTTAATAATGAAATCATGGCATAAACCTGAATTATTGTAAAAGGTAGCATTTGCCATGTAAAAAGTCAGGGGCGTGGAAAAGGACAGAGTCCTGATCAGTATAACACATTGAACATTAAGATAATTTATGTGTCCTTTAAGCACCTATTAGCATGTGAAAAATGCTGCACATTGTCGAGCCTCTTCTGGTATGCAAAGAGGGAGCTATGCATTGATTTCTCTTTGGGTCTAATATGTCAGCCGAGGCCATCATTTTCACCAACGACAGAAACTGTCTGCACTGAAAATGACTGCGCTGTCTGACGTTATGGATTTGTATTCGTCTCTGATGACCGTTACACTTTGGTCAGGCTCAATTATGAACTCGGAACAGGCTGTCATTGTGCAAAAGCTTTTTATGGGTCAGCTAATTCCTGAAATGAGAAGATGTCGTTGCTCATTTAAAACATGAAATTGGATCGAGTTCTTTTATTGCAAACGTATTAGCAAAGTAATCCCATTGTGCTCTTCCAGAAGTGATAGTGGAGTCTCACAACACCAGATCTTACATGTCACACTGGGGCCTTGAAGAAATCCTATAACAAATTTCCAATTAAAAAAAAAACAACCTTAAATTAATAGTAAATTGTCTCGTCTGATATAAAAATAACCTGAAATGAAGTCGGTCCGTTGATGAAGGATCTTGGAGTGATAGAAGGTTTCAGGAGAAGTGTTTGTATCTGAGCTGTGATGGTCGGTGTCACTTGTACAACGGCTGTAAGTCCGTCTACTATCCGGCTGAATGGTTTCGGTCGGCTTGGCCCATTAGCGTCGGCCTGTAACTCGGGGCCTCTGGGGGTCAGCATGGTGACGGGGCAGAGGGTGAGGGCCACAGCTTCACGGCCGTTTAACAAGCAGGCAGGCATGCGAACATCGTGTACACAAACTTTCTCATGACATAGAGGGGTTTGTACAGCCTGCATGAATACACACACATGTAGATAAAATGCAGATACTCGCGCGCGCACACACACACACACACACACACACACACACACACACACACACACACACACACTGGTCCATTGTGTGCGCCACTGCCGCCACTGTGTCTCCACGCGGAGCGTCCTGACACAGCACACGCCTCCTCACTGCTAAATGTCACACACTGTTACTGACATTATTGCTGATGCAAAGTGCAGCGAGTGTGTGTTTGTTTGTGTGTCACGTTGTGTATGCGACCAAAACTATTCAGCAATAAATCAGTTAGTCAATCTAGAGAAAATGCAGCAATTTGGCAACTAATTAAAAATGCCGTTAGAGTCGCTTTGCTGGTTATGGAAACTAAAACTGAGTATTTTCAGCTTTCCTCTGTTTTATTTAGTTGTGAACTGAATTTCTTTGGAGTTTTTCGTTGGTACGACAAAGCAAGACATTTGAGTATGTCGTCCTGATTAATTGATTAATGAATAAAATAATCAGCATACTAATATATAATGAAAATCATTAGTTGGGCAGGGACCCTTATGTCTTTTCAGGGCTGCTTCTGACTATTTAGATTCTTTTTGTTTGATAAATAACTTTAGAATTATTCTTAGAATTGCTGTCACTTAGCTCTATCATTCTTGTTTTTCCCTATTAATCTATTTCAGCACGATGTCTTTTTATGCTGAAATCTGTTTTGACTTTATTGTCATGATCGATGATGAATCATTTATCAAACGCCAGATAAAAAATGCCCATCACAGAGCCCAAGGAGATGTCTCTTAATTGCTTCTTCTATCCGACCATTAATCCCCCAAAAAATATGAACCATCATATAAAACAAAGGGAAAGTAAGAAACACATCAGATATTTCTGGGCGCTTTTGCTTGAAAAATTACTCAAAATTGTGATCGATGTTAATTTCCTGACTAATCATTTCAGCCCTCTTCTGTTTTGCTGTAGACGTCCTCTTGTCCCGGATGTGTTTGTCTCCTGCTGCCTGGTCGTGTGTCTTTGTCTTTGCATCTGCTCGTGCCGGACAGAGACTGATAACGGCATTAGCTCGTGTCCTCATAACAGCAGATGATGAACTGTGAGGAGGAGACTGTGAAGGTACAGCAGGATGAGCACAAGAACACAAACACATGCACTACGTTGTGGTCCAGTGCTCGGCCTTCTCCTTCCTCCTCTTCCTCCTCTTCTTGCTGATTGACGGGGTCAACCTCAGTGGGTGGAGTCTTCTTATTTTGGCAACTCGCTCCTATAACTGCCCGTTATAGCTGAGAGGGACACTGTGAAACGTCGCACTTCTTTGTCCTCGTCTTTTGTCCTCGTCTTTGTCGCAGTCAGAAGTAGAACAAGAAGTAATTGGTTGTCAGATCTGTTCAGCACCTGAAGAAGAACACCACTGTGGTTATGACAAGCATATCTGTAATGGGCTATGAGGGCATTTTTTTAAAGACATTAGACATTCATAATGGGCTGAAAGTGAGGGAATAGAAAGTCTTTAAAAAGATATGGTTTTCATTTGAAGTATTATTAAAATCTTGCCAGCTACTGAATAGAGAGGTGCCAGTGTTAGAACAAAACCATTCTGATTTTGTCAGAATTCAAGTTTACATTCTTACTTTCATATTCTCCTTTCTTAAAGTAAATATGACGAAAGGACTAATGTTAAAACCTTTCCTTTTAAACTGTCTTGAGGTGATGAGAGGAGGTGGAGGTGATAGATTGAAGATTTCAAAGCCTTTTGGTGTTCGACCACCGGTCCTCATTTTGAGCTTCAAGTCAATTAGTTTGAATATATTCTCTCTCTAAAATTCTCTTGGCACTCAAACTAAGACATTAAACACAAGTGACCGACTTCAGCTTACAGATTCAAATGGATTCAAACGCAGATTTGAAGAAATGCATGGTTGAGACTGCTTACCTCCTCCATGCATGGGGAATTAACTTTCTGTCGACTCGCTAAACTCTTCATGAACCAAACTCACAATGAGTGCACTGTGTGCTGGGTGGTGGAGGGGCTTTCTTACTATTGGAGGATGTGCAGCCTTGTAATTACAGATAAAACAGACAGTTAGCTCCAGCATGGGTTGTCGGTTGAGTGGGCATTTTTGACACCATTGCCACTCTTTTCTTAGTACTGATACCTTGCAGTTTTTTTTAAGTGACTGAGCTGCTGAGTCATTTGTTCTCAAAGATTTCGGTCCTGGTTGATTTGGCGACACCTGAGGTTCCCGGTGGTAACAGAAAGTTTGGTTTTGATACCACAGCAAACACGACAGAAGAGCAACCCGAGTTGTTTTTAGTAAAGAAGTCGGTCAAATAGTTTAACCGTGATCTGATTCCCTGCTTCACATGGTCAGAGTAGTTTTCCACAGCAAGGAGTCGATTACATGAATGAAGATTTAAGGAACATTAACATAAAAATAACATAATAATAATAATAAGGTAGATGCAATAGCTATATATTCTGTGTCTGAAAACAGCTATGGAGATAAATCTGCCAGCTTGTTAGTTAACATGCTGATGAAGACTGTGTGATTTTGTTTAAAAAAAAGAAAGTAAGTGAATATTTATTTCTCCATGCTGCTGACAAACGTGTACAACATGATGAGGCAGGAAGAGCAGAAGTGAAAACATCCTAAATACAAAATATTCTAGCAGGATAGTTAATATTAACACAAGGTTTAGATGAAATCCTGCCTGTGGTGTATTATGAGCTGTACCGTGCTGCCATTAGCTATACTGTACGTCTGTTTCCAAATCACCTTCATGATGATGATGGAGGGGCCAGAATGACCTCAATCCAGCTGGTTTGTGGAGATATTAGTGAATTAAAGCTGATGTCAGCACTGCTGGACACACACATGCACACACACACTTTTGTGATGCTATAATTTTTGTGCCTTTACTGGAGGCATTCATTTTCTGATTCATTTCCTTTTTTAAGCCCCTTTTCATATACCTCTAACTTTAAAACGGCTCCTTTTATCAAGTGCGGGCTCTTAAAACGTCCATAATTTAGAGTTCTGGTTCCTGTCCTTGAGAGGACGTTTGGCTCTCATAAGTGTGGAAACTCATGAACGCACACAGCTGCGTTCTAGCTGTCAGTGATGAAAAGGAGATAATGGACCTGAATGCTCAGTGACAGAGGCTTTGTACTGGACCGTCAGGCGGCCATGACAGGCGAAATGTTCAGACCGCCTCGTTCTCTCCAGCTTGTCTCTGTCGGTGAGATACAGAACTCCAAGCTTGTGATAATTCATTGTTAAGATGTTTCACTTGAACAATGGGGGTCGTTGTTATAGCATATTGTCTTTTTTTTAAAGTTATGTCTTTTTTTAGTAATGTTCTGCTCTGACAGATCAGCCGCAGATACAGTTTTTTTACAAGAAAATCTATTACAGTTTGAGTCTGAAAGATAAATGGAAAGTCTGCCCCAGAGAGACGTCTGTTGTCTTTTTAGGTTAAGAAAGAGCATTGTCTAAAGTCCAGACCACTTATGTTTACTTCAGGAGTGTGAGTGGTGTGGTTTGCATCTTTTGTGATCTTGTAATCACAACAAAGCGGGAGCTCTTGTGATGCTTAGGCGGCTGGCCATTTATGAAAACAACAACCAGAATAAAAACAGACAAAACTGGCAGAATTGTTAGTAATTGGCATAAACGTTGTTTAGCTACAGCTGCAAGGTGTGCATCGTCTGACCTTCTTGTTCTAATAATCGTTAAATGTTTGGCCGTGCCTTTTTTTTCTTCACATAAACGTAAAAATACAAAGTGTGAGTGCAGTGCAACATTCTTATCTGCAGCCTGGGAGCCGATTGAGGTCAATCTGTGATTTGCTGCTTTGGCCCCGGGGACCGGCTGTGATATCACCAGAGGGCTTACCGTTCCCCGAGTTTTACATATCTTCAAAGAGTTTGTCTTTGCCTCATGTCAAGTACACGGGGTGTTTGCATTGTCTCGTTTTTCACTCGCTGCTGAAGTTCTTTAATGTGCGAGTTGATCTCCCGACGATTTGTTCCCTTCCGTCTTCTGCTGTTTGATAAATGCCTAAAGGCTGGTCTAATGTCATTTTCTCATCCACCTGTCGTTAATGTTAGAGAAACAAGACCACAGATCAGTGCGAGCGGCTCTTAAGGTTTATGATCTGTGAGAGAGTCGGTATGTGGAATGGAAACTTCTCTGTAAATGTCCCCCACAGAATAATGCGCGAGAAAAAGGTTGAGTGGGCACGACGTGAGATGAGCAGCGAAACCGCTGCACGCTTGTTCAGGCACCCAGTAGTCCGGATCACTCGTGTGGGTTTTGGGGGCGTTCGGGTGCTTGAGAGGGGGTAGGACAATACTTTGTCTAAAAATTTGTGCTGTTCTCCAATGAATTCATGCTTGTTTGGCACCTAGAGATTGGTATTTTATGTGAGTAGGTTAAAATCGAGTAGTTGATCAGAGTACAGAGGACTCGTACTGCTGTATACATGACAACGCTATCACTATCGAGGGCGTTGGTTTGGTTTAACAAGTTGGGAAACTGGATCTGGATCAAATGAAATCTAGTGTAATTCAGTGATGTCATTCATGAAGACCTACTGACATCTTTTAGTTGTTCAATAAAACATCAGAAAACTGTAAAAAACTAAATGTTTTGCTATATTGTAAGACAAAAATAAAGCTGTTAATTGTCAAGTTTGAGAACCTCAAATCATGAAAAATGTTTCACTTCTGCTTGAAAGCACCACTTAAACAATTAATTGACTAGCAAAATATTTAACATTTCATTTTTTATGATGGATTTATCATTATAACGCGCTCCATTGTAGCACAGCCTGTAAAACAAGACAACAAATGAGCCATAAAGTTCACTTGTGCTGTCTTTTAAGTTTATTAATGTTGACACTCGGTAACATACAGTGAGTGCAAAGGCGACACCGACGAGCTTATCAACGTCTTTATCAACTCAGAGACTCTCTCATCAGCATTACAGCTGGACAGGCGGAGAACACTGCTGAAGTGATATTTAGGTGAGTAAATCAAACCGATACTGGAAAAGTGTGAGATAAAAGTAGGACTCTAAAACATGTGATAATTCCCTTTGCTCATTATCTACGTGTGCTGTATGATACCTTTACATGAAGCCACAGAGTTCTGTGTAAGCAGGCGAGGCAGGTTTATTTGTGAACAGCCTTTCACAACAAGGACATTCAAAGTGCTTTACATACAGCCACAAATTATTGCTGTCACTCATCGATTACTTCAGAAGTTATTAGGTTGTATGGGTCTGTTTTCGTCACTCGCTGCTTTTTCTGTCTCTAGCTCTGTGTGTGTGTGTGTGTGTGTGTGTGTGTGTGTGTGTGTGTGTGTGTGTGTGTGTACTTATGAGTAATATCATTACCGCTGCTCTGATTCCCCTGATTGGATCAACAGTAGCTCCTGGGTTTCATATTCCCGGCACTAATGCCATTGACCATCAAAGAAAACACTGGACGTTCCTTGTTTGTCACACATCCTGTCTGAAGTTAATTCACTTTGCTCGCTGCACTCACATCTCAGAGACATACAGAGAGAGAGACAGGCAGAGAGAGAGACATGCAGAGAGAGAGACATGCAGAGAGAGAGACAGACAGAGAGAGAGACAGGCAAAGAGAGAGACATACTCAGAGAGAGAGACAGACAGAGAGAGAGACATGCAGAGAGAGAGACATACTCAGAGAGAGAGACAGACAGACAGAGAGAGAGACATACTCAGAGAGAGAGACAGACAGAGAGAGAGACATACAGAGAGAGACATACAGAGAGAGACAGACAGACAGACAGACAGAGAGAGACAGAGGGGTGCGCTGTGTCCGGCAACTTTTAACGAGTAAAACTCTGCATATTAAAGCATTTTGTGTTGAAACGTTTTGTAAATGTCAGCGGTTTAGGGTCACAGTTGCTCGTTGGATCAGCTTCACAGTCTGCGGCTCCTTTTGTGATGTATGTTAAAACTTCAATCATCCCAGTGGAAATATTTGGTCATATTTGGATTAATACTGTTATGAATAATTAACTTCACTCTTATTTATTTACTGACTTTTTTCTCAAGGTCTGCTGTGCCACATATATTTGTAATTAGGTGAAAATACACTCTGATGTATCTTAATATATAAAATAAGACACGACGTCTAAAAGACACCTCAGAGTGCATCATTGCAACACGGACACCTACACACATGTAGCGCGCTCTTTGTTTGCGGTGTCCTTTCACGACGATCAAACCCGTGTTTTTTTTTCCATGACCGTCTTTGTTTTTTGTGTTGTAACTCGGCAGCCAGCGTGCTGTGTGAACATGTGTGTGAACGTGTGTGTGTGTGTGTGTGTGTGTGTGTGTGTGTGTGTGTGTGTGTGTCCGATCGTGTGGAGCATTTATTATTTCATCAGCTCCTTCACTGAACTCGACTCCTATAAACCGGAGAAGGGCGGCTGACTTCTTTGGCTGCAGTTCAGCTGAGTGAACCTTAATGTCACATATAAAATAAGGCAATGAAAACTTTACGGCTAAGCGAATGTTTTTCAAAGTATACAGTGAAGTATAACATGAGCAAAACAATTAGGGTTGCAGTTTGTTTAAAAAGGAAAGACGTGAGCCGTGTGTAGCGCTGCTCATGACCTTTTATCTCTGTTCTACTCGTCTCCTCTTTACCCAGCGTGGTGCGCCTCCTGTTTTAGCACTGGCTCACTCTTAAGAGGAGTCTGCTTCATGTCACTTGAATAGATGTGCCTCCATCAGTAGGAACATCGTGTCAGCAGCAGATGACAGAACAAACTATCTCAATATTTATGACATTTTAGAAGAATTATTGTTATTATTGTTATTATAACCATGGGATTGATGACCATCCATATTGATGCATGTATTGCTTCTTTAAAACGTATTGTTTACTTTGAACGTTACATTGAAGTAACACCACTCTTCAAAATCCAGGATCTGATTCTGTTGATAGTTGAATGTTTTTTGTGGTGTAGTTGTGTAACTGCATTGTTGTTGTTCCTTATTTACTGCCTTTCTGTGAATAAGTATTAAATGTATTTTAGGTTTTTATAAATTGGATATTATCTTTTCTTTCTGCAATTCTCTTTTTTCCAAAGTGTGTTGATACACTGTGATTCACACTTTGAATACACTCATTGTAATGAGAAAAAAATCCTTTATTATTGAATCATGTTAACAAATACCTAGATTCCAAGTAACTTCAACGATGAGGTGTTCTGATTGTCACTTCTGATGAACACAATGATCTCTAACACAAAAAAAATATTAAAGATAACAAAAATGTATGTTGTGATTGTTGACCTCAAATGTAGAGTAAGCTATGTTGATGATAGACATTTTGTAAAATAGAGAAAAGGATGAATATCTGTATATTGACCAGATTTCGGAAAGATCTTAAATGGCTAAGAAGACTGATGTGTATTTTTTCTACCACCAACACTAAACCGACTTCTTTCCAGCTTCTTCTGGCCCGTATTTGCTTTTCACACCAGAAAACCTTTTATTTTTTATTTTAATAGACAAATCAATCTAGAGACTGAACACTCGACACTGCTGCACCCGCCGTACGTCTTCTTTGAAAGAATTGCTGACAGCTTTTAGTTTTAAATCTCCCCAGAATGATTTGAGAACCCGCTGCTGGTCCTCTTGTGATCGACCTTTGGATCGGGACCCAGTCTTATCGAATCATTTGCCGTAAACCAGTTGGCTGTGTAAAAGACATTTCCCCTTTTCACACAAGCTCTCTTAGTCTCGATCTCCACCTGTCATTTGTCAAATTCTGTGAAAGAGGAAAGTCAGGAGAGTAACTTTGTGCAGTTTAATGCATGTAAAAGTTCAAGAGTGGCCAAGGTTTAGTTCCGACTTTCATTTGGGTTTGGATGTCTTTTTTGAGTCATTTAACTTCTGTTTACTTACACACACACACACACACACACACACACACACACACACACACACACACACACACACACACACACACACACACACACACACACACAGGACTGAAAATGATGCTGCTGTAGGAAGTGATTATACTGCGTGTTTCCTGTCCATGTTTTTAACAGTTAGGTACCAGTTGTGTAGAGCTGCAGAGGAAATGTAGTGTACGGTTGGTGGCAGGCTGACTAGATGTAGTTGCACATTGCATTGTGGGGCATTTTATCAGGCGATGCTGCTGGTTTCATGAGTGAACGGCCGCAGACATGAGGAAATATTTATCAGCATCGGTGAAACAGTAGGTTTGATAAATAACACGTATGTATATTTTGTTTCTAAAGCTTCGTAAATCATATAAAGTGTCATTTGTTTTTGGTATGTGTGTATTTGTGTGGGCTGGACTTTTGTCAGGAGAGGGTTTATAACGGCCATAGATTGTTAAGAGATTTGTTTAAAGGAAGTGGTCTGAATAGACTGAATCCCTGTAGATTTTCTACCTAAATTTAGTCTGTTTACTCTATTTAACTATATTAAGGTTTATTTTAAATGTGCATGGTTCTGTTTTTGACCCGTTATGTTGTTAAAGGTTAGTTTTTCCAAATCTATACGATCATTTAGAAATATATCCATACAGTGTGCTGCTTTCTTGGTAGATAAAAATATACAGTCAGCTGTTTTTTGTTGTTTCACTGGCAGCATAACTTTCAGTGGTCAGAGAGGAAAACAAGAGACTTTGTGTTCATGTTAGGCGAGTTATGTGTAACAAGTCTATCCCCACTTCAGCTCACTGCCCTAGAAGTTTTTCTTTTTATCAATCATCAGACTGGCGTCTACTTGTAGCTTCCAGGAAGTGGTTAACCTTGATGGAGGATGGTACAGATGTCGACAACGGCTCACAAAGCAAATGGAAAATTGAGACTGCAACCCATGCTCATCATTTCAGTCATATTTCATATCTGTCATTTAGATATAAATGGAAAAATTTCCCTCCTTTTGTCATTACTGAACCCTTAAAGGCAT
The DNA here is from genome assembly GCF_023349555.1 of Cebidichthys violaceus. Classification (NCBI taxonomy): domain Eukaryota; kingdom Metazoa; phylum Chordata; class Actinopteri; order Perciformes; family Stichaeidae; genus Cebidichthys; species Cebidichthys violaceus. The sequence goes on along the minus strand of NW_027176340.1, from coordinate 6,949,737 downwards.
CATCTGCATGGGGTGTGTGTCATGCTAATGAATAGAAGGAAATGGAACGATTATGAGAATGACATTGCTTTCATTTTTGTTTCACCTTGATGTGAACCAAAGAGTGGTCGGTAGAACATGAATCTGATTTTGTTTACACTTGACAGAGAATGGAAACATGTGACGAGCAAATCGTTATTCAGCGCTTGGTTGCGTGGTGCTTACGTCTCTTTAACTAGGACACCAAAATGCATCTCTGTGCACTTTGCGCTGGTGCATCAGACCAATACTCACTGTTGAATGTCGGTGTATCTTTCAAAGGATTTACTGGAAGTGTAAGCCGCATCAAACTACGTCCACATTTTATTTATTACAGTACCAGGTAGTAAAAGTTTCTGGCCGTGATCTTTATGAACAGTGTCTCCCTCTCTCATCTCTCTCTCTCTCTCTCTCCTCACTCAGGACGTTTACTGCTGCTTAGAGATGATGATGATGATGATGATGCTGGGAGGAGGCCACGGCCGAAGGTGCAGCCCTCGCTAGAATCACACTTTCTCCCCCAAACGTCACCCCTCCACCATAACATCCTCTGCTGCCGCCCCTCCGCCCCGGCGCCATGGCCAACCATCTGGAGCTCATCCAGGAGCTGCAGCAGCTGGACAAAGTGCCCAGTCTGGAGAGGCTGCGGGCGGCCCAGAAGCGGCGCACCCAGCAGCTGAAGAGATGGGCTGTGTATGAGAAGGAGATGCAAAACAAGAAGCGGAAGGCCGACAAGAAGGGACGCAACGCCAACAACCTCCTGCAAGAGTCCAAGAGGCATGTGTCGTTCGCCGCCAGCGTGGCTCTGCTGGAGGCCTCGGCCAGGAACGATCCAGATGAAGGTAGGGACAGCGAAGACGATTTATGATGTGTGCAAATTAGAAAATAGAGATTGATGGGGAAATGTGCTCAGTGTAGTGAAAATAATAAATTACACAAGTGCTCTTAACATGTGACCAATGGACACACAAAATCCGACCCACTGTAGATTTATTCTCATTGTAACGAGGCAACACACTGAAAGTATGTGCCGGGGTTCTGTTTATAAGCTCAGGAGTCAGACCCAGCACAAAGCTCAGTGACGCCACATTTGAATAATTACTCTAATTTCAGCCTCACCTCACTACTTCAGCTGGATATCAAAATGCCAAGGTCAGGAAAACGATTAGATGGGCCTGCCCACTTAAACTGCCAGTGGAAGTCACTCCGTCGGAGCTGAATTTGTTCTGCTTGGAGACTGTTTTCTCATTGTGAAATAATGGAGTTGTCACACTGAGATGAAACTCACGCCAGTCTTTTTAATTAAAATTTCTACGGATGGTGCCCCCCCTATTTTGAGATAATAATTGTTTTCCTCCAGTACCAACAGTCCCACGATGCTGTGGCAGTGCTAACACTGAGCCAGTGATGCAGGACTGATAACGGGCTCCTTGTATTTTCGATACGACATCTAATTTAACTTTGCTTTAACTTTAAATTAGATTGAGTTCTTTTTTTTTTATCATAACCAATACAGCCCATGGCTGTGCTACTGTACATACGTTGCTCGTGCAAGCTGTCGCTACAGATATGGAAGAAGCCACAAGGCTGACGTACAATAATTCTCACAGAGCAGACGCTGCCCTGCACTGCATATACACATGCACTGTATAAACATACACGTGCACTGCACACATATCCACATGGACTGTGAACCTGTAGAAGCTTCAGCTGGAGCGGACGTCTTGGATTTGTGTTGTCTTGATGGCCTGTTGGATTTTATCACGTGTAACCTAAAAAAAGATCTGATGAAGGCAGCAGGCGATAAAAGGATATCACTTTTTTTTGGGGTAAAAAGGAGAAGCTCGTTCTATGTTGCTAATTCTGCTGCTGCCTCATTAGACACAGAGAGATGTCGTGTTGTGTGTGAGAGATTTTGGAAACGGTTTGAATAGCATTAAAAGGGATTTTTGTCGTATGCTGCTGAGCCGAGTTTCGTTCCCAGAAAGTCTGCTGAGCCAATTAGACTTTGCACCAGGATGTTGTGGCTGTTTGTGTTCATGTGATTCTTTGAGAAACCACACGAGGCGGCCAGGAACATAAAACATCTACGTAATTACTGTCAGTTTCAGGAAATCTGTACAACAATACTTCCAAGAATTATCAGAAATATATTTTATGTATTTAAAGTCAGATTTGTTCCAGTTTTGAGAGGACTGACACAGGAATCAACAGGCTGCACTTTCTTTTTCTTTTTTCTTTTTTCTTTTTACATAAAAGCTATTTGAACAAATTTTGAAGGCCATTTTGCTCTTTAGTGTCCATATTTGGCGACTTCTAAAATGAAAATAATGTGCATGATTTAAGCGAGTACCTCGACTGGTGTTTGGTGGTCTGTAGCCTCGGCCAAACGATATTAGAGATTGCATTTTAGTGTGAGGGCAGTGTTTTGCATACCGAAACATTAGGCTGAATAAATAATGAATAGATAGATATAACACTAGACTGTTGCTGTAGATGTGCATTAATTATACATTGTGAAGTGAACTTGCTCTGCAGTTATAGCAGATACAGTATTTCACATTTTCAGCCACGCGAACAGAATGCTTGATTTTGTCCAGACTCGTATATCTCAACATACAACATACACATTTCCATGACATTTTGTACAGACATTCGTGTTCCCCAGAGGATGAATCCAAATGGCGTTGGTCTTTTCATCTAGCACCACCATTAGGCTGTATATTTGACTGAAATACTTCAACAATTATTGGATGAATCCTCATGAACTTTGACGTTTATTTACTCTCACAATGAATTGTAATAACTTTGGTGGTCCTGAGTTTTCCTCTAGCACCATCAATTCAATTTCTCTAGATTCTTCTTTGATTTTTGACCTCAAACTCACAATGTTGTGCTAATTACAGAATCTTAAGTGTGCTAACATGCTCAAAGAAGATGGTTAACATGCTACATGTTAGCATTATCATTAGCATGACTTTAGACTCTTGTCTAGTTTTTACGTAGCTGTAGTTTATATCATACATCATTATATTTCAATATGTACGAAACATAATTTCAGTCCATTATGACTCACACAACTTTATAGATGCCGCTAGTTTTCAGCACGACTGTGTTCACATTTGATGTGCTTTTCACAGATCCGAGTAAACATACCGGTCAGTGTGCAGCATTGGACACATTGAGAGCAGCTTCCTTTGCTTTGGATTCAGCATCGCCGATAACTGGCTTACAGAAGCCTTGTCAGCTCTCTGTACCGCTGACAGTGCCCGGGCAAAGAAGTATTTGCCGACAGTGCTGCTTAATGAGGGTGACCATGAAAGAGGCGGAGAGATAAAAAGCAAGGGACAGGTTGTAGTGTTGCCCACACAGCTCCAGTGGCAGCTGGCTAGCTCAGGAGCCCGATAATCTCCGCTCTCATTCCCTCTGGTCCCCAAATGCTCGATCAAGCATCGTGACTGCATGCTGCTCAATGCACACTGCTCCCGGGCTCTGGGCTTCCTCTACAAAAACACTATGTGACAGTGTCATTTGTTCTCTTGTGCAGTCATCTCAAAGACGGTTATGCAAAAGCAGAACGGGAAATTGAATGTGGATCATGATGGAAATGAGTTTTAGCATCTTGGAAATGCAGGACATCAGCACTGACATTCACGTTAAGATTGATTTTCATAAATTACACATATTATTTAGACCCCTAATTTGCAAGAACAGCGACTAGCAAAGCCGATGTGAGCAGTGGAAGCTCACAGATGTGTTTTTAGAAATAAAAGGAGCCATCTATCAACTCTTTTTCATGAAAGAGAAAGGTTGATATGGAGAAGTAAAAACAACAACACAGAGAGAGCCCGAGATTGACTTTGACCTGAGGCTGAGTCAGACATAATAAGATGAGACGTCGGATTGGCTGGACTGACTCCTGCTTAATCCCAGGTTGGTTGGATCGAGTGAGATTTCACTGCTCTCTCTTCTGTGTGGTTGCAGTCAGAGCATCTGTGTGTTGACCGGAGGCCATGTGTGCGAGGGAACACCGAGAAATGTGTGTGTTCATTGGCGTGCATGTTTTATGGGTGGAGTATTTACTGTTTTGTTCTTTGTATGCTCTACTGTATCCTGAACCGTCAACAGTGTTATTAAAACTGGGATTTGTGGATATTATATATATTGTATATTTATATGCTTGTGTGTAAGTGTGTGTATTCGTTTGTGTGTGTATTTTTTAATGTGTGTTGTGTTTCCTCTCTGAACTACAACGTCTCTGTCATTATAACTTCTTCCCTGGAAGCTGTGGCCGTGAGGAGATGCAGATATAGCAAAGGAGCTGAGGACACAATGTGTGTACTCGGGCTGAAGATGTGTTGTGGTTGTGAGAGGGAGAAAGAAAAAAAACGTACAAAGTCTTTGTGTGGATATTAGATCAACTTTTCAGTTTGTGTGTGTGTGTGTGTTTCATAGAGAAATGTGTCCGTATATGTGCGCAGTCTGCTGCTAGCTGGAGACGCTCTGAAGAAGCTTTGATCTGAGGAGAAAACAAAGGAGGAAACAGTAGGTAGGAGAGAGGATTGGATGGAAAGGGTTGCATCCTGACTCTGTGTCCATTTCTCTGCCCTCCGGCTGCCGCCGTCCTGAACCCTCTGCCCCCTCACTGTGATGAGGGTTAATGGCTGTGAGTTATTGTGGAGCACCTCCGTGTCCCTCTGTGCAGCTCTCTGACTATTGAGACTGATAGATTTTCTTTTCTCCAGAGAGTAGCTATCCTGTAGAGGAGCAGCCATCAGGGTCAGAAAGGACAGTCATTACACACACACACACACACACACACACACACACACACACACACACTGCCAATTCCTCTTAACACAAGTGTGCTATCTGATGAAGTTGTCAAACAACTCAGATGTCTTTGAAGGAGTCAAGACTCTCTGGAAAAACTGTGTTGTGCTTTCATGGCAATTAGCAAATTAGTATCCAGCTGCTCAGTATAAATGATTAAGGCAGCACTGAATTTAATGTAAACATTTGGTGACCCTGATCTGACTTGACTGTAAGTGGGTGAAAGTAACATGGATGAAAACAATGGTTCAGAAATCCTAACTGCTTTTCAAAGTGTCCTTGAGCAAGACACCGACCCCTGAGCTGCTCCGGATCGATCGTCTGAGAAGCGGTTCTGATTGAGGATAGTGATGCCTCAACAGCCTCACACTGCTTGTTATTTAATGTTGCTATTCAAGGCAATCTATTTGTAAACTCGTGTGCTACTCTTTTCATTTTGAGTTTTCATAGTTATTTAATGTTCTATCTTAATTGCGTCGTATTCATACTTGTAAAAAAAATAGCAAAACTGCAGCACACGGTCAAAACTTAATTTTGGTGTTTGATGTTTTGGTGCAACGTCCTTCTTCAGGCGTTTCATTTAACAAGTTACAGCAGGAACATTTTATAATATACATAAATGATTAGCAACCAATCCAAGGGATGAAGCAAATCAAGTATCCACAGAAAGAAGATATAAACAGACACCTGTGAAGGGGCTGAATCATACATTTTTGTTTCTACTCCTCTTGTTTTACTTTTCCCTTTTGACATTTCTTTTGCTGCTGTTGTTAGCTGACATTTCATAGAAGCATACTATTTGTTTTTATTGTGAGTTCAACCTAAATGATCTAAAATGTATTGTCAAAAGTGTAAAATAAAAAGGCATCTGTGAAAAAAAACAGTGAGTGTTCCACAGACCTGTAACTCTAGTCTGTACTAAAATCATTTTTGTTTGAGATCTTCAAGATTTTACTTGAAGTCTGTTGTGACGATGTGATAATGTATTTTAGCTCTCCCTGAACTCGGCCTGTATTTTACAGCTCAGTGTGTTTTCCACCCCTGGACTCTATTTGTTCACCACCTCACGTGGCAACACCCAGCTCGCTAATTGCCAGTTATTCCACACTGAAATCATGACTTATTACGTGATGTTTGACAAGCCACACTTTCAATTTTCCATTTTTAGCCTTGTGGCTTACTGTTGGTTCACCACCTTTTTCTTCTTCTATGTCATCACCATATAAATACAGAAGAGGAATAACTCTAGATTTCAGGATAGATGAATATCTCCAGCAGCGATTTTCGCCTCTTGAAAGGAGAATTCACAAATGGTTTTATCTTTTTGCTTCTTTTTTTTTTACCCCATCTCTTTCTAGTTATTTGTGTGCAAATGAGGTCTCAGAGGAGCTTTTGTCTTCTTCTGCTGTCTTATTAGAGTGGTAAGGCCTTCTCCTTAGAGGCCTTACGTAGATAGGCTTAGCTGCTCCCAGGCATATGGCAGCTACAGAGTGGCATTAAAAAGACACACAAGAGCAGAGTGACAAGACGACGAGTGCAGCAAACAAAAATGCATCACATCGGATGCAACTGGTTGTCACAATAACACACTGACCTTTGGGATGATGTCTGCTCTCTCTCTCTCTCTCTCTCTCTCTTTTCTTTCTTAATGATTGAAGGTGGTTGGACTTCAGAAACATACTGTCACACCTACTATACAGTCTATCATGGAAGTACTTCAATTTTGTAGTAAAAGTAGCAAAACCACAGTGTAGAAATAGTCTTTCACAAGTACAAAACATGCATTCATACGTTTCCTTAAAGTGCAAAAGTATTAGCATCAAAATACTTAAAGTACCAAAAGTAAAAGTACTACAAGTTTCAGAATAATGTACAGTATATTACAATATTGGATTATAATTATTGATGCAGTAATGTGTTCATCGTTTTCATGTTGAAACAAGTAAAGTTTTTACTGTACTTTGTGAATTCCTCCAGGCATCAATAAATCTATCTAAATCTATAATATTACATCATAATCTCTGTGTTGATTACATTTTGTTTTATTCATCTGAAGTAACTGAAGTTATAAAATTAGTGGAGTAAAAAGTACAATAAAAGTACTTAAATAAATAAACTATCATCTACTCATCAATCGCAGCTGCGATTTGTGTTTTGCGCTAATTAGCAAATGTAAGCATGCTAACACGCTAAACTAAGATGTTGAACATGGCAAACATTACACCTGCTTGAAGTCAACATGTTAGCATTGTCATTGTGAAAATGTTAGCGTGCTTATGTTAGCATTTAGCTCAAAGCAACACTGTACAGCCTCACAGAGCTGCAATCAGGCTGTAGACTGGTTGTCTTGTTATGTAATGTTACAAACGGCTTGTTTCATTAGAGCTGGGTGTGGAAACTAAATAAACGTAGCTATAACATTTAATAGACAAAAAAATCATGTATTGTAGTCAATTAAGTTTCTCTACTCGTGTCTGTTCTGGCTCCACTATACATGTCGACGCCCCATGAATGTTTCATTTCTTTATGAAAAGGTTCTCTTGTTTGATTGGGAGGAATGCATGTACAAGTTATGGTTGAAAGCACTCAATAAAAGTCTCTTTGGACAAAAAACAAATGAATGTAACAAGAACATACACCCCATTCACGAAGCAGCACCTTAAATAAACAAGCGTCTGCTGTCATTATCGAAGGAGATGAGCTGAGCAAAGGTCATAATATTAAAATCAAACGGTGCAGTTCATCAATAATGTAGGTTGGTCTGCATCCATATCAGTGTTACTGCTCTCTGTGTTGGATTGCAACGATAACGTTGGACCAACACAAAAGAGAATTGGTAAACTTCAAACAGTTTTCACTCTTCCACCAGATTTAGCAGCTAATAAAAGCCGCCTGAAGCTTGTTATGAGCCGATTCTTTTAAATGCCTTCAGATTCTGTAAAACATTTGATCTGATATAAAGTTATCTGACGAGTGATTCAGAGCCTCCTTGCATACAGAACCTAATGTGAACTACTTGTATGTCTCCTTGTCCTTTTCTTCTTTTTTCTTTTCTATGTACTGATTATTGATAATGAGGCTTTAAATATGTTCTGAGAGTTGTTTGATCAGTTTTGTGACCTATTTTTAAACCATCTAGACACGCAGAGATGCGATCAACCGCTGTTGTGCCCAAGGTCTTTTTAAAATCCACTGATTTATAAAGGATTTTAAGCAAGAGATGTTGTGGCACAGCAATAACTAGTGATCCGTAACAGGAGGTTGTTTACTTGCGTGCTCCGCTAAGCTGATATGACCTCCAACCTTTTGACAACCGTAGTGTAAGCTGTCCTGTCTCTCTCTTGCATCATGTGTCATAGCTCAAATCACAACAGTGAGCAGTGTGTTAGGACACAGAGGGTGTGTATAGATCTCTAAAAATAAAAAAACCGATGGTTCTATTTATTAAAGTGTCTCTGTGAGCCAAATGCACGGTGGCTTAAGACGACACATGCGCAGCATTAAAAAAAAAATGCTGCAGGGTGAGAAAAGACAACCACAGAAATGCACAGACAGCACAACCTCAGACACACTGCAGGTCGAACAGAACACAACGGAAATCAGTTACAAAACAAGATCGTTTTCTGGAGACACAAAATTTGGCGGCCGTTTAGTTTTCCCTAGAGACTTCTGTTAACTAACTAACTCCATTGAAAATTAATTTTTTTCAAAAAAAAATTTTGGTCTTTTTGTACGTTTTCTTAAGTTGCATCGTGTTGAGCCATCAGGGCCACCGTAGTCTATCATCTCTTTTTTTTATTTACATTTTTGATGTTAAACATTTTAGAACTTTTTGTGTTGTTTTGTGCATGTAAGATTTAACTTGAGCTGAAACAATTAGTTGATTATTCAGTTAGTCTAAAAAAGTATTAACAACAATTTTGATAATTGATTCATCATTTAAGTCATTACTTGAGCAAAAATAACAAAGATTAATTGGCTCCAGCTTCCTGAATGAATGTTTTCTGATTTATTTATTATTATTGTTTATGATAGTAAACTGCATATCTTTGTGTTTTAGACATATATCATATGTCATATTGGCTTCCTGTTTTCAGATATTTTATAAACTGAATAATTACTTGATTCTTTTGCAAGCATACAATGCAGATTAATCTGTAATGAAAACAATACTTAGCTGCAGCTCTAGATTATACCACTCTCTGGATGCATACATATGATCGCTGACCAAAGGATGTGAGTAAGTTTGATATTATAACACAGTGGCTTTCAAACTGTTTGCTGTGCTTTGAGCTCAGATGGGCTCTGAGATCTGAGACTCAAATCTCAATTAAATTTATCAAGCAAAAATTCTGCATTTACTGCGTTTAAACTGCTGACCTTGTATAACGCCACATGGCTCTTTCTGGATGTTTTATTCATAATACTGAAGATGAGTGCAACCATTTTTACCACCTCTGCGTCTTTCCTGGTGACAAAATTAAGCTGCTTCACTTAAATCTAAATCAAGGTTTCTTCACCACTGGCTCTTCACATTTTCGCTTTTTCCTCTTGTACGATCACCATTGATTTGACATTTCCAAGCAGTTGATTACTTAAGTGGGATTCGGTACTTCATGCCCCGAGCAGGGCCGCGACATTGACGAGGTTAAGAGCTACAGATAAAAGGTGCTATTATGTGAGCAGGATCTATCGAATGCTTCTGTGATTAGGACGCTAGCGGTAGCTAGCTCCTGACATACATGGATGGTAGAACATGTGTTTTCCTATTGCTGCTGTTAGTATTGATATTATTGTGTCTTTTTATCCTGTCTTTGTGATTAGGGCAGTTGTCAGGCTCCCTTCAGGTCAACAAAACTCCTTTTCTCTACTCTCGGCCTATGGGTGTAGCTGCCCTGCCTGGCACACACTGGCACTGCTGTTCCCCCCCCCCCCCCCTCGCCTCAGCCTGGGCAGACGGGACTGACTCACCCTGGTCATGTCACATCATTTGGGATTTAAAAAAAATCTTGGTTTAAAAGTAAAGTCAAAATACAAAAGTGGAACTATGAACAACGTGTGGAGTGTAACTGTTTGTGATACTGTGTTAGGGGTTGCTGTCGGCAGTGGACGGAGCAGAATGCATTGGGCCGTGGAGTTATCAGGATTGTGGCTTATTTTGCTTCATAATTGAACATGTTTCTGGGCCGTGTAACTGTCACACAACAACAAAGGGTCATGTATTGAACGCCAGCGCTTCACTGACTGGCTCTGCTTCATTGTGTTCTCTAGTTTCAGTAAAGCCCTCATTTTCTTCTCCTCATGTCTTTTTTTTTTTTTCTTTTCCAGATTGCTCACTTAAAGCCGGATTATTGTTTTTGTTATTATTCACTGTGGTCTTTAGTGAACTGTGCTGCACTAAGCGGTAGTCTGCCAACGAGCTCGCTGAAGCTTCCTCCCCTTCTTCACATCAGTTAAATATCCTAGGAGAGCCCCGACTCTCAAGTTAACTCCTATTTCCATGGTAACTGAGGCTGACAGAGAGAGGTCCAGGCAGCCATGGCCCAGAGCTACTCAGCTGCAGAGGCACAAATTGCGCATCATCATTGCTGCTGCTGCTGCACGGGATAGTATGTGGGAGATAGTGGATGTGGCTGCTGGGCGAACTCGCCCTCAAGTAAATCTGTCATGGGTGGAAGTGAATAGTGTGGTCTAAATCACAGTCAATGGATATTAGGAATGATGTGTGTAATCTTAATATTTAGCTCTGTCTTTCCCATTTTTCTCTTATACACTTAAGATTTCAGATAGTGATTGACTAAATGGGGTAGATACACTAAACATTGACCAATTAATGGATGTAGAGGTTTCTTTATTTCAGCCAAGGTGAAAAGTCATACATATGTCAGATATGTTGGATGAAGTGTAGATCTTTTTTTTTTTTGATTACTTGTACCTTTTGGAAATAACTGCCTTTTGGGAAATAGTGCTAAAACAAATAGTAGGCTCTCAGGTGCCTATGAGCTGAATTATTATTGCTATTAAGACTATAAATAGTGATAAAAAGGTGTTACAGAGACGGCCCTTTCAAGACGAACGGCAGCAAGTGACTTATCACTGTAACCATGACAATGTAGTCATTTCAACCCAAACTACAATGTTTCCCTAAACATAACCAAACCTTAACTGAAACAGATTTGTTTTTCCGTTTTGGGAGGCACAGACAAATGGTCTCGTCCTGTTAGTGAGGGTGTCTGATCATAAAATGCTTGTGAACGTAATATTTTTGTCACTTATTTTGGAAGACTTGTTGCTGTTATGTGGATGTGGTGAAAGCTAACGACCAAATGGCTAGTTATTGTTGAAGACATGTTTTTAGTGGAAGTGACAGATAAGAAGCTGAAAAAAATTGACTCTATTTTGACATGATATGAGATATAAAATGACGACAATGGACGTGCGCAGCAGATAACTCCGTCAACAGGACTGCATGAACTGGGGAAAATGTGAATGCTTTTCTTTCTTTCTTTCTTTCTTTCTTTTTTGTTACTAAATGAAAAAAAAAAAGTTACAATGAATTGAATGTAACTGACATTGTTATAAGCATTAATTGGCTCACTTAATTATGCAGACAGGCAAACCGCTCCACTACGTTTTCATCAGCGTCCGTGTTTGAAGCCCACCCGCTGGTCGAAGTTGTTCAAGTGGCGGTCGGACTTTATCCACTGCTGCCAATCCCCCGATTGCCTCGTCAGCGCCTCTGTGCTCCCCCACTCTTTCTAAACCCCCTCACATCTTCCAGTGCCTCTCCCACTACCCACCCACCTCCCCATTTCATAGGGAATGAAAAGCCCCCCACCATAGAGTAAATCCTACAATAGGATTATGGATTAACCAACGAGGATTAGACCTCACCAAACCAGGGCAGCGTGTTTCATTAACAACAGTAAGATTGATAATGTTTAACCTGAGAGCCACAGTGAGTGACCTTTTTATTTGAATGTGATGAAACTCCAGAAACACCTGTGGACTGAGAGGATGAATTTAATGAAGAGTGAGAGTACATTTTAAAATGTTTCGACTAACCTGAAAACTGCCCTGGAGCTAAAGTGAGTTGACAAATATGGTATTGAATGAATAAGTGCATTTTCTGATTGAGACAGTGGAGGAAGTGAAACATTACATTATTATTACATTTCTTACTTATACATTTTTAAAACTAAACATATATATATATTTGATAAGGGATTTAAACTCAGGGTCAGAAAGCAGATTAAATGCTAGATTCAGATTTGATGAAATACCAATAATAATCTCAACCCAACTATCTGCCATCTTTGTCAGATAATACTGGAGATATAAAATCCAAATGGGGGCAGTGGAGTGCAGCTGAGCAGGGATGAACAAATGGCAACTGCTGCAGCTGCCTAAGGGGTCAGTCAAATATATAACTCTGCCTTTACAAGCCTCAGACACCCTCGATGGAACAATTTTCAAAATTGCTACCAAGACGCTTTAGAAGAAGTAAAATTAGCTCTTGTGAATTGATTGATTTTTTTTTTTTTAAGAGAAACGTTTCTGAATTTACTTCAGTCAGAATGTTTTGTGACCAGCATCTAGTGGTCATTAAAGGAACTGCATCTGGAAATGGCTTTAAAAGACTATTTATGTAGCATTGCACTTTTGTTACAGGACTCGCAATGACAGTTTAAAAAAAAAAAAGAACAGGATATATATATATTATATATTATATATATATATTTCATTTCATGCATATATATTGCATATCATGCATATATATTTCATTTCATGCATTCTTCTCACTTGTCAAAACCTTTAGCCTTTACCCACAAGGCCAAAGGTAGATATTTGGGTGTGTTATGCTAGTTGCGGCCTCAAGGTGCTAATCTCAAGCAGAGGAGAGGCTACGGAGGTCTAGTGAGCTCACTGCTCTTTAACTCCACACAAAGTTTTATTCCTTTTCAAACTTGTAGTCACGAGTCAGTTAATCAGATTTCGCACGACTCCCTCTGTCTCCACAAAATACCCTTTCACTCTTTTTTTGTATGCATATTTTGCAGTAGCACTCTGCAAGACCAGAACCACGTGTGACTCAGGTCTTCATGTTTAATTTCATCATTAAAATTGACCTCCCTCTGTCTCACTTACTCCCCGGCTGGCTGTCTTACTTTTTATTCCCCCCTCTCTTTCACTATAATCGCTGTAAGCCTGCTATCTTAATGCCTTTTTGTACGCATACTGGAACTAATTGGATGGAGCACTGTTGCTTAACCCAGAGTATTACTGAGACAAACAATACTGATGCTTGTCTCCGAACATTATGCTGCACTCTTTTTCTTCTTTTTTTTTTACTCCTGTGCATCATAAACATGTACAGATTTGAACATGACTCTTGTAGGTTATGTAGGTTAACACATTGAACATACACCTTATTGATTATTTCAATAATCCTGTTTGATATCAAATAAAACCTGTGACAAGCAGTTGAAACTCAATTATAAGAGCTAAAGGGTATTTTAGGGCAGCTTGGCTTCAGGTTTGGAAGATTGCGACCGAAGGGAAGATAATTAATTGAAATGTTTGGTAAAATAGGTGTTTTTTTAATGTGTTTTGCCTTTCTCCATCTGTTTCTCTACCTCATGTGACTCTGCACTGATATGACTAATTATGAAACCTGGATTAGTTCCAGGTCTCAGCGCCTCTTATCAGGGCTGCTACAATATACGCCCAGTTAACGTTGATCCTCTTTATTTTGTTTTATATACATTTCTAGTCACAGGGGCACATTTTTAGGGATGGCAATGTTGGTCAATGTTGGACGTTAGCATTTAGCTCATAACTGTGCTGAAGTACAACCTCATATAGCTGTAGACTTTTATTATTGTGTACAGACAAGCAATCCCATTGGGTCTCAGGCAAGAAACACTCAAAACGTTCAGAGCCGTTCTTAAGTGGCTGGTTAGAGTGATTTTAGCAAAGTTTATGGTCATGGTTATGGATGGTTTTTCACTTGCATCTTCACAAGCAGGTTTATGCAAAATGCTGCCCAGGGGAACATCCTCCGTTGTAATGCCTGACATGCAACGTGCAACATCACCTATTATGGCAAGTTTTCTTTCATCTATCTCCATCTGATGTAAACTTCTTCTTGACCCGCTCTGTTGCAGTCATCAATCGCCTTGCTGTGGCGGGATGCTTTTTTTTCAGCCATGTTCATATAGATTTCTTCTTTATTTCAGTGGCAGTATGACCCTCAGGTGACACGGCATTAACGGCGCTAGTTATGTTCTCCAAATCCTTGGCTTTAACAGGCCCCTTAATTCCACTGCCGACGGTGTTAAAGAGTAAAGTATACACTTTTTCTTTATGGATCTCCGACAGCAGGACTAAAATCATAGAACATGTAAAGATCTTCCTTTTATTGTTCGATGAATGAACCTTTCGGGACATATGGTGCAGGATGGGTAGCCTTCTATGGTCTTATTGGGGTGCTAATTATGTTAATTCTCATGAAAACACACTAATTTGAGCACAGATGGCTTTCATTATGTTTACACTCGTCATTTACACAGTTATCTAAAGTTTGCTGAATGTGACGTGGCACACATGTAAAAGACCACTGTACTAATAAAGTAAGAGAACGTCGAGATAAGAATTAAAAAAAGTTCTTGCACAAGGCCCAATCTCTTTGATTTATTACTATCAAGAAGATGGGGAATGAGCTTATTTTGTAAAGTTTATTAAAAAAGGCTATTTGTGAATTCTCACAGGGTGATCTTTGGCTTAATTAGTTTGAATATACATTAACAGCTCTGCCTCGAAGCTTAAAAGGAACCCAGACCGTGCTGGCAGTGTGATATGGAAATAAACTGTGAAAAATATCCATTATTTGAGATGAGATTTATGAACCTGGAGTTAATCTGACGATGGGAGCCTTGGTTCTTCATATTTCTTCAAAGCGGCGGCTAATGTTTGAGAACCACAGGACGACATCCGGGATTTGTCAGTGTGTCCACAATGTCACCTGAAGGATTTGTCTGTTCGTTACATTATTAAGAGTGCTTTAAATCGCTCTTTCTTTTAGAGCGAGTTCCCATCATCTCTCCAAATGGAGAGCTGAGCTCATTGGAGCATGTAATGTTTATTCTATTTCAGCGTTAATTTGCTCACGGTGACCCGGAGAAAACCTGCTGCATCCCAATACTCAGCGCGTTGTGTCTTTAAATTGCTCTTTCGCGCTGTGCCGTCTAACTACATCTGTTAAAGCAGTGTAACATACAATTAAAGTCCCTTAATAGCTCATGATGTGGAGGATAATTATAACACAGAGTCCAATGCTAATTATATCATCTTCTCTCCTAACGTCCTACTAAAACCAATGTCATTTAGCTTCTACTTATGGCGGTGCCAAGTGGCCTACTTTCTGCTCAGCCGACAGGAAAGCAAGGAAGGCTTCTTCGCCTGAAGAGCGCTGGGAACGTAATTATGTTACTTTCTGTGAACCGCTGCACTGTTTGATATGTTTTGGGCCATTTGACTGTTCTAAGATTACAGTGTCTAAGTTGGGTGAACTGATGCGCACTGATGTATATGTGTGCTGCATCAGCTGTCTCCCATTTGTAGTGAATTCGGGTAAAACTAATGAAACGGGGTCGTGGCATGATGACAGAAATGAATGCTAGCAATTTTTTGATCAATTACGTCAGTATTGAGAGCTGAGTGAGAAAGAACAGAGTGGTCTCTAGATCGTTCATGTATCTAAATACTGAAAAAGAGCCCAATTTAATCAGTGTCATCACGCTGTAACTCATCAAATATCATTAACCTAATGTAACTACTGTACATAAGATTTATTAATTTAAAGCCGAATTATAATTTCTCGTCATTATTTTCAGATCTTATTCAGAACTGTACATTCAGTATAATCATGTTTTAATATGGCTGTGATCGTGGGTAGCATCTTACAATATTTTTCTGCTGGTATATCTTTTCGGTGAAAATCCTCCAGAAAAGCCTCTTATCTCCTCGCTTGAGGCAAAAAAATATATAACATAACGAAAAATGGTTGCACATTTTTTATACAGGTTAAGGTTTACTTCGAAAATAATAATTATGTTTACAGTGCAGGTTAATATCCACTTTAGCTCTTGCCCCTTTAAGTCCAACTAGAATGACCTCTGATAAACTGACTGATATCATCAATAATTGTTTTGTTTTATTTAGTCAAAATTGTAATTGCCAAAAAGGACGAAATTATAATTCTATTTCCCTGCAGTGCCACTATATATTGGTGGCCTGTTGGTGTGTACACTTTCAGTACTGACTGACTGTGTGCACAAAAACATGCAAACACAGTAGCACCTAATTGAAATCAGTGCTAATGTTAGCAAGCTAAGCTAAATAGCTTTTACCCTCCAATTGGAACACAAACTTAACAACATGATGCGCCCACATGTTGAGTGTTTTGAAAAGCCAGACAGCTTAAATGGCTAAACGTTGATAACGCTGGCTAGTATCACACCCCAATTATTGACAGATTGAAACAGTGGATCTTTGTTTTGTCAGTTATGCCAAAAATGCATCTAAAAATAGCCTTATCCTCTTTTGAAAACTGGAAAAATCTTCATTACAGTGAGGCAAATTCAAATTTCGGTTCAACTTTTAATCAACAAACTCACTTAGAGCAGCTTGAAGTGTACCACCCTTATCTCTGTAGTTACTTGGACCCATTTTGAAATGTTTTAAAGTAACCTGTGTTGCCTGCAGTGCATTACATTCTGACCTCTCACCACAATATCACTGTTTCAGATGGATTATAAACCACAGTGACAATCTAGGTATGTATTACATAAACCATTCTCTCATTGGTATCAGCTCACCTGTGAGATTTAAGGGATTCTGTGGCAGCTCTTACTGCTGCACAACACATATTTGTCTCTTCAATAGAGCAAAGAGAGATGCTCTGGAAATAACATCAATTCTCCTCTTCTGCGTCTGATCTCACACAGCCCCTCTTATATTACAATCTTTACTTGATCCTCACTTCACCGGCCGTTCCCCCTTATCAGTGATCACTGGCTGTGAGATATGAGCCTCCAGGGGGATCAGTATGAGTCAGCATCCTGAGCTAAACCCTGACAATAAGAACACCCATGCATCTGCATTAACTGTGCTGTATATTACCTAGCAAAAGGGTCTCTTATCAATGACGAGACGCATGCAGATGTTATGTACCGTTACAAATGTCTCAACATGCGTGCTTGCGGCTCCCACATCAATTATCTGCCAGGGATTTCCTGGACAGGAATAAGTAGGCTCATAAAAATGAATCCTGAAATGAACTCGGAGAGATCCTCATCTGCGTAGCTGCAGACGGAAGGTTATAGTACTTGTACAAGCGACTCGATTTCACGTTGTGAGCTGATATGATTTATGACAACTGTTTTTAAGCGGTGTGATGGCTAACGGCACACACCGGGCTTTTAAAAGGACAGTTATTTAAAATTGAACCGCTGAAGTTCTCAGAGTATGACTCTTTATTGTCAATAAATACAAGTACAACATTACAGACAGATGAACAAATATTGAATGTTAAGCAAATACCATTGTTTGATATTGTTCCATGACCACAGATGATGCTCTCACCTTGGTTTGTATGCATCAGATCCACATTAGGGGGATTATTGGTCGGAAGCTTTATGGAAACTTTCTGTCCAATCAGGACACCAGGATCCTGATCACAAGGAAATCATTGTGTAACATCAGGATATTGATTTTTTTATTTTTTATTATTGTGACTCATACCTTTTGCAATGAATGTTCAATAAGTGTCTAGTAAAGTTACACCAGGTTAGCTCCAATTGTCACGGTCCTTTTTGATAAGAAACATCCAATCGAGGAGCCTAAAATTCTGTTACTTATACAGGTGGCGGGTCAAAATAACATTTATAAAGTAAATGATAATACAATCTGCATCTTACAATTGCAATGACGAAGCGTTTTCTTTTGAATATGCAGCAGCTCTGTTTTGAGCCTTTGGCTCGTCTCTTCTCCATAGCGTCTGCGACAAAGGCTCATGGTATTGTCTCAAACATCAACATAATTTCCCAGAAAAAAAAGATGAAATAATTCAAACTTGTGGCCATAACATAAGCCTATCGGGTTTTTACAATATCCGGGAGAGTCTTCTGTTTCTATGATCAGTTACATTGAAGATATCACTGAAAACATGATGAAATGGAAAGTCTGAGTGAGGAAAAATACTCGTGGAACAAGTGGCTCCTCTCACTTTGCAACTCTATTGGAAAAAAAAGGGGCAGAGTTTGCATCAAACAGAGCCTCCTAAAAATAATCTGCACTTCAACTGTAATCTGAGGGCCGACATGCATCACACCTGACTTGTCTAATACATCTAATACAATGCAGGGTCTCCCATAGAAACTGTATTATTTACAGATGCGTAAAAAAGGATGTCAAGACAATATTATTCACACTGGATTACTTTTCTGGCATGACTGCAAACAACGAGTAAATTAAATCAGAAACAGTGACTATAGAAACTAATGACCTTTAAGATCGGTTCTGGTGACACCTGGAAATCAGCATCCAAACTGTAAAATACCTGCTTTAGCTTCTTTGAGATGTGCAGTGCAGTAAAGAGGATTTACATTTTTATTAAGAGCAAACATAGACAACTATAAGAATGTACAATATATTATTAGTATTCATGATATTCATGAACCTGGCTGTTTGTGAATAACTTCTTATCAATAATCAGAGTTCAGGAAACGTGTGACCTAAATACCTCCTGTATAGTCAAAGTTCATTCACTTGGGAATTGTTTCCATCTCCGACACACAATCCTGCACACACACACACACACAGACACACACACACACAGTATTGTGGAGGCACAGTAAGATAACAGGAAGGAAGGGTGTGTCTCTCTTCGTGCGCTGTTGTTTGTTGACGTATCTTTTATCTTTTGGGAAGCATCTCGTCCAGATCCATCTCCTCCCTCGATGGGAATTTGTGGGAGCTGCCCAGGAAGACGTGCATGAGATTGCTGCAGCGTTGTGTTACTGGCTTTTTGTGGCGGTATAGATAATCTCCATGGTGACCCATTCGATGTAATGGATTGCTTTTTAAAGATTTTTGTGTTTGTGTGTGCGTTTGCTCGGCCCCATCGGGTGGTGCTGCAGGCGGATAGGAATCACATTTGTGGGTTGTGTCGCCAGCTTATTTTACTTCCTCCCCTCTTTTTCTCTGCATCTCTTTGTACCAGTGTGTCTGTCTGTGATGTATCACAACATTTTATCCCTGACACTTCCCTGTCAGTGTTTGTATGATGTATTCTCTAAGATCTGTTTTCCTTTTATCATAAAAACTCATATGCCACGGGGTGAGATAAAAGTAAAGAAGTCGCACAGTTTCAAGTGCCGTTGGTCATTAAGTCAGAGTCTATTTGCTGCTAATGAGACATGCGGGTTGAAAAAAAAAAGGACTTTTACTTTGAAGTAACTACATTACCACTGAAAATTCATTCATTTGTCAATATGAAAATTAGAAAGTCTAGGGATGGCAATGTCTGTCATCGTGACTGAAATATCTCAACAACTAATGGATTGATTGGCGTGAAATGTTGTGCATCTTATTAACTCTTTATGATCCCAGAGGATGAATCCTAATGACTTTTGTGATCCCTTGAAAATGTCATGCCACGATTATCCTGGTCAAAATAATTGCGAATTCACAAAATGATGCATGAAAATATGCTTAAAACACATAAAATGGCACTAAAACATACTTTACATTTTGTTAAGAAGCAAATATTTATTGAATCCCAGGATACATCTTGTTTTAACATTCTTCTTAGTGACAAACAAACAATCTTGAACGTAACAATCTTGAAGGTAACCATAAATCACAAGAAAATGCAAAAATAATGGATAAGTAAATAAATAAAAAGAGTCTGTTCTTTCTTACATGATAATTCCTGTATTTTTTAAATCAGGCTATCTTCACTTCTCTAACATGACATGTGCTAGACAGCTCTTTCCTGTCAATTTATGGAGTGTTTGTCACCGTGCTCCACTACAGCATCCTTTATCGTCCCATCCCTAATGCGATGACTTTTCCTCTTGTGACACCAGCAGGTTAAGAGATCGTTCACATACAGACATGCATTGTATTACAGAATAATCACTCTATAGCAGGACAAATCCAAACAAAAAGAGACAAAATTCCACTTTTATTATCACCGTTCATACACAGATACATTCAGATCAAACATTCTGCTCTTTGAAACAACAAAATGTAACCTTAACACTTGATTTTATATTCTCACTGACCCCGAAAAGGAAGTGAGTGCATTGAGAGATACTGTATCATCTAACGTGCGCAGAAGCGTCCGTCCGATCTTGTTTGTGATGACGTCGGCTCACTCTTAGTTCCATTTAAATACAATCAGGAATAATAAAGAATATGTGACTTCTTTCAGCAGAGAGACATTTATCCTGAATTTGCCTCAGCATTGATGCATTTCTATGCATCACAGTGTGCATCGCTGTGTGACGTGATAAAGGAGGCCGTCATCGTTGCACAGACTCGCACACACACATTTCATATCTATAGTCACATTAACACATCACCTTCATGTAGCTACTGCAGTACATTGCGTACAAGGTAGAGCATTTGAATTTCATAACCACTTCATTGAACATTGTTTACACAAATGGATTCAAACAGACCAAAGATTGAAAACAAAAAAACTAAAATTCCACCCAGACATTAAGCGAAATATCAAACGACACGACACAATATGAAATATGCATTAAAGAAACAAAATAAAACAACAGAATTATTCATGAATGTTAAACGAGTCAACTCGCTGCCTTTCTCCTCGAGCTGTGTAAACGTCTCTCTCATCTTCAGACACAAACTGAAATCTGTTTCATCTCATCTTTCTACCACATATTGTTATTTATTATTTCTTTTTTTTAATTGTATAATTTGCAGCCTGAAGAGCAGGCAGAGCTATCTGACTTCTTCCTCTCACAGACACCCTCAGACACAGCTGTCACCTTCCGATTACAAAAAGTGAAAACAAAAAGTCTTTAAACATTGCTGTATGTGTTGAATCCAAACACACAAAACAAACACAAAAGGGCCCAGTATGTGAATGAGAAGTAACGTAAAAACACAAATGTCTTAATGTACGCACACACATATATACTTCTGCAGAGCTTTGGGTACAGTTTCTACCAGCAGTCAGTATTTAATGGAGATTAATTGTTGGGAGTTCCTGTGGGTGAAGTGAACAGAGACAGGGTAGCATTTATCTAGTGCTGAAGTTCACCAAGACTCTGTCATTCATCCTGGTGTTTCCTACTTTCACACAACTGATTTGTTTGTCATGAAACTGGATTTCTTTTCGCAGTCATGCCGAAATAGTGAGTTTTGTTCAAGCTGAATGCAACAGATATTAGGTCTCTGTTATCTAATCGGAGCTGTTTTTCACAGTAAGGTTTTCCTGACCAGGATTTGTGATTATTTGTACATTTTGGTGGTTAGTTTTTGTATTAGCGAGATATTTGATCGATTGAACTTGAAGTTTAACTTCATCCAGATCCTCACAACCTCTCTGGCACTTTAGACAACAGTCTAAAAGTAATAACCGTAGTAGTACTGCAACCACTTGCTCTCCTGTGTTTTAGGACGTAGTCTGTTTGGCTACTCGGAATCAGAAGTTTTAAAACGTTTTTTTCACTTTGACTTGGCACTGATCTACTGTACGCACCAATCCAATCAGTTTATGTTGAATGACTTTATGAAGTCTCTACTGTAATGGACTTTATTTCGCACATTCCGTATGTTCTTATCGGCGCAGATGTCGATCAAACGTAGGACTTCTGTAGAAGGTGATGAGGTTCTCACTTCTTTTGCTACGGTAAATTAAGAATCCAGAAACAAAAGCAAAGTGTAAATAAGTGATGGTTGTGTCAGGAAGTGAAGAGGTCTGAATACTTTCTGAACACTTTATTTCAAAAAGCTGCCCATGTAACAGCAAACACTGTGGTGAAAACGTTTCAATGGAGCTTGCTTTTGTTGAGTTCCTCATAGTGCAGTAACTTATACATGCTTTTCATATACTTATAATACAAATAAATTCATAAACCACTGCCACTTATTGAGAGTCACAAAATGACTTTCCTTTGGCCTCCTTTGGGCATGAGGAACTAAAAGTAATGCAATCACTTATTTTCAGGAAACCTTGTGCTTGATGCTTCATAAATAGTGTTATTTAAATGCACTTTTCAAGCCAATTTAAATCCAACTATAATCTCCCTGGGCAGCTCAGCATGACATTTAGAAAGTCCCTTGAAGATTTTGAATACACAACAAACACCTCTGTATGTAATTACAAGAGAATGACAGAGGAGGCAGCTTGTGTTGGCTGTGATGTGAGCGTGATGCCGGTCCTGTAGTTCCTCTGAGATGTGTTTACAATCTCGTCTCCACACTGTTCATGGACAACAAAGCACTCCAAATACACGGTGGAGAGCAGAGATGGTGTGTGACATTTATTGGATGCAGTCAGACTGAGTTTGTACTCTATAACCTTGGGTCCAATTCTCTCAGCACTCGCTGTAATATTTCACTCCCCCCCCCCCCCCCCCCCCCCCCCCCCCCCCCACCTCTTACAGGAGTGCATGAACAGTGAACCAGCAGCTCTGTTTGTCCAGTGTCCTTGGTTTTAAGATGTCTCTGCTGCTGAGCTCCTGCGTACATGGTTGTGATAATACAAAATAACTGATCTGGCAAAGATCATAGTTAGATGTTGCAACAGAGATGCTTGTCAGAAGCCTAATTGAGGTCTTAATAGCTGCAGGATTCAGGAAGTGGGATAATGGAGTTAGACTGGTGATCTCTGTACTTCCATCAATCTACTTTACTGTTGAAAAAGCACTCCCTCTGCCACGTTTTGTGGATTGCAATGTGTTTCCGTAACGACCAGCTGCCATTATCGGCAAACAGCAGTAACATTTAACTCTCACTTAGGGGAAACTCCTGCAACACGCAGCCAGCAGGCATTAATACTGACCGGTCTGATGGTCAATTTTTATTCATATACATCTTGTTGTCATCGCCTCCCTGCCTCGTTTTTATGAGCTGTCATAAAAACTCAGTTCATACAACTGGCACTCCTCTAGAGCTCGAACTGTTTCCAACTTCAAGATCTCTGGTGAAGTGAAGTAAATTATCTCCCAAAGTACCTGCTCATCTGCCATTTACGTTCTCACACAGAAGGTGCTTGCTTTCTGACAATGGTGCATTATTTAGTGTGTGTGCTGGATGTAGAGAAAGCAGAAAGCTCTATGAATGGATAATACGATAATGTATAGTGTAACACTATACTTGATTGTGCATGGCCCAGCACAGTTTGTATTGTAAACGAGGGCTCACTTTAACTTTGAGTTACTCACTAAAGTCTCTATTCAGCGTCGCCTTACTGTCCATCTGACAGAATCAGCCGTGGCAGAACACTAAATGAATCAATTCAGCAGGCTGTGTAATGGCTCGTGTTTCATTTGTGCTTCATGGCCGCAACCGCGACCTGAAGAGGTTTTTCTTATTTGTGACACACATTTTGTGGGTTTGGCTCTTAGCGCTGTCAAAACTCTCAATACTTTCTCTGAACGCATCCTGTGTGTAGAGACAGACGCAGGCTGAAGCTGCTTTCACCACGCAGCAGGGCTGCAACCAACGGTTATTTTCATTACTCGTTAATCTGCTGATTATTTTCTTGATTAATTGGTTAATTATTTGGTTTATATAATAATGAAAACTACAATAATAATAATAATACTTTAATTTTATATAGTGCTTTTCTAAGTACCCAAAGACGCTTTACATAGGGCAGAGACAAACAGAACAAGCAAACCAAAACAAACAAACAAACAAAACATTAAGACAATAATGTTAGTATTAACAATACTCCATAAACCCAAAGCGACATCTTTAAATTGTTGTTTTGTTCAGTCAACAGTCCAAAACACAAAGATATTCCGTTTGTATTTAGCGAAATTCCTCGCAAATGATACGCTTGAATTGTGTAATGTTAAAAACGAATAGTTGATGATCAAAATTGATCAGTCGATGGACTGATCCAGGGGTATTTAATTAAAATTCAGCTGCTAAAATGTCCTCCCAACAAAGGTCCGAACCTCATAATACGAGCCATACGTCAAATACAATCAACAATGTGCATTTCCGTATCATTTCATTAATATTGTCTGTTTTTTAAGTAGGATACTGTTAACATACAGACATTATACATTCATGTCTGTACTGTACTGTCTTTATCCAGCCTCTACTTTGTGTATGTGTGTGTACAGCCCTTTGACTTTGTGTTTTTGTACTTCAACATGTGGTATATCTACTTCATGTTTATGTGACTGTCTGAGGGACAGATGTGATAATTATCATCCCAAATCTCTCTCATCTCTCTTTCAGTGTCACAACCTGATTCATCCACTCGCTCTGTTGGTTTTTTGTCGTTGCTTTTTTTGTCTCTGTGAGACAAAGGCAGATGGTAGCGCTGCCAAAAACGGGGGATAATATTGGCGTGGAGAGGAGCCCTTTGTGCCACCGCCACTTCCTGCTCAGGCCAGCAGGTTTAGCGGTCTTAGCAGTCAGGCAGCTGTCCAGTGTGCAGACTGTGATCGCTGATATATTTTGAATTAGGGTCTGGGCAGAGAGTTTATCTGTTGGGACTATGAGGCAGACAAACAGTGTAATCCCAAGCATCATTACATCATCCTCCACCACCCTCCCCTCGCCGTCGCCCAACATTCGTCCATATTTCCAAGGTCAGTTGGGTAACATCCGGGCAGGGCTGATAATTTGAGAGATTGAAGTTCCTGCAGGGATGCATCAAAATGATGCGGTGAGATTAATGGATTGCAGATTGATTGGCGATGTCATTGGGTAACAAAAGGTTAAAGGTTCACCTGCTGGCTGCTGGAGCAATCGAGAATGATGTTTTATTTTCCCGTACAACGTATTCTTTCTGAGATATTGTTTTTAACTGAATGGCCACATGCATAACGATGCAACACAGGTGTCTCTTAACTCGCAACTTGAATATTTTTCTATTCTTAGCTACAAAATATTGTTTAACTGCAGGTGAAGCATGCATGTTAGTGAGCCCTCTAAATCTGGTTCAGTTGTGTAAAAGGAAATGCAGTTATTCAAGCCTACTGAAGGAAATCCTGTATTCGAAATATACAGGATATATATATCTATATATATAATATATATATATTTTTTTTTATTTTCCCGTATAATATATATATATTTTCCCGTCATTTTATACTTCCACCGTCACTTATGTGTTTCTCCACGTCTTTTCCAACAGTACGCTACCTGCTGAAGAACAATGTGAGTCCGGACCTCTGCAATGAAGACGGCCTCACCGCTCTGCATCAGGTAAGAGTCTCTCTCTCTCTCTCTCTCTCTCTCTCTCTCTCTCAAGTCGAGACAGATGGACGCCCACCCAGAGCCTCGTTCTGCCTCAGGTTTCTACCCTTTAAAGGGTTTCTTTTTTTTCTTGCCACCCAGTGCTTGCTCATAAGGGAATGTTGGGTCTCTGTAAATTATACAGTACAGTCTAGACCTGCTGTATGTTAAAAGTGTCTCAAGATTATTTAATTTAAATGATTTCAAAATATAAATCAAACTGAAAATAAAAGCTCACCACGAGCAAACCAGCAGGGACTTTTATTGTGAAGCCGCCAAGGCATATCCTATCTATTTGCAGGGGAGGTAATGGAGCTTTTTTTGGCAGTGCTGTTCTTCGATAAAAATCTAATTAAATATTGCAGGGAAGAACAGTAGAATAAAAAACAGTTAGATCAAGAGCTATGGGTCGACAGGGTGTTGTGCAGACAAGCACATGTCCATCAAAATAAACATGGTCTACACCTTCATTGTGATGAATTGCTGTAAATTTACGGTAGATTTAAAACAGTATCTTAAAGTATTTTATAATAACTGTAACATACAGTTAAATGTTCATCCTTGCATCTAAATTAACAGTTAATGCCGTCAATTAACCATAACAGCAGATTACTGTAATTTATCAGCATGATACAGTATTTTTTGTGGCTGAAATACAAGTTCAGTGAGTCACAATCCATCTACATCGTACTGTCTGTAGTAGGTTAATGTCTCTCTCTCTCTCTCTCTCTCTACCTGTTTGTCTCTTTCTTACTGTTCGACTATTTCTCTGAAACTGTGGCACTGATGGAATCTCATCTCAAACCCAAAAATGAGAAATTGTTTTAAGTGGTTAGATAGATTGATAGTCGTCTGGTAACATGATAGTTGTCGACTAATTAACGGTTTGGCGGTTCGATCCTTGGCCTCTTGTGTTCTTACTTCAAAGTGTCCTTGAGCAAGACAGTCAACCCTAATGTGCGCCTAATGATTAGACCAACTTCCTCTATAAATGATTATGCAACCCTCTCTCCTCCCATTTGCAGTCTCTGCCTCTGCACTGTCAAATAAAGGGCGAAAATGCCCAAAAGATAATCTTTAAAAATAGAACAAATGATTGTTATGTGATGAATCGGACATTGGCATTTGAAATGAAACTTTCTATATTATTGCAAGAATTACAGAAAACCCTTTTCAGTGAAGCTGTCAGAGTGTTGTACTTTAACTTATACTTTGATTCAGGCTTTTCATATACTTATAATATAGATATATATTAGTAAACCACAGCCACTTATTGGGAGTCATAAAGTGACTGGAGCATATGCTGGCTTCCCGTGGGTAAGAGGAAGTAAACGTAATGCAGTCTGTAATGTTTGGGAAACCTTGTGCATGATGCATCCTCTTAAATAATTCCTTGTTTTGCTCCTGTGGAGCAACATTGTGACTGCTCTTTTTAAAACTTGTATTAATCGAATCTAACGTTTCCATTACCATCTCAGTCTTGTTGAAATATAATTAAATAATTTCCTGGTGTGATTAGTTTGTAGTTGTATCAATTAAAGTGCCTTGTGCAGAATAGTGTTGAGGGTTTTTGACACTGAAAAAATAGATTTTTAATAGTGAGGAAATGAGTTCAGTATTGGGGAAATTAGTCCATTTTGATGCAGGAAATGGATATAGGAGATCATTTTCCATGGCTAATTAGAGCTATTACTGGCATGATAATCAAAGCTTCCCCCTCATCCAAATCAATGCTCCCAGTCACTTTCAATCACAACTGCTCAGTTGTCTGTGTAAATAATAAATCATTACATGTCTCATTTAGTCACAAGTCTTTTTATTTGAAATAGTTTTCCTTCATTCCTCTGACTTGAAGCCATTTCCTGTCACCACAGTACAAGAGCCCGCCTGCTTTTTCAGGGTACAAACACTCCAGATAGGGTGAAACAACAAAGTACAACCATCAAATCAAATCCTGGTTTCACAAAGGTAGTCTTTGACTTTGGCTTAGCTCAGACTAATACTCAGACTGCTTCGCAATGAATTCTGGATAATAGAGACATTTGTCAACGTGCCCGACGGATGCAACTGCATCAAACTGCACCGCTCTCTTTACTCCAGCTGAACACGTTTTTCTTCTGGAAGATTCCAACAGTGCACATGGACATTTTACTGTTAAAATTCAGCAAAGAGTGTTCCAGTAATACAAAGTCTCAGTGCAGTGCCGAGCAGCAGCAGGGCTGAGATACTGTGTCTTCTTAATGTGGCAGCACCGGCAGTACTTCTGCTAACTCGTCAGTCAGGCTCAGCATAGTTTCCTTGGACAAATGAACGGCTGTATATCTCAAATAGGTAACTCTCTGAAAACCCTTTCTCTTCTCAATACTTGTTCCACTGAAATGTTGCTAAACCTAAAATTATGAGCTGTTTGACTCTTTTTTTTGTCATTTGGTGCCACCGGTCAGCAGACGTATTGTTAACATGGAGACATGGCTCTTAGTTCTGAGTTATGATGGAATCTAAGAGCAAAAAAGAAGACCGGCCTAAACATTGCAGACCAGTCTAAAAATATCTTTGTGAAACCAGCCCTGCACTTTATCACATCCTTGAGTCGAACTTAAGAACACATTCTTCTGGTCACACAGCCAGACCTAGACAAACTTCATGCCAGATTACAGCGAATATGCGTTAGCATGCTCAACTTATTTCCGTTCAAATTCTCTACAAAGGTAGTTGCAATGTCAACTCTCTCGTTTTAACACAACTCTCTCGCTTTAACACAACTCTCTCGCCGTTGCTGTTGTAGCAAATAGCAGTCGGCTATTCCAGCTCCAGCGTTTTCATTTGCCCTCGCATTCTTCTCGTTTGGGATATTAAAAGAAGATGAGTCGGCTTTTTTTTGAGCAGGTGTTTGAGATGTTGGAATGAATCAGTTGTGCTGCTGCTTTTAGTTGCTACAAACTTTACTTCGAACAGTGTTTTGGGAACGAACTCTTCACTTTTCTAAGTGCGTGCATTACGGATGTCGTGAGGATATTTTATTTGTGTTTGAAGAAAACTCTCGGTTCCATTTATGATGAACTTCCACATGAGGTCAGTGAAGCAGCTTAACCCAGGTTAAAGTGAAAATCATTCAATTTCATTTTTAAAAATATTCCTAAAGCATGAATTCGAATTAATTGAAAAAATCGATTTGTCGACTCTGTCTCCTCTCCTCTCCTCTCCTCTCCTCTCCTCTCCTCTCCTCTCCTCTCCTCTCATCCCATCCCCTCTCCTCCCTTCTCCACTCCTCTCTCTACAGTCGTACACCTCTGACAATTTATGTCCTCTCTCTCCGCTCTGCTTCAGCTAAAACAGCCGCCTCTCTTTCCCTCTCGGCTGCTCAAAGCCTAATACTCTGGCTCCTGCTGGGAGGCAGCGAAATGAACAAGGGGGAAGAGAAAATTGAAGTCCATCAGTCACCACTGGTGTGGCTGGTGTTTTTAAACGCTGTGGGACGTTCGCTGCCAAGAGGTCGGATTGACCTTTCAGCTGTGAATGTGTGTGTACCCGCTGATCTATTTGGAAGGTCCAACCTGCACACTGTCTTCAAGATGAGACCTTTTCACTCCTGCTGCAATTTGACAAATATAGCCATTCACACGCAGGCAAGACACAATACAGACAGAAACGCACATGGGGGGAAATTCATCCATGCGCACGCATGCACACACACACGCACACACACACACACACACACACACACGTCATACAGCAGAGGGTGAGATAAATGAAGGGAAGTGGTAGTGATGTTTCTCTAAATGAGATGTCTTACCGATCTAGAGTTGGTCTCACCTCACTGATGGGAGACATTAATCCATAGATGGCTTTCGGGGGAACTGTATGTGCCAGATTACACACCCACACTAACACACCTAGTGTATATACACACTTCAATATTTACTATGTCAGCCCTTGAGACAAACTGAATGTTTCATATGCTTCAGTTCTGATAGAGAACATATGATTTTCTCCAGTTTGCTGGCTGGATCACAATGGGATGATGTGAATGAGTGTAATAGTTAAACGCTGTTTAATAGATTGATACTTGAATCAAGTCATGCGATGGGTTTTCCATTATTTTTTGTTTCTGCTGCTCCCAACTGAGTTCTTTGGCGGCCATCTGCTCCTTCAAGGCAGCATTTTCTGACGCCAGCTGGTTTTCTGGTTTTTGAGAGTCCAGTTGAGCTGTTCTCGTGTCCTGCACCTCTTCAGCTTGGCTGTCCTGGTTTGGACTTTGACTAAGAGAGCTGATAACTTCCTCCATCTCCTTCTCTCTGATTTTCTTGTCCCCCTGTGCTTTTTTCCTCATCTCTCTCTCTCTCTGACTTGAGAGCCTTGATTATTTTTAGTTTCGATGATAAGTGTAACGTTACCTCGGCTCCTCTGTTGATCTCCACATGGCTGTGCTCAGAAGGATGAACTGAAGCTGATGTGTCCAAATTCACATTCAGGAGCAGTCGGTCACGTCTTGTCACTCAAAAATTACTTTTAGGCAATAAGCAGTTTGAATAATAGAAATATTGTATCGACATAATGGACACGTTAACCTACTACAGACAGTACGATGTAGATGGATTGTGACTCACTGAACTTGTATAGAGAAGTGTATTTCCACCACAAAAAATACTGTATCATGCTGATAAATTACAGTAATCTGCTGTTATGTTAATTGACGGCATTAACTGTTAATTTAGATGCGAGGATGAACATTTAACTGTATGTTACAGTTATTATGAAATACTGTAAGATACTGTTTTAAATCCAAATTTACAGCAATTCATCACAATGAAGGTGTAGACCATGTTTATTTTGATGGACATGTGCTTGTCTGCACAACACCCTGTCGACCCATAGCTCTTGATCTAACTGTTTTTCATTCTACTGTTCTTCCTTGCAATATTTAATTAGATTTTTATCGAAGAACAGCACTGCCAAAAAAAGCTCCATTACCTCCCCTGCAAATAGATAGGATATGCCTTGGCGGCTTCACAATAAAAGTCCCTGCTGGTTTGCTCGTGGTGAGCTTTTATTTTCAGTTTGATTTATATTTTGAAATCATTTAAATTAAATAATCTTGAGACACTTTTAACATACAGCAGGTCTAGACTGTACTGTATAATTTACAGAGACCCAACATTCCCTTATGAGCAAGCACTGGGTGGCAAGAAAAAAAAGAAACCCTTTAAAGGGTAGAAACCTGAGGCAGAACGAGGCTCTGGGTGGGCGTCCATCTGTCTCGACTTGATTGTTTTAGAGAGAGAGAGAGAGAGAGAGAGAGAGAGAGAGAGAGAGAGAGAGAGGGAGTAAGAGGGAGAGACACAGCAACAACAATAATATCACAAAAGCTATAATAGGACTAATACAAAATAATAGTAGCAGTGAATATAATAGAAGAATAATGATAGTAATAGCAGAAATTACAATAGAAATAGGACTACTGCTATAATAATAGCAGCAGTGGATATAATAGAATGCTAGTAGCAGTAAAGTTTGAATGTGAAGCAGCAGGAAATGTTTGGTTTATATGAGCAGTAACTCAGTTCAAATACAGCTCAGATATGGTTGAAAGTAAAACATGACTATTTGAAAGTACGAGCAGGAGCGTAGGTGTGAAAGTTATCTCCAAAGCACAGCTATCCAGGTACAAGCTGCAACCAGCACTTTTTTCTCTAACAACCAGCACAGAAACACCTGTTGAGCCGTTCAAACATGACTTTGCTTTGAGGGAGATGACGTGATGACCCTGGTTGGCTTTGCTACGGAGCACAGTCACACCAGAGTGAGTCAGCAGGGCTATCCTCTGCTGTGAGGCCCGATGTGGGCTGATTCATGACTCTGGGAGATTCAAACAGGCTGCACCGTATATAGTAGGAGAGTTTAAGCTTCCTTGATCCTCACCTGTATCGGTAATAACACTCGTAACCAGCGCCTCATTCGTTTTATTCAACACTGTTATTTTTTTTGGTCTGAACAACCTTCGAGGTGGAGGGGAGATGGTATCCTGGCCAGCCGATGCTTTCAAACACACCTGACCCATGTTGTCCCACCTCTGGTTGAGTCACCGCTGTTATCTGAGCTGAGGTCTTGTGTTTTACTTCAGGCACGATGACCCAGAACATCAACAGACTGCCGGAGTCTCATTTAGAAAAACATTTTACTTCAGTGATTCAGCCACTCAAATATTTATGCGGCGATGATGGAGACGGGCAGAGAGTGAGGCGGGCTTTTAACTTGTGCTCTAATGATGCAAGATTTGAGATGTGAAGTTATCAGACTGCATTCCTGTGTGGTCCCAGACTTTTTATCAGTCATTCAGCTCTTCGTCACTTCAGACTTTGAGGACCTTAAACTCTACCAGCCTTTCAGCACCATGTTCTTGTACGCAGCACCCCAGATTCAGTAATAACCCTTTATTTAGTCTCCTGGAATTTATTGTTGTTATTGTGTTTTCAATTATTTTTCAGACGTGATTTAAGTGTCCCATGAGACCATAGATAAAGGAGAGTGACCGAAAAAGTCAGTTAATGACATGCAACAGTGGTTTAAGCTAAAACCGAGCCCAGAAATCATCCAGTGTACTCCGGATGTCCCACCTGCTTATCACGGCCCGGATTCATTTAATTTAGCCCTTTCTGTCTAATTCTCAACACTCCTGCTCACAGACTCCCTTCCCTACTCCCTACTTTTCCTTTTTATCCTTTAACCTCCTGTTGTCTCAGCCAGCTGGTCCTGGTCATGCTCATTTAACCTCTCAGTTTTTCAGTTTCAGGACAAAATTGTCAATCGCAGCGTTATTTCCTCGTCGTTTTGCTCCTCAACCCAGACCCCAGTCCTGTCAGCCCACTGAAGGATCCCAGCAAGACTGTTGCTGTTGTTTTCCCAGCCACATAATCCGAGCCTTTGTCAGAGCCACACTCCCATCCTTGTGTGAATACTTTTCATGAAAGGCACATTATATTTCTTTGTTGGCAAGAGAAGACGGGTGGGATCTACGTGGGAAGGCTGGGAGTTTAGTTTCGAGGCTAGTTAGCTTGTCAGTGTGCGTATGTATGTTTGTTTTTGAGGGAAAAGCTAAGAGATTAATTTAGTCCGCTAGCAGGTGGGCTGAAGTATGTGGGTTTATTCAGAAGGAGGTTAGGAGATTAGCCTAGTTGTTGGCTGGTGTGTAGGTTGCAGTCTCTTGATGACATCTGTCACGCTGCTGCTGCCGGATGGAGACATAGACGCTAATCCATCAGTGTAGTGGATGTCTTTGACGTGCTTTTATGTCGCTTAAGAGTCTTGTTCTTGTCAGTTTTGTGAGGCTGCTCAATGCTAATTCACCCTGAATTACATCTCCAGGCTTGATAATTACCAGAATCAAGACAGAAAATGAAATCCATAACTTGCTTTCTGAATGACCATTTTGGTGTAACAAGAGGAAGAATTTAATGCCTTCAGACACACACACTGATACACACTTGGTCAAATAGGAAATTTGTGACTCATGCTCGCCCGTCTTTTCCTTTAAATGTGTTGTGCCTTTAGACATCAGTGACACCGGAAGTAGTTGACACAAATAAACCAGTACAACTTCTGCTTTTGGGAGCTTTAGAGGAAGATCTTACTGACGGTTTCCTCAGCTGAGCATCACTGACAGTAGCGGCCACCTGAATTTATAGCTGTGACTTTTATGCACACAAACCTTTCACATCAAGTGTGGCGCAGATTGACTCAGAAAAGATTCCGAAACCTCGAAGTGAACTTCCTCCTGTGTTCTGTGACTGGGACCAGGATCTTCATACTGGAGTCTTCACGTCTTTCTTCTTTTCTTTTTTTTCATGCTGACTGATGGCTTTTAGCATCATGTAGCTATTTTTTTTGCTATACTGTCTGACTCAGTAGTGTCAGTTAGTATCTAAAGCAAAAGGAAGTGGTCATACCAGACCAAGTAAGGCTGTCACAGGAAAAAACCCTGTCGAGCAAAGCGTTCTTGCTTCCATTTTTTTGTCCTATCTTCTTTCAAAGGTTACTTTTCTTCACATCAATTAAAGAAAAATGCCGATTTAAAGAGTAATTATTATTAAGTTTTTATCAAGCTCTTTAGCTTTATCTCATTCACGCTTCACTAATTCTTCCGTCTGAAACTATAAATCTTCCTGCCTGGAAATGTCTGATTTGGTTGCTTGTTTTTCCAACCAGTGAAGCAGCTGTCAGCACCAGACCTATTTTGAAATGTGAGACATGGGCAGTGATTTAGAGGTGTGTAACCAGGCCATGTAATGCCCAGGTGCAATTTTCTCTTGTTTTCTACTTGTGACACAAATCCTGACACTAAAATGATCCTCAAGTCAGACTTCCTTTCTTTCGGACACATCACCTTCATAAATAGTAGCTCTGTAGCTGAATATGGATCGTCTTTCAGTGGTCAGTTAGATTTTAACGCAACTCTAAATAATGAAAAAACAGGCTGAGGAAAAAAAATGCATAACAATTCTCACGTGAAAAAGAGTATAAAAGGCCGTAAATGTGCTATCATTACAATATTCTTTCCACCGTGACGAAAACGCCGTCACAGGATGCGTTTGTCAACCAGTAGTGTTTCCAGTCTAGTGTTTCCAGTCAGTCAGCCTGTGTGTTGTCTACGCATCTTTTTCACCTCTTATTTGCCTTCCTGCTATCTGTCCTCTGCATCTGTGAAGTAATTTCATTTCCTCTCTTGTGTTGTATATTAATTTATGTACCCCCCCCCCCCCCCCCCCCCCCCCCCCCCCCCCCCCACACACACACACACACACACACACACACACACACGTCAGAGCCGCCTTATCTGCGTAGCCTTGGCAGTCATTGCTACAAAACTACAGCAAATACACACAACTCATTTTCCACTCACGTCAAGGTGGTCTTTTTTTTTATTTATTGTTGTTTAAGCACTCAGATTAAGATTTGTTTTTTCAGGCGGCAGGCAGGCAGAGACAGAGATGGAGCACAGGTGACTGAGAAGACAGATTGAGGTTTTGTTTTTAAACCAGCAGGGATGTACGTAGTACCAAAGGTGACGCTCTCAGCCATTAAATCATCCCGCAGTCACATCTGCTCGCCTTGTCACACAATAACAGCTTCTGTGTTCAGTTCTTCCTGTCTGGATTACACTAACCACTCCACGCTCATTACTACTAGGACATTTATTGTCAGAAAAGTCGCATCTAATATGTACTAGCATATTTAACGGCTGTGTTATGTGCGGAAAACAAGGTAATTCCTTTTCTGCTCATTCATTTTCTGTTACTGGTGCTGTTAGCCTGTTGACGTCAATAGGATGCTGATTGAAAGAATCTGCTGCTGTTGTTTGCCTTTTCAAAACTGACTTTTGTATATCTTCTAATCTGCTTCCCCTTATCTTTGGTGACATGTCCACCCTGTTATTTCAGGTACAATCAACGTTTGTACCTCTGTAGCTGTCTTACTGTGAGTTGCTCTCGCTCTTTCTCTCAGATACTAGAAACCTCTAGAGATTGCACTTCAGCTCATCCTCTATGTAAATCCATAAAAAAGAAAAAACAGCCTCCTCTGCGCACCTCAGCTTCTCAAGGTTTCCATGGTGAGCTTGTGCAGTGTGGTGAAATACTTAAAGACGTAGTGTAAGAGGGAAGGAATGTACTTTTAAGGAAACAAAGTAGGGGTGGCAATCACCAGAGGCCCCACAATACGACAGCGTCACGATACCAAGCCACAATATGATCTTATTGTGATTTCTTAACATATTCACAGCATAACGTCACCACTAACGCTATATAAAAACTAGAGCACTTAGCATCAGTGTTTGTACTGCTCAATAACACCACAGCCTGCATGTCCACTAGCTCGCAGTGGTGTACTGGCCATCTGGGATACATAAAAGTACAACATTTCTACTTGCATCGCCTTCTTTGTGTACGTAAGAAACCCGAAGATGCGGAATGATGAGCTTAGAATAAGATGGAGACTCCACCAATTTCCCCCAGAATTGTCTATTTTTTCTACAAAAACTTTATTAATTCCCAAAGGGAAAATTAAAGATAAGGCATCCACATTGGCTGCAGACTGAACCAGGTCCCGTTAGATCTTCAGTCTAATACTGCGCTTTTTCAGGCATTTCAAAAAGGACTCTGTCCTTCTATAATTACAGAAACCTTCCAGAGGCTCTAATTTTTGCATTGAAGGAATCATTTGGCGGCTGACTTAAGTGGTTTATAAGATGGATGGGTTTATTTGGTTCTTTTCTTTTGGTTTTCTCCATT
This sequence comes from Cebidichthys violaceus, assembly GCF_023349555.1. Lineage (NCBI taxonomy): Eukaryota > Metazoa > Chordata > Actinopteri > Perciformes > Stichaeidae > Cebidichthys > Cebidichthys violaceus. The sequence goes on along the minus strand of NW_027176340.1, from coordinate 6,914,083 downwards.
TTGTTTGTTTGTCACCAACTGTTTTTTCCCCATTTTCCTCACTTTGTTTAAATCTTTCAGAGGGTTGAATCATAACGGGATTAACAGCAGTCAGCAGATTGAGCATTTCATTGCGACAGATGACTCATTTTCATTTCAAAGCACAGAGTCGAGAACTGACAACACTCCAGTGGCTTCACACAGAAGTGAATATGCTCTAAGGTAAAAAAAACAAAAACAAAACACGCAGCTGTTTCTGGAAACAAAGAAGGATTTTTATGACATTTTTTCTTTGAT